>NC_134138.1:133081297-133384327 GCF_033958435.1 Carettochelys insculpta | reverse complement strand
GTCTGTATCTTCGAGAACAACAAGAAGTCCTCTGTCACCTTATAGACTAACAGATATTTAATTAGTCTATAAGGTGACAGAGGACTTCTTGTTGTTCTCGAAGATACAGACTAACACGGCTACCTCATTGATACTTGCAATAAAAGATATTACCTGTACCCACATATTGGCACCAACACAGCTACACAGACACTGCAAAAAAAAAAAAAAAAAAAAAAAGAGAATTCAGTGAGTTGGGGGAGGGGGATTTTCAGAGGGGATTTAAAGAGTCGGGTCCCAGTGAAAGGGAGGGCCAGAGATGACAAGGTCTATTTAGTCAAGGTGGAAATGGCCCATTATCAGTAGTATGTATCAAAAGAGGTAAAAACAAGTCAGATCAGATGGGGGGGGAGGGGGATGTGGCCCATTGTCACAGTCTAATGTGGAGATGTTAACACCCAGGGCAGAGAAGTTGCTTTTGTAAAGGGCCAGCCACTCCCAGTCTCTGTTTAATCCTTGGCTGATGGAGTCAAATTTGCAAATAAATTGCAGCTCAGAGATTTCTCTCCCTATTTGATTTTTTAAATTTCTTTGTTTTAGGACTGCTACTTTTAAATCTATTATTGAAGCTGCGTCTACACGTGCCGGCTACTTCGAAGTAGCCGTGCCAACTTCGAAATAGCGCCCGCCACGTATACACGTGGCGAGCGCTATTTCGAAGTTGAAATTGACATAAGGCGGCGAGACGTCGAAGTCACTATCCTCATGAGGAGATGGGAATAGTGCCCTACTTCGACGTTGAACATCGAAGTAGGGCACGTGTAGCCGATCCGCGTCCCGCAACATCGAAATAGCAGGGTCCGCCATGGTGGCCATCAGCTGAGGGGTTGAGAGACGCTCTCTCCAGCCCCTGTGGGGTTCTATGGTCAGCATGTACAGCAGCCCTTAGCCCAGGGCTTCTGGCTGCTGCTGCTGCAGCTGGGGATCCACGCTGCATGCACAGGGTCTGCAACCAGTTGTCAGCTCTGTGGATCTTGTGCTGTTTAGTGCAAGTGTGTCTAGGAGGGGCCCTTTAAGGGAGCGGCTTGCTGTTGAGTCCACCCTGTGACCCTGTCTGCAGCTGTTCCTGGCACCCTGATTTCGATGTGGGCCGCTTTGGTGTGTAGACGCTTCCCTGCAGCGCCTACTTCGATGTAGTGCTGCCCAACGTTGACGTTGAACGTCGACGGCACCAGCCCTGGAGGACGTGTAGACGTTATTCATCAAAATAGCTTATTTCGATGTCGCTACATCGAAATAAGCTATTTCGATGTAGCATTCACATGTAGACGTAGCTTGAGTGTCCAGGGAGATTGAAGTGTTCTTCCACAGGTTTTTGTTCATTACCGTTCCTGATGTCTGATTTATGTCCATTTATTCTTTTATGCAGAGACTGTCCAGATTGGCCAATGTAAATTGCAGTAAGGCATTGCCAGCACATGATGGCATATATTATATTGGTAGATGTGCAGGTAAAGGAGGCTCTGCTGGTATGGTTGATAAGTCCTGCGATAATATCACTGGCTCCTTTAAGACATGTTTGTAGTAGATGTTATTGCAAAGAGGCTGGATGGCCCAGTTAAATCAGTAATAGGAATTAGTCTTCCATGGCAAACTCACCAATCTGAAATTAGAGGAGTTACCTGAGATTTGACCTAGAATAACAGAGTTGAATTGGGTTATAGGATGATAGAGACAAGGAGATATTACAACCTCGCTGCTGTTTAGCCTATGTGAAATGAGCTGCAGTCTTATTCTAGCATCTGGTGGACATCTCTCCCACCACCAAAGTTGGCACTAATTTATACCTTTACTGCAGTGCCTGAAGAACGATTGAGTGAATGGGCATAGATTTAGGTATCTTCTCACCTCTAAAGGTAATTGTTCCAGGTTGCCACTGAGGCAAATAGGTAGGCAGCACGGACTGTATCTATTGTATATATGTGCTTCATCTGCTCTAGCAGTCTGGTGGTTAGTCATTTCAGTTTTCATTACTGTCACTTGCCTACCTTGCATGACTGCCTCAGATACATGAAAAAATTTACTAAGTGATTAAAATGATTATTTAATGTATTTTTTCACTCTTCCACAAACTCCACAAAAATCATGTTTGCACTAATATCTATAAAATCAGCCTAAGAAAATCTGAGTTAGAACTGAGCCTTCCAAAGAAAACAAAGCTTTCCTCTATTCCAATATAGTTTCCTTTCCCCTATTTTCAGACTACTTAACAAGGCACTACTTAACAAGTGTGTTTCTCTCACACGTTGTCCTTGACTCTTTTCTCCTAACCCTCCAGAGACATAAAAAGATGTCTCTGGTACACACAGCTGCTTTTCCCAGGACCCGAGAGATGTGCGTGGAATCTAAAGCCACTGGTATCACTTAGGGGGTTCCCCAGACGTACCCAATCAAAACGGCCAGGGCTGAGCCCCAGGGGGCCAAGTGGCTGCTAATGACTTACAGTTGGTGCTGGTCCAGCCGCTGCTCCGAAAGAAGGAAGGAGCGCACATGCCTGGCACCAATGGGCTAATTCAATTTACTTCCCCAGCCTTCGCCTCTGTCAGAATATTCATGAGCAGCAGCATGAGGAGCAGTGGCAGAGGCAGCCAGCAACCACTTAGACTAGGGACGAAGCAAGGGCGAGGAGGAGGAGAGGTGCCTGCCACAAACTCGAGAGCGGCTCCGCTGAGGGAGCCTCCCCCTGCCCCGCCTGGGAGCTGAGCGCTGGCAGAGGCGCGGCCCGGCGGAGGAGCAGCCCAGGTGGAACGCTCCAGCCCCGTGAGCGCGCGGGGAGGAGAGGGCTCCGGGGCCGGGCTTCGCTTCTCGGCGGCCGGGGATGTGAGCGGGAACCCCAGCGAGGACCAGCGCCCCGCGGCTTCCCGGGAGCTCCAGCCCGGCACGGCGCAAGGTACCCGCGGGCCAACAGGGGCCGAGCCGCGTGGGAGGAGGAGGTGTTGCTCTTGAGTTTCCCGGGGACGCTCAGGTGCGCCAGCGGGGCTGCCTCCGCCCTGCCCCTCAGCGGTTCCCCCCCAGAGGGGGGCGATTCCAGCGCTCCCCGGCGGGGGGAGCGGAGCCGTGCTGGGGCGCAGCCCTGTGGCGGGCAGCGTAGCGGGCGCTGGTCGCTAGGCTGCAGCCCTATGCAGCTGTGGGGGGGCGGGGGTGTTGCACGCCTGAGGGAGCGTGGCGGCCCTGCCGGCGGGGAGCCCCGGGCTGGGGGTAAAGGAGGGGGCAGCCCTGAGGACGGCGGCGGCGTTGCAGGGCCAGGAGGGAGCCCCCTAGGGAGCGGGGCGCGCGCTGGCTGCTGCCACCCGCAACCCCGGGGAGAGTAACGGCGCCTCTGGCGCTGTGTGCAAAGCGTGCAGGACACACACACACACACACACACACACACACACACACACACACACACACACACACACACACACACACACACACACACACACACACACACCCGCCTTGTTTTCACCGCTTCTCCTGCGAACAAAGTTTGGTGCCTGCGCGGCGGCTGCCGCTAGCGCCTCCCCGCGCCCCTCCAGGCAGCCACGGGGGCGCGAGCCGGCGGCGCGGCGGGACTCCGCGGGCTCTGCCGGGTGGGGCGGACTGGCTGGGGGGCGGGGGGCGGAGAAGAGACATGTGAATAAGACCCGGAAGGAAGAGGCCCAAAGGCTGGGCCATAAATCAGCCAGTGTATGGGGGCGGCGGTGAGAATAGAGCTTTTCACCCCCCAGAAATACCCCCCTCCGGTGGGGGGAGGACCAGGGAGGCTGCTGGTTGGCACCCAGCTCCGAGCCCAGGCAGCTGACACTGCGCGGAGCCAAAGCGTACAGTTCTTCTTCGTTTCAAACCCGCAAGAGAGCCGCTGCCAAAGCTTGCTGTAAACACTGAATAAAGATTTCATTGTGGGCTTATGTGACTGGAATAATTAGGCCGTTAATCGGTCATTGGCATCCCAAGGTGCGGGGATCAGTAGTGCCCAGTAGCCGCAAAACCAGGGAAAGGGAGAAAATATAGCAACATGCAACATTTATCATTTGCTCCGTTTCTACAGTACTTGGAGTCCCAGAGCTCAGGGGTCGTTATCTATTTAACAAAAGAGTATCTCTGTAAAACTGCACTTTAACATAAGCATCGCTGCTATTTTTCGCCTTCTCTCCCCAAAAATCTCTTGTTTTAGGGATTTAAAAACGTAAAGGTGCCTGGAGAAGGAACATCCTAACTAGACTGACTACTACCAATTAATTCATTTTACGTACGTACAGGCTTTGTTGCCAGCTCAGTCGGGATGACTGCTAACGATGCCAGCTTTTATACTGTTGTAAGACTTCTCAAACAAGCACACAAGATTTTTGCAGTAAACCGCTGTTTGGAGTTTTTAACTTTGTAACTATGTTTTGATTTAAAACGTTACTCAGTGATTTCTCTTTCATAGCAAAACTGGTGAAACAACCCCATATCACACTGTTAATCAATATGATGTAACAGGACACTCTGTTTGCTAGTGCTAAAGACAGTGGTTGAAGTCCAGTAAAGTACATGTATAGGCAGTAGACTGTGACTATTGGTATTTACTAAGAAATGAAACTAAGTGAAAAGTGGTTGTAAACTGTTTCCTAAATAGCATACAACAAGAGAGAGTTACAAAGAACCTGAGTAGTGATATATTTCATTCTATTCAGATGGAAAGGAGTAATACTGTATTAAACAACAAAGATAAAGTGATAATCATGTGAGCAAAATCACAAGATGATTTAAAGTCTAATGTTGCAGCCTTGGTGTGACTACACAGACTTCAAAGACATTTAATCGGGAATGAATCTTGCTCACAGATTTTAGTACAGATATCCATACATTTTATGTAATAATAAATAAAAATGTTTTGGAATTAGACAATGTTTATTAACAATTAGTATCCTCTTCAACTGTGTGTGTGTGTGTGTGTCTGTCTGTCTGTGTACACATATATAATAAGGTGATGGAGGAGCGAGCTTTCACTTTGCTGTCAAAAACTGTGTTGTTTGTCTAAGACTTTGAGTTGCCCTTTGTGAGATCGTTGAATTAAGAAGGGAGAAAACAGGATAAATACTCAAGTGCTAAAACTGTATAAGTAACTTAGACTACATCTACTCTATCAGATAAATTTGAATTTAAAGCAGTTAGCTCGATTTGTACTAAGTGACTGTCTTCACTGTAAATATCATTAGCTTGATTTAGGGAGTACTAAAATGATGAACACTGTTGAAAACGGTTGGGTATAGCATCAAGTTTGAATGAAGACTGGTGAGGAAGTGCTAGTCTTTAAACTAAATTAATTAGCCTCCAGAGGCTGAGTGGTGCTGCTGCACCTGTTTTTGAGCTCCCTGCCCCTCAGGGGAGCCAGGAAACTGACTGGCACTGCTACAGCTGACTCTCTGGTGAGCCAGGCCCAGCAGCACTGGTCAATTTTCTGGCTCCCCCAAACTGCAGAGACCCAAGAACGAGGCAACAGGGTGAGAGCTACCACCAGTGGGGATGCAGCAGGGCCCTGGGGGGAGGGCACAGAATGCAGAGCTGAGGGAACTGTGGGATAGGTTCCCACAATGCACTGCTGCAACAGTCAATGTTTGGATGTTCAGTGTCGCAGCAGTAATTCAACTTTGTGTGGACTTGTGGACAAGTGAGAATATTCAGAATTAAATTCAATTTTATAATGCTGGGTTTTATAAATTCATCTGGTAGTATAGACAGAGCCTTACTAAAATAAAGTAATCTTTATTTGAAGGAAAGAGAGTGAGTGTTTGGGTCAAAGTGGGGTGTTGGGCAGAACTCAGTTGGATATTAAATAACCACAGAAAAATGCACTTCACAGGTGTTCTAATTGTTGTCAAAATTGCATAGTCATGCTACAATGATACCCACTGTATTGAGGATAAATTTTTTTATTCTGATTTCATTTTAACCCTGTTGTGAGGAATAGTCTTCCAGGCGATCTGCCAAACTATTCCTTTTTATCAAAACTATCTAGAAGGAAATATTACTAAATGATATGGGATCAACTGATTTTTAGAAACCTGGGAACACTTTCTTGATATAGCCTCTTGTGTGAGAAAATCAGAAAGTGTCATGAAAAATATAAGATGCGACTGACCTTGAGTCATTTCTAGAGATGTATCATTAGGGGACTCTGAAACAAATCTTAACTTTATATTGCAGCCATTAGCCAGGTGCTATGTTTAATTTTTACGATAACTTCTGAAGCCAGAACTGAAGACCAGTACTGTTTTGTCATAAGGCTAGTGTTTCTTATATTGAATCAACGTATATACAAATCCCATGTTTCAGACATGCAAAAACATGTCTTAAGAGCAATGATAATCCAGGAGAGACTAGTATAGTTACAATATGTATAGTAGCTATACATAAAGGTTTATATACTTTTATGTATTGAAACAAATAGTCATTGGTTTGTAGTTAAATGGTGAATGATATCTTTTATGTAAGTTATTTGAAATGCACAGTACATCTTCATAATAAAATTGCATTGTCACAGACATAATTGTTATTCATAACAAGTAGTCTTGCAAACAGATTCCATCCCTATAAGTACTGAGTCTGTCAGGCCAATTATGACTAAATTACTGCATGTCCTCTATTGTATAAACTAATTAAAGGGTAATTAATAAAAAGATTTCATTCCATAGTAATGTCTACATCTGGTTGTCATAGGAGAGTTTGTTTGACGTATGGTTGAGTGGTCAGACATTACATTGCACAAGTGTAATAGTTTTGTAGAACACCTGGCAAGACAGCAGAGTTTTAACCCTTAAGGCTTTAATTTCAGTACTCTGTGCCTAGGTGTCATTGAATTTGTTTGCTCGTACTCTTTGTAGACCTAATATAATTTAGCTGTTCAGTGAAACTTTAAATGAGTTAATGTCATAAAGGACTTAAACTGGAACTAAAAGACAAACTGCTACTGGTTTACTTAATGAAATTAAGTGGATGGTGTTAGTTCATTTTCTAGTGGATGCTATATGTTAATACTTTACACTGGCAAAGAAGAAAAAGCCATGATGGAGTTAGCACTGAAGCTAAATCATCTCTTCCCCACCCCCCCACACGCTCCTCCCAACTTGAGTTGTATACCTGGATCAAAGCTGAGGTTGGGGTCATAATGGCTACGTCTACACGAGCCCCAAACTTCGAAATGGCCGCGCGCGTCTCGTCGCCGCGCGTCTCGTCCAGACGGGGCTCCTTTTCGAAAGGACCCCGCCTACTTTGAAGTCCCCTTATTCCCATCTGCTCATAGGAATAAGGGGACTTCAAAGTAGGAGGGGTCCTTTCGAAAAGGAGCCCCGTCTGGACGAGACGCGTGGCGGCAAGCCGCGTCAATTTCAAAGTGCCGCGGCTGCCCGCGTGCTAATGAAGTGCTGAATATGCACTTCAGCGCTTCATTAGTAAACTTCAAAATGGCCATTTGAGTGGCCATTTCGAAGTTTGGGGCTCGTGTAGGCACGGCCAATGGCATGCAAAAATCTGCATTGCAGCCCTCTCAGACTGCATCACATCTATAGATATACCAAAATTTCAGTTCCTAAAACTCCTAATACAAACAGTATCAGTAAAATGTGCATACAATTTAAAATGGTCTTTCAATAAAATAACATAACTGGGCATGGATCAGTAGTTCAGATTTTCAAGGCAGTTTAGGGTTTGATACATCCCTTTTATGTCTAAATCTCCTAACTTGCTTTTGAAAGTCTCAATCCCTGATCTTTCAGGGTAGGCTTGTGTAGACACATTCATGTCTTTTTTGAAAGTGTAAATATCCAATATCCAAAACCAGAGAGAGGGAGACATGAAACAGTAAAATATTTTCATTTATGGATTACAGAAAAATGGTTAAGGATTTTTTTAAAGATAAAACTGAGTAAACGGAATTGACTCATTAGTGTCTTCCTTATTTCACTCAAACCATCATGAATACTTCACTGAGTAGCCATGATTGCTCATAACCACCTAAGGTCAGGTGCAGAGTTAAGCCATATAAAGCACTGTTTGTCTGGCTCTCTGAGCATCTGAATCAGTTTGTTAAGGTTATCCAGTTAGACTGGTCTACCTCATTTTCATTCTAATCATGTAACCCATTAACACCTGGAAAACCTTTTTGTAGTATCAACTGCATCAGTTGTATTGTCTGACATGTACTCTTAAGAGTTCTTTCACTGGGGTATTGTCAAAGAACCCTTATGTCCCAGCTGGGAACACGAATCTGTCATGTCAACAATGTACCATGTTTTAGAAAGTGGTATTGTATAAATGTATTTTATGAAGAGAAGGTTAGTGTGCTCATGTACTGATCATTAGCAAGCAAGACATTTAAACTTATTTTTCTATATAAAGATTAAACCCAGTACCGGCAGACTGCTTTGTATGCTAACCTTGCTGCCTCTAAGCCATTGTATTTGTAGAAAAAGTAATTGGTATGATATGATTTTTAAAAAAAAGAAATGTAAAAAAAAAAAAGAGAAAAAAAGAAAGTGCCAGAGGTTTTATTACTCCGCCAGGACAACTCTTCTCAGCCTAAAAATTGGTATGAGAATTCTTAGCCTAGGAATATCTATCTTATTGCCAAACTTCTTACATTTGTTAAAATTAAAAGATGAGTGGAAGAAAATTCTCATACTTTCTTGCCCTTGCAAAATAACTGCAAAAGCAATTTAACAAGACTATTTTGTAGGCCGTGCATAATAGTGGGTTGGGTGGCTTTTTTTATAAAAAAGGTAGAGAGAGATTTGTACACATGCTTAACACAGGACCTACCTTTGCATAAAGATAAATACATGTACATATATTTTTCACTTGTGAATTAAACACTCTTCAAACTTCAGGCTCTCTTGCTGACATTATAGAGCACATCAATATAGCAATACTCTGGTAGAGTTCATAAAGTACTTATTAATATGGTAGACCATAAATACTGTGAAGGAAGAAATTCAGTTTCTCATCTCAATGATCTCTGGATGAAAGGAATGTTCCATCATACACTTCCAATATATACTTTTATTGAACTACAGTTTGCTTTTTTTTAAACTAACATAATGATACAAACATGGAGCCCATTAAAGGGACTTTAATGAGATAAAGATAGTGTCAAAGTCCTCTTTATAGCTTAAATGTTTTCTCCATTGTTTTCTAATACTTCCTCAGAAACCTGGAAACAAGAGCCCGATCCTTCATCTGTGAATCATTCAAAGTTCCCACTGACATCAATAAAAACATCCGAAGATTATGGTCAGGATTTTATTCTCTTTTTTTTCCCTCCCTTCTGCCATTGGTCACTATTTTGGAGAGTTTCTTTTTCTGAGTCCCGAAAATATTCTCTCCCTCTTTTAGTCTCGCCCATTGTGGGGTCCCCCCCATTATCATCAGAACTCTGGGAATAGGTAACTTAGACAACTGCTGCTGTGGGACCAGAAAAGGGCACACAGAACTCTGCTTTTGAGTAGATCCTTCGTATAACCACCCCTCAACTTCTTACATAGTACAGTATGTTAAACAGAATTTGTTAGAGGCCTTATTCATATTGATAAACTCTGCTACACCTAGCCAGTGGGCCTACTGTAGTAAGTGCTCAGCTGGAAGACTGGTTTGCACAATCAAGCCATAAGAATACTAAAGATACAATCCATGAAGTTCTAAAGTAGGTAATTCTTTGAGACTAAATTTTTGTTTTGGTCCTTTAAAATCTACTAAAGCATCAATTCAGAGGTAAAAATGAAACTACATTATTAACCTTTCCTCTATTTCTGAAGTATTTTAGCAGTTGTGGCCCATAGTGGACTCCTGAAACATGTACCTTACATACAATGAGGCAAGTTAAAGATGGATTGAAATGCTTACTATAAATTTGCTTTCTTTGTGTGGTTTTTGATTCAGAATTGCAATCATGATGTGATAGAAATTAAACTATCCGTAGTAGAAAACGTCTTGGTTGGCCTGATAAAACAGGTATGTAGATATCTCACTAGGTGGTTGTTATTCACTGAGTGCCTGCTATGTGTTTTAGCACTGTACAACCACAGTTCAGGAGCTGACATTCAAGACCTCAAATGAGTTAAACATTGAAGAACCCAGAGAATTCTTTTGCAAATGGCATGCTCCTAAGCCTTTTGGGCACTCTGAAAATTTTACCCATACTCCTAGCCTCATAAAGCTTACAATCTAAAAATGTAGACAGCACCATTCCAACATACAGCAAACGTTCATATCCAGCATTCAATCATCCAGAACTCTCAAATACCCACCATTTTAACTAAGTAATAATTAGTTATGTTTTCCATTAGTACAGTATAGCAAAAGTCAATGCAAATACAGTATAAATTTACAATGTACAATACTGCTGGTGGTAAATAAAGTGCTCTGCAAACACTTCTGTTTTGTTTCTTCATATCTAATATTGTTTTTCTTTTGTGTTCTTCATTGCTAGGTATATCTCTCTATTATCCAGGGTATATGAATTTCTGGCAACCTCCTGGTCCCAGGGCTGCCAGATATGAAATTGTTTACTGTATATGCTACTGTGGATTATATGATGGGCTAATTTTTGAAGACTTGTGGAAGGGTTTTTTTAATGAAGTAATTGAAAGAAAATAGGAGATACTGCTGCATGGCAAGGATGGGGAGTGAGAAATAACGTATCCGATCCTGACAGAGTTGTATGGGAGGAGTACGGGCACTGGTGGAGAGGGAATAGAAGGAAGCGGAAGTAGACATTGAGGCAAAGCAGAATGAAGAAATATTTTGATGGTGAAGAAGCAAGGCTTGCCCTGTCAAATGATCCCCAGACGGCTGGGGTAAGATATTTTGGATGACCTGCAGAGAAGAAATGTGGTGGTCCCCAGGGATGGAGAGAGTAGGATGGATTGCAAAGGTGGAAGTGGTAGCATTTGGTGGAAAAAATGCATGTGAGACATGTAGGAACAGGAGACAAGTGCCAATTAGATTGTAACTTAATATTAAGGTAGGTGGAGGAGTTTAAGATTTATAGGCAGATTCAAACTGAGTGACATGGATTTTTTTTGTGAGTTCTTTGATGCACACACTGTTCAAGATCTACAGGGTTTTATAAAAAAGGTATTTTTCTGTCATGTTTCATGGGATAGTTTGTCTTGGAGAAGATATGATACTGCTATGTGGAGAGACCAGAGTATGGAAGTCAAATTTAGAATCCTCCATACAGAGATGATACACAAGATGGTTCTGAGACACATAGCCTGACCATACACTGTGTGAAACATCTCTGAACTCAGTGGGACTGCACCAGATTCCCTCTGCTGTAACCAAGAGCACAGTTTGGTCTGAGATGTCCATCAGCATCCTTTAGGGACCTTAGTTATGTAAAATTCATATATACATGAGCATTTTGTGTACCTGGCTGCTTATTTCACAAAAGTTCAAATAGCATGAAAAGGATGTTGGCATGTCGGTTTCGAACAAAACAAATTGATCATCTCTATGAAACAGAGTTGTCTGTCCATGCTTCTGCTCTGCCTATGAAGCCATTCTTCCCTGCCTAGTAATCAATGCTTCCCTAAATTCCTTCAGGCTTTGTGCCATGATGCTCCATAAACATGGAAGGAACTCCCCTTTGGCATCACAGTAGAGGTGAGACCTATGAAACGCTTAATTATTTCTGACATCTTTAAACACTAGTCTCAGTAGACCCATTACCTAGCCGCTGTTATCTTCTTTCCCCCATATTCATCCAGTTTTTGTTGCTCATCAGATGCTAAGATTGTAAAATTGTTGTGAAGAGACTGCCTTTCTATTACAAAATTAGTGCATCTAACGCAAAGTATTTTAAATTTTAAGACATGCATGTAGTAGTATATGCTGTATTCTCAATAAACGTGAAGTTCTTGCCTTATCCCTCAGAAAAGATTCTGTGTGCTTCTTACAAGCATAACATATGTACACAGTAAAGAATAGCAGAAATCAGCTAGAAGGATGAATTAATATAAGGAGATATACTTATCTCACAGAACTTACATTTAAGACTGGGCACTCTAGGTGTTGTGGCAGTAAGTTCCAATATGACTTCTTGCAAAGAAATTTATTTTTATTAAAAATCTATAACCCTAAAGCTGCATTTTGGTCAATATCTGTATGTTATTTATTTTACTGATAATGCAGGTTCAGTTTTGTTGAAAAATCTGTTTGTAATGTAAAACATAGGGTTAAGGGGGTCCTTCACATATCTAGTGAACAAAATGTGTAAATTTGTCTTAGATTACCATACAGAATTTTAAGTGGCTGTTTCTTTTGTACGTTTTTAATGCGTAGCAGTGGGCAGTGTTTATCTAGTATGACTGTACTTACCAGCAATTTCAGAGTATTACCAACACCCACGTGTTTCAGAATATGATTATATCAAATTTTTATATAAAATCTCTGACAGTAATATCATACATATCCTTATTCTGTTGAGGCCCTATCCTGTTTTAACTGACTTCCAAGGATACAGCTGAGATTTTTTAAAGCAATCTATGGCTACATATACACTAGCCCCAAACTTTGAAATGGCCACACACGTGGCCATTTCAAAGTTTACTAATGAAGCGCTGAAATGCATATTCAGCACTTCATTAGCATGCGGGCGGCTGCGGCACTTCGAAATTGACACGCCTCGCCGCCGCGTGGCTCACCCCGACGGGGCTCCTTTTCAAAAGGACCCTGCCTACTTTGAAGCCCCCTTATCGAATAAGGGGGACTTCAAAATAGGCAGGGTCATTTCGAAAAGGAGCCCCGTCGGGGTGAGGCGCGTCAATTTCGAAGTGCCGCAGCTGCCCGCATGCTAATGAAGCGCTGAATATGCATGTCAGCGCTTCATTAGTAAACTTCAAAATGGCCATTTGAGTGGCCATTTCAAAGTTTGGGGCTAGTGTAGACACGGCCTATGGGAGTTAGGTATTCATTTTTAGTGGACATTGGGCAACCAACCCTCATGGTAAAAAATTTTTAGTAGAGTTTTGTACAAGATAGTCTTAAAGGGGGTGTGGTGCAAAGTTTATTTTTATTCTCATTCAATTTATTTGAATTGAATAAGCACATTTCAAATGTCAAAGCATATCTGACCTCCATTACTTCAATTCAACGGCCATTATGCCTATAATCACACTGAGGCTGCGTCTACACGTGCACGCTACTTCGAAGTAGCGGCAGTAACTTCGAAATAGCGCCCGTCACGTCTACACGTGTTGGGCGCTATTTCGAAGTTGAAATCGACGTTAGGCGGCGAGACGTCGAAGTCGCTAACCCCATGAGGGGATGGGAATAGCGCCCTACTTCGACGTTCAACATCGAAGTAGGGACGTGTAGACGATCCGCGTCCCGCAACATCGAAATAGCGGGGTCCTCCATGGCGGCCATCAGCTGGGGGGTTGAGAGATACTCTCTCTCCAGCCCTTGCGGGGCTCTGTGGTCACTGTGGGCAGCAGCCCTTAGCCCAGGGCTTCTGACTGCTGCTGCTGCAGCTGGGGGTCCGTGCTGCATATACAGGGTCTGCAACTAGTTGTTGGCTCTGTGTATCTTGCACTGTTTAATGAAAGTGTGTCTGGGAGGGGCCCTTTAAGGGAGCGACTTGCTGTTGAGTCCGCCCCGTGACCCTGTCTGCAGCTGTGCCTGGCTCCCTTATTTCGATGTGTGCTACTTTGGCGTGTAGACGTTCCCTCGCTGTGCCTATTTCGATGTTGGGCTGAGCAACGTCGAAGTTGAACATCGACGTTGCCAGCCCTGGAGGACGTGTAGACGTTATTCATCGAAATAGCCTATTTCGATGTCGCAACATCGAAATAAGCTATTTCGAAGTTGGGTGCACGTGTAGACGTAGCCTGACAGTTTAAGACTAGAATTCTTTGTTCTATTATCTGTGGAAATGACCAGGACTAGAACAGGAGGGTAATGCATTTATCCTCTGACTTTAAATAGCATCCTCATTGCTTGGTAATTGTTTTGTTGAAAGGCCTTCTGTATTGCAAAGCTCCATGAGTTCTGGGAGAAAGTCTGTCTGTTCAAATATCAATCGTTGTCTTACGTGGCTAGAAATAGTTTGGTGCTATATTTTTCATAGCCTGCCCAGTCACATCTGAAATCCACTGCGTTACCATGATGATTTACTCATTGGGGTACAATTCTGCAATATTAAATTGTTACTTGAAGAATACTAACATGACTTTGTAAAACAGAATATCAATAACATACTCTTTCATTAGAGGGGCCACTGTGGGAAAAGCCTCCCTGCAGGATAATTCCATAGGTAATATTAACTTCAGTAATATAATTCTGACCAGTAACTCAAATGTTCCATTAATGGTGATGCTTTGAGGCTAAGAAATTGAAGACAATAGACTCAAACTACTCATTCAGAATCTTTAGTCAGGCAATACTTTCCGCATGACTAATATCAAGAAGTTCTTCTCAGATGGTGTACAGTCCTCTAGAGAAAACATTTAGGTCAATGTTAACAGCAATATTCAAAAGTTCCAGACATATTTATTAATATACTATTTAAGAAGGGAACACAAGCACAATACTCAGGGGTGGGAGGGGGGAATTAAGATTGCAGCTTCTAACAAGTATACTTTATTTATGACCTACACAGTAGATTTTTTTTTTTTTTTTTTTTTGTTACTTACAAGATATAAAAATGTGGCAAAACATTAGGCCCCAAACCTTTCTAGTGGAGTGTGGTCTTCTCATGTATCTCATGCGAAATTCTGGTGAAGGGATAGCCTCAGGATTTAGTTTGTGCTTTCAGGATTCTTGTTTTCCAAAACTGTGGCTAAAAGAATCATGGAGATGACATTATATACAGTGGGTAAGTAAATATAATTAGGACAAGAGGAAAGAGTAGTGTTATCCTTTAGATCTTGTGTATACTGCGGTGTGCAAAAGAAGGTTTTGAATATAGCTGGGCTAGTGGTTTTTGTTTGTTTTTGTGGCTTGTTGCCTTAACAGGAAGCAGGCGAAGGTCGGGTCAAGTCCATGGACCACATTCAGTGATTGCTTTGCACAGCCATTGAAGTCAAAGGGACTCTTGTTTAAAACTGATTGTGGGAGGCCAGAAAATGAATTATTTTAGGTTTTCAACCTGCAAATTTGGATCTGGATTCTGAAATTTGTGGGCTTGTGTTGTATCTTCTATCTGCACTAGGAGAGATCACCACTCTGGTTTGAGCTGTGTCTCTTGTGTGTTCCATTTCAGGTGCATTGCTGATCCAAGATTTTTGGAAGCAGTACCCAGTTGGGGAATGCGTGCACAGTACCTGCTTCTTGGTGTTACTAGTGCTTTATCTAATGTTTGCGCAGGCCAACCTCCTTTGTGCCTCCTCAGCTGCAGACAGAGCTCCAACAGCCATGTTAGGAAAGAACCTGAAATAGATCAAATTCATAGTTGTATTATGCTTCCATTTACCCAATTAGACTTTTTCCTGCCCCCACCACAAAAAAGAAAAAACACAAAACTAAACCTCACCTTGGGGAAATTCCCCTCCATTTTTATTTTCTACTTAGTTGTACAAAATAGATAAGGAAAAATGCCAGGGTTCTCCTGTATTTAAAAGATGCAGTTTATGCAATTGTGCTGTGCCTGCCTCCCATGTACACTCACAGTTGCCAGAGGAGGCTAGAAATGTGCCCACTGCAACAACCTCAAAACCAGACTAAGGCGGGATAGGGATCTCAGACTTCATGATTCTTCTGTGGAAATCTCCAGCACCATGAGTGGACTCTGGGGAAGACCCCAAGGAGCCACTCACTGGGTTTGTATGCCCAGACAGAGCATGTCCCTTTCCTTTTTCCTTGACTTGTTAAAGGAAAACATCTCCCATGCATGGAGAACTGTTAAAGAGAAAACTGTCTCTGGTGAGTTTGCTATCCTGAGTGTGAGTACATGGAGCATTGACTGTACCTTTGGCACCATCTGCACCAGGATAACATCTGGCAGAGGTAAGGAGTTGAGCAGCAGGCATGAATGTTTTCTCCTTCATAGCACTGAACACTTCCAAGGAATGAGCAGCCTACAGGTTGCAGTTTAAAAGGCTCCACAATCCACAAAGGTGCTCCCCTCCCCTGAGGAGTTGACCACAAAAACTTCATATGCACCTGAGGATACTTGTTTTAGTCTTTAAAGTGTTACACAACTGCCTTTTTGTTTTATGAAGATGCAGCCTTACATGGCTATCTCTGTGGCTATTCCAAGGAAGGATACAGTTCTGTCATTATTACAGATTGGAATGTCACCTCCACTGACGCTGACTTCTCCTGCGCATTTGACCAAATGCATCAAAACAGTAATGCCAGCACCAACTGAGGCCACTTACAAAAAGACAGTACCCAATAAACTGAACTTGGAGGCATCTGTCCATTAAAAGCACTGCACCAACATATGCAGCCCTGCAATCCTGAGACACGGCAGTAGCTTTCCGTGCTAGGATTGCCTAAACTTTGTACTGACTGTTCTCTAGTTCTGTTGGTGCCAAACCACCAGGATTCAGTATCTGCTTCTCAGTTTTCCAGCAGTAATGATGATCTGGTGGAAGGCATGTTCTGCTCCACACATTCATCCTTCTCACCCCACAGGCACTGGACCACTGATGTACCATGTGAGTGTTAGGGGTCAAACTCATAGAAATGTGCCCTAATTGCTAGTTAACTAATGGGTGTGACCCCCATGCCATTTTCTCTGACATGGGTGCTCATGGTTCCAATGTGCCCTACAGGTTGCAGTCAAAAAGGCTTCACAATCCACAAAGGTGGCAGATAGGGCTCCCCTGTGGAGTTGATAACTGAAGCCTTAGATGCACCTGAGGATACAAAAGAGGAATTGGATAACTTCAATACCAAGACATTTTGCCAGGCTACAACTCTTCATCCTCTCCAGATGAGGCAGTTATGCTATATCTATCCCCAGTAGAATGTAAACAATTTCAAGAATTGTTCAGATGCATGGCACAAAATCAGAACATCCCTCTTGAACAGGTGACTGAAAACCATCACCGACTCTGAAAGAGCCTATACTCAGCATCTTCAACTGTGATAGCGCTGCTGGTGAATGCCACGCTGATGAAGCAAACAGAACAAATGGCAAGCACCAGCCACCATACACCCCCCCCCCCCATTGTGCAAGAGAGCTGCTAGAAAATATGTCAAAGGCATGGATTTCCTCCTCTCACACCCACAAACAGATTCCTTGCAGGTAAAGGCAGTGAACCGAAGGGGTAAACCACTCCAGTTGAAGACCATGCCACCTAAGGATTCCAAGAGAGTGGATCTATGTGGCTGCAAAATCTGCTCATCAGTGAGGCTCCAATTATGTACAGCCAACCCTGTTTTCAAAATCTCTCTTGGATGCATTCCCACTGATTATCCAAAGGGATGTATAAAATATGATAACTTCAACATGGCCCAGACAAATATGGTTAGCATACATGAACCACCTGGCACTCTGCACCCCATTTGCCTTTTCTCTGTGCTGGAATCTTCTGTCTTGAACAAAGGTTAAGTTGCCCTCCTGAATGTGGGAAAACTGCACCTGAAGGCTGGGTCTTCTATGGCTCCATCACAACAAACTAACCTGTTCAGAAGATGTTAAAATGTATTTCTAAACATCGGGAAAATCACCACTTGCCTCTACAGTGGAAGCGATTCTCATTGTGGTGTTGTGGCAATCACTCCCAGCACTTATAATATCTATACATTCAATTTTGGATTATGTGATGCAGTTGAAACATTTGGGCTTATCAGTTTAAAGATTCATCTTGCAACCATAGCTGCTTTCTGCTAAAGATAGGTGGGAGTTTTCAGCCTTAGTGCACGCAGCTATGCTATGTTTCCTTGCAAGCATCCAGAATATGTACCTGAAGTCTACAACCCAAAACACCCATGGACCTCTCGGAGCCCTATTCAAAACCCTTGCTTCCTGTTCTCTACTATGCTTATCAATGATGATAGCATTCCTGGTCATGATCACATCAGCCTGTAGAAGAGATGAAATAGGGTGCCTCATAGCCTATCCTTCTTACTCCATATTTTGCAAAGACAAAGTAACTGTCACCGTACCCTAAATTCATACCAAAGTTACCTTCATCATTCCATCTCAATCAACCTATACATCTACCTGCATTTTACTCAGAGCCACAGGGATCCACACAGGAATCTTCTCCCTAGAAGAGCACTAGTATTCTACCTAGATAGAACAAAACCTTTCCATAAGTTCCTGTGACTCTTAATTTCCACAACTGAATGATTGAAAGGCACAGCCATTCCAAAACAAAGACTTTTAGAATGGATTTTGAATGGCATCTATATAAGCTACCAACAACAACTGATGGGGTTTAGAGCCTATCCAACAAGATCAGTTTCCAGTTCAACTTCATTCTTGCATAATGTCACCATCAGCGAAGTATGCCAAGCAGCCACTTGGGTTTCCATACGGACATTCACAAACCACTACCCAGTAACTGTTCAGAAGTTGATACATACTTTAGCTTCAACTGCATAGCCTACTCCAAAACCAGTTCTTCCATTACGGGGCACTGCTCTACAGACATCTGAAGTGAAGCACCCAGGGATCATTATTCACAAAGATCAGGTTGCTCACCCTGTACAGTAACAGGGGTTTTCAAGATGTATGTCCCTGTGAGAGCTCCACTGTCACTTCTCTCCCATCTTCAGAGTTCACCATAGAAACTCCTAGGGTAGGGAGGGAACTTAGGGGCCTGAGCTGCATGAGCACTGAATGAAGCTCTAATGGCATCACCAGACAGCTACAGTGCATACAAACACTAACCAAGCAGTGCTATTAAAAATGTATGATTGGTAGTACCAGGATTCACCAACACCTGACATGGATCACCCCATAAGGACACACGTCTCAAAGAACCTCAGTTATTGCACAGGGCGAGTAAGTCCCATCTTAAAAGCCTAAGAGAGAAAATAGTGTATAAATGGAAAGCTTGTATTAACTATTTTGCCATGGAGTACCCTGGTTCTAGGCACTGTATAATGATAAGCAATAGCTGGCCATTGAAATACTAGATATGTCTGGAGGATGACAAATGTATTTTGCAACATATAAGACTTCAATCTTTCATTTCTCACTCAACTGAAAACAAAACTGTTTTGAATGTTTTTGTAAAACACAATGATCGTGGTGTCCACTTTTTTATTTTAGAAAAGATGAGGGTTTCCTTCTGTGTCTTTCTCTCTTTGGAACTGCAGACGAGTCCGCACTGGGCCACAGAAACCTTCCTATCAAATTGTACCATAGCTGTTATGTTTCCATCACAAGTTTTGTCTTCAAAATAGCATATTTTGGGGTAAAATCCAAAAATTTTTAACCTACTGTACTAAATATGCAAGGTAGAGTAAAAGTAGTCTTTAAACAGAGGCACAGAGAGAAATTCAGCAGTAAGTCAGCCAGAAACGCAGCCATATTTTCTGCTTTGTGGTTCAGTGACATATCACCAGCTATTCTGTATCCCATATTTTGAGCGCCTCCTTTCAAGAAAAAACTTCTTGTCAGGGTATTAAAATTGGTGGGAGGGGTAAATAAAAACCTTTGGAATTTTTTATAAAATTCTTAAGAGCACTATGTTCCAAAAGAACTACATCACAACGGTTTCAGTGATTGACCTTCCACAGTCCCTTCCTTGAGCTTTGTTAAAGGGAGTCTCTGATATCCCAATCCTGCTACATCCGAGAATCAGCTTCATAGTTTTCTAATTTAAGTAGCAGGTTATGGTTGAAAAATTGTCCTTACATGAGGACTCATTGCATGGCACTTTTTGGAACTCTTAGATCAATTCCTGATTGAAAAGTTACGAGTTTATGCTTGAGTGGGGGGGGGGGGGGCCGCAAAACAAACAAACAACCTACCATACCTGATGGGTTTAAGGGGGGGAAGAGGGGGTGGAATTTAATTTTTACCATTTAATATACTGTCGAGTCTTACTTCAGTAACATTTTAAGACATTCTACAAAGTAGAGGGAAACATTTCAAGGGTAAAGGTATAGTACAAAATATTCTAGACAAAATGTAAGTGGATTTTGTAAAATATAGCCTTTTAAATGCTACTGTCCCAGCAATAGAAAAGAAATATTTCAGGCAAATTCTCCTGTGGATACATGGGTAAACAACCTCAATTTACATCACTACAGCAGTGAAAGAAGGATTTAATTGGGGATAGGTTTTGTTTGACAGCTCTTACTCTCTTTAATTACACCTTTTCCATCTTATGGGTATAGGACTTTTGCTATCTGTGGTCTCTTTAGTCTGATATTGTCTCCAAGAATGATCAGTTTCTTTCTGACATTTGAAATGAACGTGTAAAAACCCCATATTACATAATTTTGCTACACTGTTGTGCTCTGATACACTACTGCAATATCATTTATTTCAGTGGAATCAGGACATCATAACTAACAGCACATATTAAAAAGGAGATCTTAAATTTTAATCCTTACGAAAGAGAATCTGGGATGAGTGCAGGGACTCAGGGCATGGTGGAAAATACCCCTCAAAAGAAATGACTCTTCCCCCACCCCCCCCAAATACACAGAGGAAGCACTCCTTTCTATTTTTATACGAATCCTTCCCATGAATAGTCTGAGGTAGCCTAACCTTCCCTTGAAGATAGGGGTAGAGATTTCAGAATTTTGTAGTCCTTAGGATAACTAAAATGGAATTCCTAGATGTTTGAACTATGGGGCCCTCCTTGTCCCACTCAAACTGTAAGCTTTTTAGGACAGACTCGTAAGACTTCTACTAGGGTTGCTTTGTTCTTCTAATGCTAGATTGCTAGTGCAACCATACATTATACTTGTTTTCCACACATATTGTTTTTCATAGTCTTCTGCCTTCCATGATATAAGTAACCATTTCCCCTCTTTCTTGATGATCAGCTCTAATGGGCCTTCTGTCAAGCAGTTTTGAGTGCAAAGCTTGTTTGCAATATTAATCTACAGAGATGCTTTTCTGTGCACTTTGCAAGAGGAGAAAGTTATAAAGTAGTAAAGTGGAGTGCTGTTCATGTGTCTCCACGTGTATCCCATTTTTACTGGGTATGTTAGAGTTTAAATGCTGCCCAAAACACTTTACATCTGTGCAATACATGCATCCTGTTTGTGGAGTAAATCTTAAGGGAATGTTCCTTTTGTCACTTTCTCCTGGCTATCTTGAGAGAATTATAACATGACTTTTTTTTTTACGCCAGTCTTTTGTCCCTAAATAAGAAGTTTTACTCCATAATCTGACAATATGTAACAATCTGGGATGAAGCACCCTTTAAAAATATTGATAAATAGACTGCTCTTCAAAGCTGCATTTGTGCTGTATACTTAACTGATACCAAGTATGCACTGGAAGTATACATCTAGTGTAACTCATGAATGTAATCAGTAAAGTGATTTGGGGTGTCTTAGTCACAGCATGAGGCAGAAGATTCTTGGGGACCAGGCTGAGCCTGTGAAAGAAACTCGCAGGAACCAATGACCTTTACAGCCTTTCTTGCTTTCTTCTTGGGCGTGCCTTATCTAAGTTGTTTTTGACCAGTGTGCTGTGGGAACCTGTTAGCCGGTGGCCGGGTAATGTATGGTGAGGTATTCCCCTGGGTCCTAAACAACCCAGTTTTTTACTGTTAGAGCAGGGAGCTCCTAGCACTCTCACCTACAGCCAGGCTGTGGTAACCAAACGGTTAAAGTTCTTTTGTTGCGTTGGCTGTGTTGTAGTGACAAAAGGATAACAGGGTCAGGCTTAGATCTTAACTGGTTACAAGTTTATTGAGCTACAGTTATAAGTGTGTGGTTACAAAAGGTTATTGTCTACTTCTTATATGCTAGCAAAGTATAGGTGTTAACAAGTTACGTTACAATCCAACACAAAGATATCTGTTACCATCTAACACAATGATATCTTGATACAATGACGTCTAGTTACAGAGCTCTAATTCTTTAGCTGTGCACAAAAAAAAAACGGAGACCTAGCATGGGTATATCTTACCCTCTCTGCGTCTCTCGATACCAGCGTAACCAAGCCAGATCGGTCACTCAATTCCGCGGAAAGACGAATACGAGGTTGGGCGTACCCAGTTGTGGACCTCGGGAGGCAGTCACCTGACCCGACCAGCAGGTAGTTGGTGGAATGCACTCAAAGTTAGAGTTCTGCTGGGCCCACCTTTTATACCCCTTTTTAGGTTACGTATTCTCTTTCTTATCTAAGGTGCCAGATCATACTGGTCTGTCTTTTGTGATGCCAGTTTGTTACAAGGGCAATTCTTACTTAATTTGCACTTGTAAGACAGGAGATAAGCAATTTAGGAGTACAGGACATTCTTTTTGCGGGGGTGGAGATTTCCTCTTTGGGGATGGTATGTGTGTGTGCATCAAATCCATCAATGCCATCTGGGGTGATTTCCTGAGGGTCCCCCCGCTCTCTTGTTGACAGTTTGGCCTGTTAGCCTTCTCTCTGTACTTTCTGTTTCCCAGGGTCACGATGATCTAGCACATCTGGGCCTCAATCAGAGGCATCAAAGACTGTGCTGTCAACAGCCGTTTCCGTGCCCTGTGTGCTCCTGAGTGGGGCGGGGGGGCAGCGAGCAAGCTGGCTTGTAAGGGGGAGACTTTGTCTGGCTACAGAACCGCATAAGTGGGCCATGAAATTGAATCAATTTCCCCCTGTTGTGGCTCTTTGCAGATCCAATGTGAGGGGACATGCTGACCCTTCAGGAGCCCATTTGAACTGGGGGTGGGGGACATGAAATGCTGCTTCCTGGTTTGAATAGGCTGGCAGGAAGCTCTCCCCTACTCCCCACAGTAGCAAGCAGGGAGGGAGTAAGAGTGGGAGCCTGCTGAAGCCAGGATGCAGTTCTCAATTACTCAACATCCCATTTGGTCTTTTGTTTAGATTATGCACTACTATGCTGCAAACCTCTTTAGTAAGACTAACTCTAATAAATGGGGGTAAATTGAATGTTTATGAGAAATTGATTCAGCTGAAAAAAGTGGGTATGCTGTGGAATTCTTATTGAAATGTGCCATGCTAGTGAAAAGGTTGGGAACCACTGCCTTATCTAGTAAAGCACATAGAAGCCTATACAATGGAAAAAAACAGATCTTGCTGCAATAGGATACTAAATTGTATAGCCAATTGTTCCCCAAAAGAGAGGGAGAGAGACTAAATGAGCGACTGTGGGGGCATATTTAGTTGCTTAATGCTTTTCTGGAAGGCTCTCCAATACCATCATGCTGAGGGCAGTTTAAGAACCTTTACTAAATATCCTTTCTCGCCATGTCAGCAGTCTGACGTGAAGAGCCTCTGTACCAGTGAAAGCAACCTACTTTAGAGGATAGCTCTGTGACAGATATGACAATATTCTGGCCAGATCTTGTTGAATTAAGTTTAAATACGTCAGCAGATCATTGTATTAAAAATGTAACTGTTTGTGTCCTATTGAAGGATTGTACGTACTGCAAACTTTCATATCCAGTAGCCCTAGGACCAGGAGGCTGCCGGATATACTAATATTCTGGGTAATAGAGAGGTATACCTAGCAATGTGTAACAATAAAGGAGAACAAGATTAGCTATTAAGAAACACACACATATGACAGGAACTTTATTTACCAACAATAGTGTATTGTACACTGTAAACTTATACTGTATTTATTTGTATTTACTTTCACTATACAGTAGTGCCTCGATTTTTATGTGAGTTGTGTTCCCACACATCCTCATGTAACTTGAATTTTGTGTAAGTTGGGGTGGCTCCCCCCCCCCCAGCAGAATGCACGTTCTGCAGCTGGGGGAGCAGCAGAAGCACCTAGAGCACCTTTTGAAAGGTAAGCCCTGGAGTTGTGGGCGGGGGGTAGTTGGGGAGGGTTAAGCCTGCCGGCGTGTTAAGGCCATGGGAGGAGGGGTTAAGCCTTGGTTGGGTTAGGGCTGCAGTGGGTGGGGCGTGGAGTTGAGCTGGAGCTAGGTGTGGGGATGGTGAGCCAGGCCGTGGGTTGCCTGAACCAGGGCCAGGCATGGGGAGGGTTGAACCAGGGTGGGTGGGGGGGTCATCTGAAGCCACATGAGAGAGGGTGGTGAGGTCTCAACCAAGCCTGGGGGGAGGGTTGAGCTGGAGCTGTGAGCAGAGGTGGTGAGCAGGCAGGGGTTTGAACCAGGGCCAGGTTGGGGGAGAGCCGGAGTCAAAGCCAGGTTGGGGGTGAATGCCAGATATGAAAGTTTACTGTAATTCCAAGAAGAAGGTGTGCCACAAGCCTCTTGCAACTGAAAACATGCAGGGAGGAGGAGCATGGGGAAAGGGCAGAGTAGGTAAGTTTACTCTAGTTTCTGGAGATTACAACAACAACAAGTCCTGTGCCACCTTATAGATCAACAGATATTTTGGAGCATAAGCTTTCGTGGGCAAAGACCCGCTTCATCAGATGCACAAGTGGGGGGGTTCCAAAGGAAGGTTTAAATATATGGGCTTATGAAAAGTGGGGAGTCTCAACCAAGGGGAGGGCCAGAACAGACAATGTGATACTGATAATGGGCTACATCCTCCCTGACTGAACTGACTTGATTTTTCCTCTCTTGATGATGTGCTCAACTCCATGTTAACGGCTGATGATGGGCCACATCCTCCGTGACTTAATAGGCATTGTCAGGTCTGGCCATCCCTTTGACTGAGACTCCCCACTTTTCATAAGCCCATATATTTAAACCTTCCTCTGGAACCCCCGCCCTCATGCATCTGATGAAGTGGGTCTTTGCCCACGAAAGCTTATGCTACAAAATATCTGTTAACCTATAAGGTGGCACAGGACTTCTAGTTTTTGAAGACACAGACTAACTCGGCTACCCCTCTGAGACTAATCTCCAGAGAGTTACCCTTACTTGCAGAAAGATTCCCATACTCTGGTTCAAACTGAGTTCTCCAGGGATCAATGGACAAAGCATTTGAAACAACTTGAATAAAAACAGACTGAGGGCCTTCTTTCTGATCCAGCAAATGGACAGGACCTCTGGTCAAAGTAGGGAACAGCTCTTATGGAAGACTTGGAAGGTCTTTGGCCTACTGACACCCCGTAATACTTCAGTGCTCATTCTGAGATGAAGCTATGATGAATTTGAGACAACAGAAAAAATGTGTTGGGTTTGAAGGAGTATTCCCTAACCAGGGCCCTTGCAGAGCTGGGGTGATGATTTCTCTTAAGCTTCTCAGCTAAGTGTAAATTCAGTAGTGCTTTTATCTAAAGACTACAAGCTCTTGTTTAGAAGGAGCACTGTTTTAACTTACGACTGTGGCAGTTATAGTGTGTACCATCTGTGATGAGAGAAGTGAAGCAGGCCTGCTTCGGTCATCTCTCCCTTGGTGGGTATATCACAATGTAGTCAGGGAACTGAGCAGCCGGGAAGTACCCTGGTATGAAAGGAGAGAGATGCATCTCTGTCCAAGAAAAGCAACAGCTGGGCCACGTCTACACGTACCAGCTACTTCGAAGTAACCGTGCCAACTTCGAAATAGCGCCCGTCATGGCTACACGTGGCGGGCGCTATTTGGAAGTTGACATCGACGTAAGGCAGTGAGATGTCGAAGTCGCTATCCCCATCAGGAGATGGGAATAGCGCCCTACTTTGACATTCAACGTCGAAGTAGGGAACGTGTAGCCGTTGCGTGTCCCGCAACATCGAAATAGCGGGGTCCGCCATGGCGGCCATCAGCTGAGGGGTTGAGAGACGCTCTCTGAAGCCCCTGAGCTTGCTGGTCGCCGCATGCAGCGGCCCCTGCCTTCCTGTGCAGGAAGCTGAGACAGCGTGCAGGCAGCAGCACAGCCACGCGGCCAGCCTGCACACTCCTCTGCAGCCACAAGAGCCCCCCAGCGCTGCGATGGCCTCCCCCAAGTGCCCCCAGGGCACACACCCCCCCACAAGGGGAGCCAGGGCTCCCAGACCAGCAGCCAGGCTGGGAAGCGGCAGCTGGGTCCCTCCTGGACGGAGGCCGAGCTTCGGGACCTGCTGGGGCTCTGGAGTGAGGAGGAGGTGCTCCAGGTAATGGGGAGCAAGAGGCGGAATGCGGATGCGTTTGCTCGGCTGGCTGAGGGCCTGGCAGCCCGGGGTCATCCTGCCCGCACTCCTGACCACATCAGGAGTAAGGTCAAGGAGCTGTGGCAGGGTTGCACCCGGGCCCGGGATGCAGCCGGCCGATCTGAGGCCGCCCCCGTCACTTGCCCCTTTTACAGGGAGCTCAGGGCCATCCTGGGCCCCCGGCACACCACCTCCCCTCTGGCCACTCTTGATACCTCGGCTGACGAGCTCCAGCAGGCCCCAGAGGCGGAGTCCGCCCCGGAGGTAAGCCCCGCACCCCAGGGTCCCCCCCAGGAGCCCACCCCTGGGGTACCTGAGGAGGATGAGTCCTCCTCCAGCGACGCAGGGCTCCAGATCCACATCCTGTCCCGGAGCTCCAGTAGGGCGTTCACCCAGAGGGTGTCCCCCCGACCGTGGGAGTGGACCATCAGGTATGTACCCCCCTGGTGCACACCCCTGGGGTTGAGGGGTGGGGGTAATAAACATGACCAGGGCCCCCCCCATGCCCAGATGACCATAGCCCCAAGGACAGCAGTGGCATGTCCCTCAGAAGAGTGCATCAGCCCCTGCCCCCCAGCACGACAGTGCCATGCCCCATCCCTGGGGATGGGGGGAGTGGAACCTAGGGTCCCCCGGGGGGAGGGGGCGGGACACCCAGCAGCAGCAGCATCTCCCGGGGACGGGGATGGGGAACCAGCAGCAGAGGGGTGGGGGGACAAGGGCCACAGCTCGGGGCCCACACTAACGGCTGTCTCCACTCTTCTTCCCCCCGTGTTCCTCAGCTGCACCATCGGAAGGACCAGAGAGCGCCGGTGAGGAGTCAGTGGTCCCGGAGAGCCCACCGGGGCCATCAGTCCAGGCCAGCCCCTCAGCGGAGCACCGACCGGCCCCACAGCGGGGAAGACGGCGGACCCAGCACCACCCCCGGACGGCGACGGACCCCCAGCTGCTGGCCCTCCACCATCGGCAGCTGGAGGTCTCTGAGCAGCGTCTGCATGTGGAAGAGTGGCGCCTCCAGCTCCAAGAGTGGGCGCTGGCCTGGCGCCAGGAGGCATGGGGGGCCTTTATGCACACTTTTGAGCGCATAGCGGACTACCTGGCCCCCCATGCCGCACCGGCCGTGGCTCTGCCTGCTCCACCCGCTGCTCCAACTGCCGTCGCGCTGCCATCCGCCACTGAGGGCCCATCTGCTGAGGGGGACCTGGAGCCAGCTGACACCCGCCGGCCTTATCTCCTGGTCCTCCTGGCCCCCAGCCAGCCCCGGCGTGGGCTGCGGCCGAGGCGCGGGTCGCGGCCGCCCACCCCAATGCTGGACATTAGGGTTGTGGGGCCCAGGACGTGGCCCCCCCCTCCCCTTTTGTATATATCCCCCTCACCTGTGTTTTGTAAATAGTTTGTGTTAGACCCCTGTTCTGTTATGTTATGATGATACCTGCCCCCCCATGTAAATAGTTCTCCCCTTCCTTGTCTTCCCTTTTTTTTTCCTTTCATCTTATAATACGTATATATATAATATTTATTTTGGCTGTACAGAGTTATAATATAAGAAGAAAAGTTCAAGATATATATTCTGGTTCCAAGACAAACATGTCTGTTTTTATTTACAAGAAAAGTGTGGGGGGGTGTGCCCTTGGGTGCTCTGTGGTGTGGGCGTAGGGGCCGGGAGTGTTGCAGAGGATGGGGGGGTGCAGTGGGGGGCCTGCCAGCGTTCACCCTGAGGCCTCGTTGAACTGGGCCTGCAGGGCCTCCCGGACCCGGGTCCCTTCGGGGTCCACCTGGCGACTGGGGGCAGTGGGTGGCTGCACATCGGCCCTGCCAGCCTCCACAGCCCAGCCCTGAAAGAAGGCCTCCCCCTTGCTCTCCACCAGGTTGTGGAGGGCTCTGCACGCGCCCACAATCTGGGGGATGTTGGTGGGGCCCACATCAAGGCGGGTGAGGAGACACCTCCAGCGCCCCTTGAGGCGGCCAAATGTGCGCTCCACCACCTGGTGCGCATGGTTCAGGCGCACGTTGAAGCGCTCCTGGCTGGCTGACAGGTGGCCCGTGTAAGGGTGCATGAGCCAGGGCCGGAGGGGGTATGCTGCGTCTGCGATGACGCAGAGGGGCATGGTGGTGTCCCCCACAGGGATCTCCCGCTGGGGGATGAAGGTCCCCGCCTCCAGCTGGCGGCACAGGCCCGAGTTCCGGAATACCCGGGCATCGTGGGTGCTGCCAGGCAGCCCACATATATGTCCAGGAAGCGGCCCCGGCTGTCCACCATGGCCTGGAGGACTACTGAGTCATAGCCCTTCCGGTTTGGGTAGCATCCTCCACTGTGCTCTGGGGCGCGGATGGGGATGTGGATCCCATCCAGAGCCCCGAAGCAATTGGGGAAGCCCAGGGTGGCAAAGCCCGCAATGGCGGCATCCGGGTCCCCAAGCCTCACAAGCCTGTGGAGGAGCAGGGCGTTGATGGCGCGGATGACCTGCAGGGGAAGCACATGGGAGAGCACCAGTGAGCGGTGTGCAGGGTGTGTGTGGCCCCCCCACCCCTGCCAGGGCTGCCTCCCTCTCCCCCTGTGGGTCCTCTTACTTCCATGAGGACAGCCCTGACGGTGGCCTTGCCGACACCAAACTGCTGGCCCACGGATCGGTAGCTGTCTGGAGTGGCCAGCTTCCAGACAGCGATGCCGACCCATTTCTCCACAGTGAGGGCACGCCGCATGAAGGTGTCCTGGTACCTCAGTGCGGGGGTGAGCCACTGGCATAGCTCCAGAAATGTCTGCCGGCTCATGTGAAAGTTCCTGAGCCAGCAGTCGTCATTCCACTCTCCAAGCACCAGCCGCTCCCACCAATCGGTGCTCGTGGGGTAGCTCCACAGCCAGCGGTGTGTGAGGTGGGGCGGAGTGCTGCAGGGTTGGGGGTTGCTTCCTGCTCCCCTGCGGGCAGCTCCTCCTCTGTGGCTAGGATGTGATCAGCTGCCTCCTGCATGGCATTGAGCAGGGTGAGCACTGCTCCTACAGGGGCGGCTGGGTGGACCTCTGGCTGCTGCTGGGGGTCCATGACTGCGTCGCTCAAGGTGTGCGTGCCTATGGCTCTGCAGACCGCGTGCTGTGCAGGCTGTGTGTGTCTGGGAGGGGCCCTTTAAGGGAGCGGCTAGCTGTTACCCCGGAAGCACTAGTCCGCCCTGTGACCCTGTCTGTAGCTGTTCCTGGCACCCTTATTTCAATGTGTGCTACTGTGGCGTGTAGACGTTCCCTCGCAGCACCTACTTCAATGTGGTGCTGCCCAATGTCAACGTTGAACGTCGATGGCACCAGCCCTGGAGGACATGTAGACATTATTCATCGAAATAGCTTATTTCAATGTTGCTACATCGAAATAAGCTATTTCGATGTAGCATACACGTGTAGACGTAGCCCTGGAGAGCAGGAAACCTAGAGTGTGAGCCATCGTTGCACCACAGAGGCAGAATAATGTGCAATTAGTTCAGCTGTGACAATTGTATCTCTCTTGGATACACTAACTACTGGTGCCTCTCCACAGGTAGTGCACCTCCATATCACCCCCTGCAAATGGTGCTCTGTGGGTAAAATTCATGCTTTGGGGGATCTAAATGGTATAAATTCCTGTGCCAGGATCTTCACTGAGGTGAATATCTTCTTATGGATAAATCGTGCAATCTAATCCCAACTGTAATTTACAACCATTCAAAGCACTTGGATTCCTTTTCATAGTTTAAGGGCTGTCTATGATCATTGTGTTATCAGTTTAATTCTGAACAATTTCTCTCATTTCCAGATTACATGGATTATGTGCAGATTAATTTCTCTGCTAGCCAATGACAATCCACCATACTTACACATAATACGCAGTCTTCACAAGCCATAATGAAACTGAGGTTTCCAGGAATAACTGGATGAGCAAGCATCTTTCTCCAGCTGTCATGTCTGGTTGTGGCAGCAAAGTGGTGTTTCATTGTAAAAGATGCTAATTTCAATCTGAGCTGTGGCTGTGATGAGAGGAGCATAAAAGGAATTCTTGATTATCTATATCGGTACTGCTGTCCCTGGGGACAGGCTGTGAGGCTTCAGATCACATATGGCAAGAGTGCTGTGATAAAATATGCATCAATAAAACTTCGCAATTTATGAAAAATGAGTAGAAAGTTTTATACACTGTGATCATTATTCCTAACTAGCATTTCTGCCTTTTTCTGTCCCTTTGTAATCCTTTACTGCTAATCTTTTTCAACTTGTTATACTGATGATTGCATCATTGTGAGCCTGGACTACAAGCCCATTTCTTCAGTGAAGCTGTCGGTGCTAGGGAGTTCTCCCTGTTTGTAGTTCCCAAACACGCCCCAACCCCCGAAGTCCCTGTGTACGTAGCCTGTGTGCTAGGGCTGGGATTTGCCATGATAGGAGGCGATGTTAACTTTTCTTTCTCCTGATGTCCCACAAGAATGTAAGAATAGCTTCCATATAGGACCAACTATGTCCTCTGACATAAATATGTAATTGTAGGAGATGCATATCTTTGAGAGCACAATTTACCCCATATTATGTATTGATAATGCATTAATCTGCATTGTTTTACACGCATGTCCTTTACGTGATTTGTTTTATATAATTCTTTTAAAGCTCAACATCTTCCTGGTTGCAAAAGTACATAGCTGTCCATTTAAATACAACAAGTGGGTAAAATGTAGTCAACAAGCCACAAGTTATTTTTTTAGATGCTGTGTTTCTTTGCTCATCATAGCATAAGAAAGCTCAGGTCATCTTTTATTTGCTTCAGAACAGCTGATGACTAATAATTCTTAGCATGTAAGTTCTGATTCTGCAAATCCTCTATGGGTTGAATTCCAGCTAATTTCCAAAAGATTTCCACATTCACCGTGCACAGGCTCAGGCCTTTGTCATGCTGTTCAATTATGCGTTTACACAGTGTCACCCACGATGGGATCCCTTTCTCTTTTGGAAATCTAGCACTCCTGTAATGCAAACGAATGAATAAAGAAATGGTAGTCCTGGCTATCATTTTTTTGCTTCCTCCTTTCCAGCTCATTTCTTAGGTAGCCAAATAGAAATCCTCCTGTAGAGGGCAGGGAGGTGTGCACAGGGCTCACACAGTAATGCGTTTCTACACAAATGAGAGAGGAGCTGAGGAAACTATTCACCACAGTTTAGCCCTTTAATTTGTTTTTACTTTGGCTTGTTCACATGCAGCGTTTGCAAAATACAGAACGTTAAGCACGTGTTTTTTAAGTTGCATTGATTTCAATACAAATTAGTCACCTGCTTAAGAGTTTTACTAGATCTGGATAGAAGGCCTCGGTATAGCAGCCCATCCCTGTCACGTAACACGTTAGCATATGCCTGAGTTTAAGACTGTTCTCAAATTCCATTGAAATCAATGGATTTAAGGCATTTGCTTAAATGTGGTGCTGAATGGGAATGGATTTCAACTCCATGCTTAAAAGCTGTGCTGAGTCAAGGATTACGTGAGTAAAAATATTCAAATCTCAGTGAAGAGAACAGACAGACATTCACAAATACTTGTCTCCTCTGTGTTTACCTAGCTCCAGTTGGAAAGATAAAATATATTACTACTGACTACATATTAAAGAGTGATGAGAAAGGTGGGCTTAAAAAATAGTGACTTTATTCTACAGCTGTAAGGAGGTGATGAGTTTTGGATATATTTGACCACTTTTATTTTCCTGCCTCTTTGCCTTGACATTAAATCATAGGAATAGCAGTCTACTAAAATCTAGAATGAATTTAACCTCCCTGTTTTTCATTAAACCAATAGTAACTGAAGAATCGCCACACTTGTGGTTGTTGTCCTTCTGTATTTCCCACATCAAAAACCCTCCCCCCCAAGCAACAAAGCCCTCCGCCAGAAACAGGTCCCTCCCAGCTACCTCTGCTCTAACAATGGCCACCTCCCCATGCAAACTGCTGATGACTCACCAGAGCAGCTGCGGCTGCTGGACCCACACCAGCCCACAGCTGTGGGAGGAGATGCTGCCACTGCCGCCAAGCACTTGTCTCAGCAAGTGGTGGGACACATACACAAAGTGGGAGGAGGGCACTCCATGTGTGCAGCTCTGCAGAGCCACATTTCGCCTCACCAGTGTCCAGTTCTCCACATATAGTAAGTGGCAAGCGTATTGGACAGACCGGGTGTTAAGCTGATCCTAACAGCAGGAGACCTTCAATTAGTTTTGTTGATGGTACTTGTTAATGGTTTGTGAGAAGAGGGGATGGGAAGGGTCTACACTAGACTGAAAGTCGTTCCTGGATATGCAGTTCCAGATACAGCAATTGTGGTGTTTATGTAGGATTGTTGACCTTGAGGATACATTTTACACTTATTAAGAGATCAATCTGGTCAGGGTCAATCTTATGGGGTTCGATTTTTGTGTGCCTAGTGGGGATGCATGAAATCAATCTAATCAGGGCTCAACAGTCGACCACTCTACTCCTCAATATTGTGAGGCGTAAGGGAGGTTGAAGGGAGAGTTTATCCCGTAGACCTCGCTTAGCGAGGATGGCCAGATAAGGCTATCCTAAGTAAGTCAATTCCAGCTAAGCAATTGTCTGAGCTGGAATCGTGTATTTAGGATCAACTTTCAGGTCTAGTACAGACCTGCCTGCACTGTGGGGATAAGGGATAAACTAGACCAGGCAAAGATGAAAGAGTACTTAGCCACTAATTAACTCATATGCTCATTTAATAGAAACAAAACCTGCAACCTGAAAGAGGTAGCAACATATTTCTGCCCTGGAGCTTTTGCTACAAAGTAGATAATATAAAGGTATGTGAGAGACAACTGCCTATAAAATCATGGTCTCCCATTCTTTAAAGTCCTTGTCACACAGCATGTTTAATTTAACATTGCAATATTTTCTTTTCCAAAGCTGTAAGTGAACCAAAAATATTTTAGTAAAATCCATATAACAGCAGCATACCTGACGTATGCTGAAATAGCAAATTAAGCTTGATTCTTTACAATGAACCTATGCCAAATAACCACATTTCAGTGACTCCACTCCAGTCCTTCATTGGCTTTGTAATCTGTAACCATAGCAATTTTGGCCCATTTTTGTTTGGGTGTTTTTAATTATATATCCTTTGTGCTTGGGTGACTTATTATCAAGCTTGGCTTGGGCTAAGTATTCTTTAGGAATAGAATCAAGCCAAAACATGCATATTGTCTTGAAACCATGTCAGATGGGAGCCTGTATCTCTGATTCTAATCAACTGGAGGGCTTTGTTTTCTGACACAAAGGGTTGAGTCCTGTCCTCCTTTGCATACTGTGAGCCCTTATAGGGTTGTTTTGGAGTGTCATATATGATGGATTTTTTGTGTGTGCAATTCACTGGGGAAAATAGAACCTTTTATTGTTCAGCTCTACTTTTGAGGAAGGAATTGATAATACCCCTCTTGCTTCCACCTCCTTAGTTCTAGCATCATAAACCATTAAAATAACTAATTCTGTTTTCAGATATTATATACAGAAACTTGTGACTCTAAATTCAGATGTTTTTGTGTGATACATTATTCTTGATCAAATTAATAAGAACAGAATGACCTTAGTAGGTCTTTCCTTAGTTCATCTATTATATGATCTAGTGTGATGTCTTGCAAAGTGACTCAGGCTTCCTTCCCTCCAAAGACACATGCACATCATACCCAATGTCTCTAAAGATTTCTGCTAGGGTAGATCTGTGCAAATTTGTACTGTGGTAGGGACACAAAGCTAGAAGGCTGCATAGAGGGCATTCAGCTTAACAATCTGAATCTTCCTTTGAATTCCCACCAGGCATAGATGGGGACACTTTATGACAAATTCTATCAGCATTCATTTGTCTTGTCACTGTATGTGATTATTAAGTAACTGCATAATGATGAAAATATTAAAAAACATTAAGGTTTTCTGTCAGGGTCCCAGATTTCTCAAAGTCAAGTAGCCTCTACTATAGTTGACACACAAGCAAAAGGGGTAAAAGAATACACAGCAGCAAAATGAAATAACAGGAAACTTGCGTGTTTCTGAAAGCGATTCCTGCATATGGCAATATAACTTTGTAGCCCCATGGTGTGCATTTTAGTCAAAGGGTTTTTCTGGGGGAAGAGGGATGTACACGTACACAAGTTAGTATAATTTAAGTGACTGGACTTGCCTTGTGACCAAATGGTATCCTCTGTAGTGCAATGGAAGTGTCCTCTGACTGATTGTTTTTGTCTTCTGTCTGTCTTCGTGGAACACTAAAACTGGAAGGGAGCTCAAGAGGTCACCAAGTCCAGTCCCCTGCCCTCACAGCAGGGCCAAGCACCATCTTGACCATCCCTGATAGATGGCTATCTAACCTGTTAAATATCTGCGATGATGGAGATACCACAAGCTCCCTAGGCAATTTATTCCCAGGGGAAGATACAGATTGATTCTTTCAAGGACACTGAGCAACTAACCCTATGTCTCCAGTGGCACTACCATATTTACCTGGGGCTGGGAACAAGGAGGAGGAGGTTTGCACACACCACAACACAGAATCTTCTTATGCTGAGGCTGGTCAGAATGGACAGGGCAAAGCCTGTTAGAATCATACAGAAAAACCTGTGTGTTTGTAAAGTCAGGCTCTAATCAGAGGTGGGAAAGAGTACCTAAAAAGTTACATGAGTAAAAGTGCAGCTGCTTTAACCTCTGGATACTTGAATATACTCAAGATGTGTTGTGTATCTGTGTGGGTGTGCTTTTACTCAAGTTTTCTGGGGGGGCACACCAGGAACTTGTACTATGTGCTCTCTTTTTCTGCCCCAGCTGTCCAAGGCTTGAATAAACATACCTAGCCACTGTTGGCTTAGCATTCAATAGTAATCTTTCTGGTGCACTACTGAACAACAGTAACAAGTTCCAGAGTAGACCCTTCTGTGTCTTCATAGCTGGAAGCATGGTGACCATGATCTAGGGGTCTTAGAGGGGGGAGAGAACCAACCAGAGCAAAATGGGGAGATAGTGTTCACTCAGGCTTATGCCAGGGATGCAAAGAATTATTTCAGGGAGGGAGTTTAGAAATGTAAATAATCAAAACAAATACATCTTACTTATACTGTGTAAAGCATAACAACAGAAGCAACTCCCTTTTTATAATGCTTAGTACTAATCACATAACTTTAAAAATACAATTCCACAAATAAGTGTTTTTGAAGCAAATGATGCTTGCAGATTCACAAGCTACGATTTCTCTCTCAGCATCTTCAAGAAGTGTGCATTATTAAATTCAGCCTGGGCTCCCTGTACTGTAATGTGGATAATTAATTTGATTATCACTCAGACAGTATCCTCACTGACTGAAATATACCCTGTATTGTGGCTGCAAATATTTCAGTTAGCTTGTACAAGCAAATTCTGTCATCTTTTTTTAATGGTTATCTTTCTTCCTGGCAGTCAGTAGTACTGAAGTACGTAGTGTAGAATTACTACTGTCTGCACCAATGAAAGTGAGGTTAGCGCATCTGTTTGAATACACGTTCTGGATTCATTGTTTAACTATGCCTGCATCTTTTAATGACACCAGACTCCTTCTCCCCCCTACCCCCGCCCCCAATGGAGAGGTTAAGAAAATGTTAGATATCTTGTGTATTAAGCTGTAGTTCTTGAGCATTATATATTATTTTACTTCTTAAAAATGGAGTAAGATTCACTGCAAAAAATCTCTTCCTTGATGTGTACAATGCCAGGAAAGTAGTATGAATTTGCAATCAAATATAATATGCCATGATTGGTTAGAAAATTTGTTTTCCCAATACGAACATTGTATAAATATAAAAAGAAATTTCCATCCTATTATGTCTTGTGTGAAAAGCATGGCACGTTTCCACTCAGATGTTGACACAGTGGCAACCATGTAGTATATTGCATTGCCCTATGGGAGACAGCTCTGTGGGCAAACTGGACAGCTGAGGGTAGCCTGGAGCAATATAGTCGGTCTCCTGCTAATGTTGCTGGTTGCATCTCTCTTGTTATACACTGCGCTCTTCTGACCAGTTCATGCAATAGCATTGGAATCCCACTTGTCAGAAGGCATTAAGATGGAAGTGAATAAAGGAGTACATGGAATAACTCCAAAACACAAAAATTAGGGCAATAGAAAGTTTTATTCTTACATTTTATTAATTGAAAAAGAAATTTTAGCTTGGCTCTTTATGAGGAAGAACAGCTGTAGGCTTTGAACTCTTTTTCTTTTTTTTTCCTTTCAAAGATCAATGCTACACTTTATATTTAGAACAATAGTTTAGTGTGGCTTGTTGATTTGATTTATGAGAATGGATAACTTTTTGCAGACCTATCTTGCTTGAAGTATGCTGGAGTATTTCTTCTGAAGTCTCAGAGCCCATTACAAGGGTGGGGGTGGGGGGCAGGGACAGATTGCCCTGGATTAAGAGAAATTTAGGAATGTCATGGAGAAGGACTGTTACAGTAGAAGGAAAATATGGAGAAGTTTCTTCTGTTTGTAGACTTCAGCCACTGTCACTGCTGGTCTGTGAACAGGAAATGTTTGCCACTAACGACGGAAAATTTTTAAAAACTTACACATCTTTAAATGTTGTACCTGAATCTGCTCCCGGGAGGGTGGGGGGCGGGGGCGCAGGGAATGTGAATCTTGCCACTGACTCTCACTGAAGCAGCAGGATATAGAAAATGATGGCTGTCATGAGCCCATTCTAGACACAAAGGAGCCGTGAGCTGCTTGTGGTTTATTTTATTACTAATTTATTTATTAACCTTTAACAATAAGCATACACAGTCCCCCAAGAAGTTTGGGGACTTCCTGTGCTAGGTACTGTGTGAAAACACCAGGAAGATGTGCTTGTGCTTTATAAGAAGTAGATCTAGAGCATGTTAGTCTCTCTGCAAAGCCTCTTATATGGACAGTTATCTTTTTCCCAATACTTGCTTCTGGACAATGGCTACATTCATAATAGATCATTGTTGTAACACTCGGTGTGTTTGGATTTTTCCATGACTTAGTTTGGCAAATACTGTATACACAGAAACCCTAGTACATGTTTCTTTTATTTTTCTTACATTAAATGATTAAGTATATTGACCCTAAAAGTTTATTACTTGAGAGACACACCATGTTTATAATAAATGTTCATTTAGCAAACTTTTTAAATCTCATATTCTTATACTGTAATGAAAATATAGCATAACAACATGGATTTAGGTAAATTCATGTAGCACTCAGAATATATAAAAGAACACAATGTTAATGTCCAAGTGAGTCTAAATGAATATTACAGACAAAGGACAGGGAAAATGTAAACATTCAAAGTGATCAGTTACAATTTGATAGTATCATATCATGGGGGGTTTTATGTGATTTGTTGGTAGAAAATTTGACTATGCCTCATTACTCTTCAGCCTGGTTGTGAGTAGTCAACTAGTTTTCTGGTGTCAAGTATTGGTGGGGTAGCCGTGTTAGTCTGGATCAATTTGACTGTGAACAGCAAAGATCCATTTGCAGACCAGCTCAGAGAAGACATTCCATGGTCAGGACACTGGGGTAGTTATGGGCTTAAAAAAATGAGGTATCAACACTAGAGTCACTGGTGGAGCAAAGAAGGTGAAGGTAATACAGAATGAGGCAAGGGATATGTTGGGGGAGCAGACTAATTTAGGTCCTTTAAGGCATAGCAAGACTGACCAGCACCTCAGCCTAGCAGCATGTGCTCGATCTGAGGCCAAAATATTTACTTGAGGGGATTAATATGTAAAAAAAAATTAAAAAATTTAGCTGACCAATATGTCTGCACAGAAAAATTAAATGTCACTACTTGTCTTAACAGCTAAAAACAGCATTCTGTATTCTACCTCTTGCAGGATTAATGTGCATACATGTCCTTTCTGGCACAATTAGAACTTTGTACAAAGACAGAAGATTTACTCGTGTATAATTCATGTAAATGGTAAGGGGTGCTTTGTTTTATTTATTTATTTTTAACATAGCAGTGGAAGCAAAATAGAACGTATTTTTACTTGGGCGGTGATATTTTACCTAAAGCATGGCCATTGTCTGTTGCTTTCTGTAATGCTACACTATTTTGGATTGTTTGTGAGATGAGAGACAAATAGGTGAAGTAATCTTGCTCATTGGACCCACTTCTGTTGGTAAGAGACAAGATTTTCACGTACACAGAGCTTTTCCGCAGGTAGAGATGAGGCTCACATTATTGAACACATTCATTAGGACTAGTGCAGGTAAAATCAATTCCTAACTCTTTGCTGAGGGCTATGCTTTTCTGTAACGAGATGCTCATCTGGGATTTATTTCAGATAATTTCCATGTGAGATGTGTGTAGAGAAAAAACTCTGCCATGTAATTTAGGAAACATGGTATTCTGTGTTTCAAGCTCTGACATGCACCACAGAGACACCACCAGTTCCATCAGATGAAAAGTAAGAAAAAAAAATTAGTTGGAGGGTGGGTAAAATGCTGCCTTAAGTACAGATGAACACTTGACATGATGCCCTGTTATTCAGAAAGTAAGCAAAACTAATGAATTCTGGATACATATGTTAAAAATAACCTGAGGCAATTTTTAATATAGACCAGGCCTACACTAGGGATCAATGTCAATCCCAGATGTACAATTCTAGCCATGCTATTAATGTAGGATCGATTTTGTTCCCTGGTGAAGATCAGGGATGTTTAGGCTCATGCAGACATCCCTTATTCTGTTTGCCAACATGGAGTATCAGGGTCAACAGCCAAGCCCAGAGAGATTTGATTTTGTTGCGTCCTCACACGTGGCAAAATCGATCCCTGGAAGATCAATTGCAGCATGCCAACCCACTCCCCTATAAGTGTAAACATACCCATAGACAGTAAAACTGAGACAAATGTCTGCCCTACTTCCTCATCAGATCTTAACCTGTGCCCCTCTCAGTTCTGTCCTGCTGTTCAGGATAGCACTTAAATCCCATTGACTCAAGTTAGGCATGTGCTTAATGGTGTGCCTATAATGGGATTTAAGTACATTCTAAAGGTTAAGAATGTCCTGAAGAGCAATAAACTTCAATATGTGCTTTCCTGAATTGGAACTTTGTGTTTCTAATAAGTGTGAAGACATACCCGGAAATCCAAATATTTTAGCATTCCTTTTTGTTTTACTTATGTATGAATTTTGTGGTTAGTTGGACATGACTCCCTCTGTACGGAATAAATATACTTAAAATTATAATCAAGGCAAGCGATTGCACAGTGTAAACCTAATGCATGAATGCAAATGAGAAAATGGATGTTACATAAGAATTTTGTACAGTAAACTCTTTCATATCCAGCAGGTCTGGGACCAGGAGGTTGCCAGATAGTCAAATATTCTGGATGATAGAGAGGTATAGTGAGCAATGCGTAACACAAAAGAAAAACAAGATTAGATATTAGGAAACAAATCTATGCTGAGTACTTTATTTACCAACTACAGTAGTAAATAAAGTGTACAATGTAAACTTACTCTGTATTTGCTGTATTTATTTTGTATTTACTTTCACTGCACTGTATTTATGTAAAACATAAATAAAATTTCATGTATGGTTAAAATGCTAGTTATTTGAGAATTCCAGATGGTAGAATGCTGGATATGAAAGAGTTTACTGTATTTCCAGACTGTCTAGATCAAATTGTTCATGAACATTTCCTCAACAATGAGCAAAATGTTAGTGAGAAACGAAAATTATCTAGTAGGCCTTGGCAATTATGAAACCCTGTGGATGAAGTGTGTACATGGCGGAAGAAGGGGGAATTCTTTTTCACCCTTACTAATAAACAAACACTTTTACTTTACTGTGGATTGTGAAACTCATGCTGATGAATAGTTACGTGGGAGTTTCATTGACAACCAACAGAAGAGGAGCAAGAGATTCACAGTCCCGTCCCTAGCTGGGACTTCCCACTTATTTAAATGAAGGATATTTTTGTTTCTCCAGAATAAAGGTATCTGAAGTATCTTCTGTATGCTAAGAGTGATGGAACATTGTCAGATTGCTGACTTCTGGCAAGTCTCTTTTTGTGATATTTTCCTCTCTTTTTAGGAAGTTTTCCCTGTACTTTACCTCTCAAACAGATAGAATATAAATGTACATCTGAGAGACCTCAAGTGCTCATCTAATCCAGTCTTCCTCCACTGAATTGGGAGCAAGTACACCTGGACCAGTGGTCTCTAACCTTTATACCAAAGATCATCTTTTTAAATTTCAGGGCAACCCATGATATATCAAACCCCTTCCTGAACACATACCCCTTCCCTGAGGTCCTGCCCTGCCATCTCTTTCTCCCCTGTCACTTGCTCTCCCCCCCACCTCGCTTTCTTTGGGGCTGAGGGGTTTGGGAGCAGGAAGCTCCAGGCTTAGGCAGAGGGTTAGAGTGCAAGAGGGGATGCAGAGTGCTGACTCAGGGAGGGGGTTTGAGGTGTAGAGTCCTGGTTCTGGGGGGAGGCTCCAGGGGGGGCACAGTTTTGGGGTACAGGTGGGAGTGTGGGGCACTGGCTCTGGGAAAGGGTCATGGCTGGGACAGGGATGTAGGAGGGGAGCAAGGTGCAGGATCCAGCTGGGAGCAGATATTTTCACTGGTCGCTCCTTGCCAGCAGGGCTCAGACAGGTTGTTTGCCTGCCATCGCTCCATGCTACTCACAGAAGTGGCTGGATGCAGGCTTGTCTCTGCTCCTCTGAGGAAGAGTGGGACAGCATCACTCCATAGTCTGCTCCCTGACCCCAGCATTGTCCTCAGAGCTCCCATTGGCCTGGAGCCAACCAATGGGAGTTGCCAGTACAGGGAACTTGCACAGACATGCTGCTATCCTCACAAGGTGAGCACAGAGATGAGCTTGTAGCTGGCTGGTTCGGGGATTGGCATGCAGCAACAGAAGGCAGCCAGCCAGCCTGAGCCCTGCTGTACTGGGTCAGAGATCATGGTCGATTTGGCTGAGGCTCTGGGATCAACTAGTTGATCACAATCAATGGGTTGGTGACTTCTGACCTAGACCATCCTAACTACAAAGTTGTTTTTCTAACCTGTTCATAAAAACCTCGGTTGATGCAGATTCCACACTCTTCCTTGGTAACTGACTCAATTACTTAACTATTCTAATAAGGATTTTACTTAATTATATTCGTACTGACTTCAATGGGAGGAGGCTCAAGTCTATAGTGTGTAGGTAACCACATCTTTTTTTTCACATACCTTTATATAATAGTCAAGTCATGTGTCTTGTCTTAAGGTGCATAACTGCCCAAATGCAGCAAATTAAAAAGGAGATTGTGGGTAAGATAATGATCTCAAATACGCTAGTATTAAATCCAGAGCAACTCAGTACATCAGAGAAACTACTCTAGATCTATATACCTCTGTCACCTAGATAAGAGTTGGAATAATGAACATAGACCCAAATTCTTAACTGCATGTTGCTGATTTCAGCTTTTAACTTGCTGTGTTTCTGCCCTCTGATTAATCATAATGCTTTGTATTGTTACTAATGCAAAAGAGCTACTGTAAAAATTTTTATTAATTAGTTCTGGCTGTTTGGCCTTTTATTTCTTTCCTACTGGAAAAAATGAGTAGCCAGAAATAATGAAATGATGAATGTTTTGCATCAGTTGTATTAAAATTCACTGTTTGACTAATCAGGTAGTCCTCAGTTTCTTTTAAGATTTTCTTATATAGGAAAGCATCTGACAGTGTGAGAGCAATGGGGAACCCATCCATGCTTTCTGTATGAATGCATTATGCATGCTGTACTACAGGCTGGGCAATGTAAGTATTTTAGCCTTGTAATTAAAGGATGAATATACTAGAAGGTGTTTACGTTTGGATTACAGCCAATGCTGCTAGCCAATCCTAAACCTGATCAGCATTCTGACATTCTAGCACTTACCTTCCAAAGTAACCAGACAAAAGTTAATATTTACACAAAGCCAGTAGCACCTAAACACTGGGGAGACACACAGGGGAGGGAACACAAATTGGCAGAAGACAGGTTTCTGTCCCTCTCCTCCGTTTTATTAATGAGCTTTCAGAAAGCAGAGTTTCTGTTCAGCCAAAATTTTCCTCTGTAAATCATGTCCTGGGAGTGGAAGACCATATCTAGCTTTGCAGCAATCAATGTTTGCCAGCTGAGAGTGGCAGCAATAAGTCAGCTTTGTAAGAAGCACGTGGGAAGATGAAGAGGGTCAAATTTGAACTTATAAATTCCAGAATTACAATATCGGTATTAATAAATTCAAATTTATCATGTAGTATAGACGTAACCAAAGTCTGAGACTTCCCCTCCCCCCCAGTGGCAGCAGCAAGAACCACTAGTCCCTTGCTAAGGCTCTGAGGGGCATCAGTGGGGGGCCAGTTGAAGTGGTCCCTCCGACTAAAGTGCTGGGGGAGACCACCCCCTCCCCCCCTGCCCCTGGCAGCAGCAAGCCCCCAATTATTTTAGCTACTGGAGTTTTTTCCCAATGAATAATTATCAAACAATTGCTTTACTTTTTCATAAGCATTCCTCTGTTGCTTTACCCATACCATGGTGTGAACTAGAAAGCTTACTGAATTCATGTTGCTTATTAACAACTCTTGGTGCGGCACAAAACTGCTTGAGAACAGTCTCTCATTTTGGCTACACTGTTTTCTCAGCAAAGTGAAGCTTTTCTCAGTCATTAAGAGAAACAATAACTCCCTTACATGATAAAGATAATTTGTTCCTGTATTTTTGTTTTACTTAAATATTTTCCTCAAAACAATAGTGGCTTATTTTTCCACTCCCTGATCCTGTATTGACTGATCCCTTCCCCATTACGTCTCTCTGGAATCCGCATCTTCTTGCTGTAGCTTCTCTGGATTTGGCCTGCAGGACACACACCTACACGGAGTTCATTTCCTCTCCGCAGTTTTTTTCTTTGCCCTGCTACTGCCTTTGCATCCATTCTCAGCACTTTGCTCTTTGCTTTTTTTTCTTCTTCAGACCTCTGCAGCCTGGCCTGTTGTTGAGAACACTCCATGACTTGAAGTTGAGGTAGAGTCACTTGAAAGATTTTTTTTTGTAATTATTATTTTTAATGGAAAACATTTTAAATTGTTTAACAACAAAACATTTTTTGCAATATTTCCCAATGTTTTAACCAACTTTTAGATGCAGCAATATACTCACATAGCCCTCCGCTCCTGCAAAAGGAGTTCTGATTTGTTTTTTTTCTTTTTCTTTTGTTCTCTCCTCTTTCTGGGAGTATGACCCAAACAATTTCAACACCATATTGTTCTGTGGACATGAGCTAGGATTGCATAGAGCAGTGATGGGGAGCCTAGGCTAGTGAGTGAGCCATATAAGTAACCCTTCATGTCAATGGTACACAAGATTGTCATAACCAGGAGGGTCCCAGGGTAAGGTAGTTTTGCTAATTGCACTTGTGTACCTAGAATTTGCAGCGTGTACCAATTGAACCATAGCAGTGCTTTGATTGGAAGCAGAGAACACCCAGCTCCTAATAAATATTGTGTTCAATACACACACACCTCACTTCACATGCCCTTGCTTTACATACATGCCACTTGAATAATAACGGTAGGAAAAACATACACAGCTAGAAACCAGCCGAATTTGACAAACCTACATGGGGGCAATGGTAAATAATGTCTTTCAGGTCACACATAGAACCCCAATGGGCCACAGGTCATCCACCACTGACACATAGTCGGTAAAGTTGCTACTGTGGTAAGATCGTTTATTAGAGGCAACCCGGATGGAAAACTGAAAATCAAACACTACCTCTTGGTATAGAGCCAAAGGCCATTGTTCTCCATGGCTTTGGAGGTTGTGCAGCCTTTACACCAATGGAAAATTAGTGTAAAAACACTGACCATTCTGATTTGGTAACTTTTGACACTAACTTTGCATTGGTGTGAATCTCAGACTATTAGGGTTGGAAGAGACATCAGGAGGTCATCTAGTCCAATCCCCTGCTTGAAGGGGGACCTAAATCGTCCCAGCAACAGCTTTAAGCCTGGCCTTAAACCTCCAAGGCAATGGAGAATCAGGCCTTGACTCGTCAAGCACCTTTTATGATAGGTGACCTATTGCATCTTATCCGCCCATCATGCTTTTCAGCATTTCTTACCTGTGATGTCCCTGACTAACAAGAAATCTCCATAGTCAGATTCCTGCCAGTCCTTCTGGCACAAAATCTAAATTAGTCTTGCATCAAGTAGTACAGTAGAGGAAAACTAAGCAGGCAATTTTTGAGGTAGGATTCACATTGCTGTTTAAGCACCTAATTGCCATTGATTTTAATGGACATTTAGGTGTCTAAATACCATAGTGGAGCCTACCCTTGATGTTTACAGAATAACTGGAACATTTCCTGTATCTTGTTTTTTTGAGAACCAAATTTCCCTGTCAAATGAGCATGCCTGGCTCTTATTCAGTTACAGGCTGCACTGAGCAGCTGAGGCAAAAGTGTGGCCCTACATGCCAAATTAGTCTTTAGTTCTCAAGTTCCTCCTCTGATTTATGTAAAATATTTCAGTCTGTTTTATATCTGCAATTTTTTTTAAGTAAGGTTGCCTTTTATCCTAAGGAAGAGTTATATCAGCTATATATTTCCTCCAGCAAACTCACTCTGCCAGTTCTGAAGATCTGCTGTTGCTGTTTGATTCTTGTCATGTCAGACACAGTAATCCAGTTTGCATTCAATATTAAATTAGGGACAGTGCGAGAAGAGTGAAACACCTGCATTTGCAAAATTAACATGGAAAGACATTGGCAGCTCCTCTAATACTTGCTCCACATCACCCTGCTAGAAGCCCTGAATATGATATTAACATGTATAAATTGATGTCAGGCTGTAAATCAAGAAAATGCTTTTCTGTACTGTTTAAACTCTCTGATATGATGCTCACAGCCTGTTGTCTTCGCTCACCTGTGGCATAGCAAAGCACAATGAGAGACACTCAATACAACGTTGTTGGAAAACTGGGGCTAACTGTCAGCAGCCCATATAGGGAGAGGCTGTGTCAATGATACAACACTTAGACGCCCAACTCCCATTGTGCCCAATTACCTAGAAAATCAGCACTACTTCTGTACTGAAATATCCATCATTAAAGGCCTGGTGCTCTGTGTGAAAGATGAATGTGTGAAAGATGAATGCTAATGACCACCTCTGCCTCTGAAAACCACCTCTTAAGGAGTGCCCAGTCAGAAATAGCCCAGTGGGTAGAAACAGTGCAAGAGCCATTATTTGAATTAACTGGAACTGTGACTTATCAAGAGTTTTCTTTCTGATCAGAGAATCTTGGCCAAATGCTCTAGGTAACAATTCTGAGAGCGCCAAGCTTCATAAAATCAGTGGCTTGAATATCAACTGTAGTAAATCAACTGTTTAGCTTTTTGGCTGTGTCTACACTAGCCCAGAACTTTGAAATGGCCATGCAAATGGCCATTTTGAAGTTTACTAATGAAGTGCTGAAATACATATTCAGCGCCTCATTAGAATGCCGGCGGTCACGGCCCTTCGAAACTGCTGTGTGGCTCGTCCAGATGGGGCTCCTTTTCAGAAGGACCCTGGGAACTGCGAAATCCCCTTCTTCCTATCTGCTGATAGGAATAAGGGGATTTCGAAGTTGGTGGGGTCCTTTTGAAAAGGACTCCATCTGGCTGAGCCATGCAGCAGTGTGCTGGCAATTTCGAAGGGCTGCGACTGCTAGCATTCTAATGAGGTGCTGAATATGTGTTTCAGCGCTTTATTAGTAAACTTCAAAATGGCCATTTGCATGGCCATTTCGAAGTTCTGGGCTAGTGTAGACATAGCCTTTGTGGTAAATAGAGTGTCCTGAAATTGACTTCTGATCAACTACACCCCTGCAGTCACACCTTGCACATATGCTTAATCTTTCTACAAAATATGCCTTGAGTTATCATTTGAAAACTACTCGTTGGCAAATAATATCATACTGCAATGTGTATCGCAACATCTTATACAGTAAAATTCCTTTAATCCAGCATGTCTGGGACTGGACAGGTACCAGATTACCAATTTTTTTGGACTATTGGACATCACCATAGCCCCCACACCCTATTTCAAACCCCCATGTCGTGGTTCACTACTCCTACATGTCCCCAACTTCTTTTCTACCCTGTGCTCCTGCATCTTTTTCACCACTCTGCACTTTTCAGCTTCTTTACCACCCCTGGGCTGCTGCAGCTTCTTCTCCACCCCTGTGTGTCTCCAGCTCCTCTACCCCTACTCCAACCTTTGCATGCCCTGGCTCAATTCCACCTTCTGGTCCCCCTGCCCCTTTCCCATGGCCCCAGACCACCGCACAAGGGCCCCCCAGCACCCCACAACTTACATGAATTTCAAGGTACACGTATCTCAAGGGATGCTGGACCATCAGGATTTCTGGACCATCAGAGGCCAGATTGAAGGAATTATACTGTATAAATATATGAACACAAGCTGAAATTATGACTGACTGTTGTTTCCCAGACATATCTGGGTAGGAGGTAAACCACCTTGTCACAGATAAAATAGCTGGTGCTTCTAGCCAGTTACCAAGTTAATTGTCAATCAGTTGTCAAGGTGCCATTCTTTGGCAATAAGAGGGGCAGAAACTAATCAAGCTGCATTTTAGCAAGCAAACACCATAGCTAATGAAACAATGGGTGTGGGGGATGCTGCTGCAACTCCTGCCTTGAAATGATTTCCGTTATATACAGGGTTTATAGTTTGAGTCAAAGTCTCTTAGCTTCCTCACTACCCAAACTGTCTCGGAGCCTCCTGCAGTCAGATGGAACTGGTTTCACCATAAACTTCCATGTCTTTTCTCACAGCAGGCAGAAACTTTATCTTAGGCTTGGTCTACACTAGGCAGGTAAGTCAATTGCAGGTATGAAGTTCTAGCTACAGGAATTGCATATCTAGAATTGAGTTGTTTGCAATCGACTTACCTGGCTGTCCTCACAGATTGAGGTTGACAGGAGAAACTCTCCCTTTGGACCTCCCTTACTCCTTGTGATATTGTGGCGTACAGGGGTGAAATGCCAACCCCAGAAAGTTTGATTTTGCATATGTCTACCAGGGGCATGAAATTGAACTCCAGAAGATCATCCTTAACCAGTTCGATCTGCCCCATAGTCTAGACATACCCTAAGTGTTATACTTATGAAAATGTGTTTCAATGAGTTCAAAGGAACCAGCTCTTTGACTTTGGGGTGAGAGGAGGAATCCTGGGGCCAGAGAGTTTGGTCAGCCTTGTTTCTGGGAACCTGTGTAAGGATTTTACCTTGAAACAAGTCCTGTTAAATTTTAATTACTAGACAGTGTTATCTTTTTCTCTGGTATCCATGTCCAATGGAATGTGTCATATTTGTGCTTGCCTAAAACCTCTTTGTAGTTAAATAACCTTGTTTTATTTTTTAATCAGAGAGTAATCCAGTATCAAGATTTAAACTGAATTGCACAATAATTCCAATTAAAGTACCAACCTGTTTGTATACTGAGGCCTATATCTTAACTATCCACAATTGGGTTACACAGTACAGAACATGTTTTTTGGGAGAATTTGTGTGTGTGTGTGTTTTGGGGTCATTCTGCAGGTAATAACTCAGGTGGCTGGAATTAAGAAAAGGAAACCAAAGTTTCAAGCTTGCTTGTTGGAATGTACGGACCATGTTAACAGGTTTGACTGAAGATCTTCAGGACATCAACACCTGAAAGACCGCTGTCATCAACGAGGAACCAAAGAGGCTCCAAGCTGACATCACCACTTTTCAGGAGACACGACTTGCAGCTTTGGGATCTCTAAAGGAAAAGGACTACACCTTTTTCTGGCAGGGCAAAGCCCAAGAGGAACCCAGGGAGCACAGTGTCAGCTTTGCCATCAGAAACACCCTTCTGCAAATGGTGGAACTAGTCACGGGCGGATCAGAAAGACTCCTTCAGGTCAAACTTCAAACCTGCACCGGTCCCATCCACCTGATCAGCGCTTATGCTCCATCCCTGAACGCCACACCAGAAGCAAAGGACAAGTTCTATGATGAGCGCAGTGCCTCCATAGTGCAAATACCTGCTCATGAACAATTGTACCTTTTGGGTGACTTCAATGCAAGAGTTGGAGCCGATCGTGACTCATGGCCCTCTTGCCTAGGTCGCTTCAGTGTGGGAAAAATGAATGACAACGGACAGCGTCTCCTCGAACTTTGCACGTACCACAATCTGTGCATCACAAACACATTTTTCCGAACTAAGCCACAGCACAGTGTCATGGAGACACCCATGCTTGAAATACTGGCACCAATTAGACTTGGTCATCACCAGATGCGACAACCTCAAAAACGTCATCCTGACACACAGCTACCATAGTGCCGACTGCGATACAGATCATTTGCTAGTCTGCTCCAAGCTGAAGCTGAGACCCAAGAAGCTGCACCATTCTAAACCAACTGGAAGGCCCCGCATTGATGTCAGAAAGACAGCAAACTTAGAAAAAAACGAAATGTTCAGAGAGACCCTTGAGGAGAATCTGTGCAGCAGCCCTGGGGGTGCTGATGTGAAATCCAGATGGCAGCATCTGAGGGACACAATCTACAATATGGCCTTGTCAGTGTTTGGAAGAAGAGCTGGAAACACAAATGACTGGTTCGAAGCTAACTCCGATGGGATGATTTCAGTCATCGAAAAGGAGCATGCTGCACTTCTAGAGTATAAACGCTCACCCAGTCAGAGTACCCAGCAAGCACTCAGAGTAGCCAGAAAAATAGCACAGCAGACAGCCAGGTGCTCTGCCAACAACTACTGGCTTAAGCTATGCAGCAGTGTCCAGACCTGTGCTGACCCTGGTAATCTCAGGGGAATGTACGAGGGCATAAAGAAGGCAAAGGGACCCATCCAGAACAAGAGGGCACCTCTGAAGTCCAAATCTGGTGAAGTCATCACTGACAAAGCCAAACAGATGGAGCGATGGGTCGAGCATTAGTCCGAGCTATACTTCTGAGAGAACACTGTGGTTGATACAGCCCTCAACGCTGTTGAGCTCCTGTCAGTCATGGACGAGCTGGACCAGGAACCAACTGTGGTCAAATTGAAGGAAGCTATGGACAGCACTGCAGTAGGAAAGGCCCCAGGCCAGGATGGTATACCACCAGAGGTAATCAAATGTGCCTTGGACGCACTCCTGGAACCCCTACATGAGCTGCTGTGCCTGTGCTGGAGGGAGGCTGAGGTTCCACAGGATATGTAGGATGCCAACATTGTAACCTTGTATAAGAACAAAGGAGACAGAAGTGACTGCAACAATTACTGTGGAATTTCCCTCTGAAGTATCACTGGTAAATTGTTCTCTCGGGTCATCCTCTGCAGACTCCAGAAGCTCGCTGAGAGGATGTATCCTGAATCCCAGTGAGGATTCTGTGCTGAGAGATCTACCGTTGACATGATCTTCTCCCTGAGGCAGCTGCAGGAGAAATGCAGGGAGCAGAGGAAGCCACTCTATGTCGCCTTCATTGACTTGACCAAGGCTTTCGACTCGGTCAGTAGGGATGGACTGTTCAAACTGCTCCACAAGGTAGGCTGTCCACCATGGCGACTCAAGATGATCCGGTGTTTCCACAAAGACACGAGAGGAACCATCCAATATGACGGCACATGATCGGATGCCTTCAGCATCAGGAGTGGCATCAAACAAGGATGCGTCCTTGCTCCGACGCTGTTTGGGATCTTCTTCGCACTCCTCCTGAAGCATGCCTTTGGATCCTCAACAGGGCATCTTTTTGCACACAAGAGCTGATGGGAAACTGTTTAATCTTGCAAGGCTGAAGGCTAAGTCTAAGGTGCGGGAAGTGCTCATTAGAGACATGGTGGTCGCAGATGACGCTGCTGTAGTGACGCACACAAAAGGCCAGCTTCAAAAACTGCTGGATCAGTTCTCCAAAGCATGCAAGGACTTTGGGGTTACCATCAGCCTAGAGAAGACAAACGTACTTGGTCAGGAAGTTGCTGAACCTCCATCAACCAGCATTGATAATTATACGCTAGAGGTCATCCACAAGTTTATTTACCTCGGGTCCACCATCACTGACACCCTGTCGCTGGAGTCTGAGCTAAACAGGAGGATTGGAAAAGCAGCTACAACTGTTCAGACTTAGCAAGAGAGTGTGGAACAACAACAAGCTATACACTCACACCAAAACGCAAGTCTACAGAGCCTGCATCCTCAGCACCCTCCTCTACAGCAGTGAGTCTTGGACCTTGTATGCCCACCAGGAAAAGAAGCTGAATGTCTTCCGCTTGTGCTGCCCCAGACGCATTCTTGGGATATCATGGAAGGACAGAGTGCCCAACAACGCTGTCCTCAAGCAAGCTGGAATTCCAACCATGCATACCCTCCTCAAGCAGAGGCGGCTCCGCTGGCTTGGCCACGTCCACAGGATGAATGATGGAAGCATCCTAAAAGACATCCTGTACGGTGAGCTAGCCTCTGGCAAAAGACCTCCCGGGTGCCCCCAGTTGCGCTACAATGGTGTCTGTAAGAGGGACTTCAAGGAGGTAGACATCAACCCAGATAGTTGTGAAGAGCTGGCAGACGACTGCAGCAGCTGGAAGCAGGAACTACCCAAGGGCCTTCAGAAGGGTGAGATGAAGGTCAGACAGCTGGCAGAGGAGAAGCAAGCCCGTAGAAAGGACAGCAAGGACCTGCCAGACACCCACTACATATGTAGCAAGTACTGTCACTCTTGTGTGGGCCTCCACAGTCACAGTCAATGCTGCAAATGATGATTTTAAATGGAGTTACGAAGGGCATGATCCATAGTCTATGCAGACTGCAGGATGCCTACTAATTGCTGGAAGTTAGTGTGTGTTTTGGTATTTGACAAGCTCCTGAGGTCAGAGATACTGCATTAGGGCTATGGTTATCAGTAGATACTAATATGCTGTTTAGCTGTTTGTGAGCAACCCAACTTGGGAGCTACAGCAGAAAAGTATTTTAAGGCACCCAAGAATGAAAAACAGGTGATGACAGAAATGCTTACTGGTGTAGACTGCATCCTAAAATGTAATGCTGTTTTGTGTGGTTCTGTATTAGCCGATGGTCAGGTGAGATACCAACTATGCCCTTGTTTTCAGCCCAGATTTCAACTGCTAGGACAGAGTCCCTTCGCAGCGGGCAGCCCGAGTAGGCTGATGGATGCCCCAGGGTCCTAAACACCCGAGTCTTTTACTGCTAGAACAGAGTTCCTTCACAGTGGGCAGCTAGGGTTGGCTGACGGGTGCCCCAAGGTTGCACTGAGAGCCTCCTGCACCCAAGACTTCAACTGCTAGGATAAAATCCCTTTGCAGCGGGCAGCCAGGGTTGGCTGATGGGTGCCCCAAGAGCCTGCTCCATGGAGGCAGCACAACTCAACGCTGGCTCTCAGCACGGTTCACCGGTGACCAGGTTGTTACAGCTGAAAGCATCTGGGATCTTTGTTTTGTGTTCGGTTTGCACAGTAACAGGAGGAGTCAGGTTACCACTTAATCAATTACTTTGTTTATTTAACTAATGAGTTAAGCTCTTGTGGTTACAATGTCACAAGGTTTATACTTTGATTACAAATAGATAGCGTACACTTGAATTCATAAATCTATACTTGTTAAATGTGCGCAAAAGCAAAAGGTAAAATACCTAACAGGTCTTATTCTCACCCCTGCGTTACCAATGTGGCATGGCCAGTCTTCTCTCAATCCCTTGGGAAGAAGTCTTTTTTTCAAGGAAGTGGGCATCCCCTGGGACCTCGGGAGACAATAACCTTCCTGTCCGGCAGACGAAGGTGATTGGAGCTCAAAAAGGGGTCTGCCAGACCCTCCTCTTATACCTCTTGGGTCACGTACGCTTCTTCCTAACGTAAAAGGGTGCCAATTGAATTAAATCATCCCATGATGCTTGTTCTCACGGGGAGTTCAAGGGCTTAGCACCTGTGAGGTGGAGACAATTTAACAATTTAGGGCATTTTTTTCTTAATGGGCCAGAGATTCCTCCATCTGGGATCAAGTGGGCGTATTAATCACCAGTAGCAGTCAAGGGTAGCATGAGACCCTGGCAGTCTGTTAGTCCGTTGTCCTTTGTTGTCTGGTTTCGGCCCATTCAGGGTCAGTCTGGCTCTTGCTCCGGGGCATCAAAGACTTGTGCTAGGAGATAAACACATCTGCGCTCTCGGGCATTCCAAGACAGGGCTGTTCCTTTTAACCCTTTTGTGCCTGAAGCATCTAAGGAAAGCAAGATGGAGTATAGCAAAAGTGGGGGGGAGCTCTGTCTGCCTAAACTCTGTTAGCCAAGACCTCAAAAATTAACAACTCTGCTATTGCATGGACTATTTTAATTTAAAATATATGCAACAGCAATTAACAATCACATGTTAAATAACACACAGGCCAACAGCTATTTTCCATCAAACCTCCAGAGCAGATGCCCTTTGTTCCAAATTTAAAATTGCTCCCCCCACCCTCCTTCTCCCATGACTATACTGGTGTCCAAAACTAGACCAAAATATGTTCTAAAGCCTTCACAGTGAAACCTCCTTCAGTCCCAGCAGAAGGCTGGGATGAATGAGAGGGGGGGTGGGGAGAGAATGGGCCTTGCTGTGTGACTGCAATCTGGTTCTGAAGGACCAAATAGGTATGCATTTCTAAGCCAAACGTACATATATCAGCACCCTCTTGTGTCTAAAAAAGAGCTACAGGAGGGCCCCTCAAGTGATCGCAGCTGCTAAAATATGTCAGTAGTGGCTAGCCTATAAACAGTTTTGCCGGGGACAATTTTCCCAAAGCTAGGGACTACCCGAGGGCTGGGTGCATACCTATCGAATGTAAGATTAGTCTGAAAAAAGGAAGGGGACAAGACAAGAATAAAAAAAAAACTAAAATTCACTAAGCAGGATATACATTCAGATAGCACATCACTGACTGCTTTGACACTTCATCCTTTGGGAAGAAACTACTCTTCCTGCTATCCCTCTCACAGCTTTCCTTCCCACACGACTCCTCCTTACCCTGTTTCCCTTCTTGTTCCCTTTGCCCTAACCCCTATAAGCCCATTCTCTTATCCTGTCACTTCTGTATATTTGCCTCCATGCACAGGGCTAGTTTCCTGGACGATCTGTGATCTCTGCCCTTGACCTCAGGAATTTTGCTTCCGGCCTTTTTCTTGGCATCTATCACTGTGCTGAGGGCAAAACTCGGAGGAATCTTCCTGTGCGGGGAGAGTCAGGCAACCAACATAGGGAAGTAGCATGGCATATCCTTTCAAGGCATTGATAAGGACAGAGACTTTGCACTGGAACAGATTTTTCTAATCCAGGGATCAATATTACTTCTAATTTTTTTTCCATCTATGTATGGAATACATTTTATGTCCACCCAGGCATGTACACATGTGCACCACAATAGAAATGCATACTGCCAGCTGAAGGCATCTGTCAGTACTGTGCTAATCAGCTGGCCAACACCTGAATGTTTCCTGGGCAGCTGCCCAAACATTTGTCATACAGGGAACACTACCAGGGATTAGTTTAGCCAGCTCAGGTCTGTAGCCAGGTACTTCATATGGCAGGGGTCTGCAACTAAAATAGTGAGAAGAGCCTTTTTTTTTTCCCCAAATTCAGTTACAAAATCAATCCTTCAAGAGTCACAATCCATGTGAATACGAGATGATCCTTAATAGGTAACATCACACTGTACTTTTTGTCACCCTATTTTAAGAACAGCACACGCACAGTGATTTCTACCAGTCAGAAAATGGTTACCCCCCACCTGCAGTCTTTACCTAACTCGGCCCCCAAATCTGCCAGTATCCCCAAGCTTTACCCCCTCCCATCCCACCACCCTCGTTCCCAGGCTTAATGCCTATCGGTGCCAAATCAGTCCCTATCCCCACGTTTAACCCTCAGCAGCCCTGCCCCAACCTGCCCACTGAAACCAGATCTTATTACCCACCCTCTGCTCTCCCCGCACATGCGCTCTGGGTCCTGTCCCCCATCCTGGGTTCCCTGCAAACTTCTCAGGCCAGAACCTGCCTGCAACTTTCCAGCTGCTCCCCCCTCACCCACCAGTGGGACTGGCATTGGACTCACTGGGCTCTGGGACTAGGCAGGGAGCTGGGCTGGGTCCTGGGGAATCTCACCTTGCACCTCCAGATGCAGGTCCAGGATCTGGCAGCTGCTGCAGAGCAAGGAGGAGCTGGGGGGCAGGCACTGCATTGCAGGGGAGGAGGTGCCCCCCACCCCCTCAACATGGCTGTGTGGCTCCAGCAGGGAAAGACTTGGCTGCCTCTCCTCTCACTTACCCCAAGTGTAGCCTGGGTGGCTTGCTGCGCTGCCCCTGCTGAAATAATGAAACTAAATTGGATTAGTTTAATGCCAGCTATTAAACCAAACCAATTCAATTCAGTTCCATTATTTCAGCGGGGGCAGACCAGGGAGCTGCAAGAGAAGTCAGCAGTGGCAGTGGCCAGAGCCACAAGTATCTCCTTAAAGAGCCACATGCGGCTCTGTAAGGAGCCACAGTTTGCCACCACTTGCTCATGTGGGGAGAGTGTCAGCTTCTCAAATATGTAGGAACAAAAGCATACAAAGTGTGCTACCTTCCTGGTACAAGCTGGTAGGCAGGAGAGTAGTGACCACACTTCCAGCCCTCCCAGATATGCCCCCATGGAGCATTTTGTGGTCATTATTACTAGACCCACAGTGGCTTCCTTCAGGATAGTGACTGGCTGGAGGAAGGGTTCTTCATTCTCCCCTGTCCAGTGTAACAGTATGCTAGTGAGTGGGCCACATAAATAGCCCTCCTTCATATGAGTGGGCCCCAAGATTGTCGTAACCAGGCTGGTCTCCTGGGATAAGGTAGTTTTGTTAACTGAACTTGCATACCTAGAATTCATGGGGTGTGTTAATTGAACCATGGTGGCATTTTGATTGGCAGCAGAGAGCATGCAGCTCTTAGTGTTGTGAGGTGTGTGCTAATAGATCACTTCACATGCCCTTGCTTCACAACTGTCTCACTTTAGTAATACAAGCAAGAAAAAAATGTTGGTGTATGGAAACTGGCAGAATCTGACAACCTTACATGTGGGGAATGGTAAATAAAATGTCTCTTGGTCCACACAAAGAACACTGAGGGGTCACATGTTGCCCACCACTGACCGACCTATCAACAGTTAGGTTGCCACTGTGGTAAGAGAACTATTAGAGACAATCCAGAAGGGAAACTGAAAATCAACAATACCTCTGGTTATAGTGTCAAAGGCCATTGTTCTCCATGGCCTTGGAGGTTGTGCATTTATGCCAGTGGAAAATTAGTGTTTAAAGAAAGCTACCATTCTGATTGGGTAGCTTTTGACACTAACTATGCACTAGTGTAAATCATAGACAATTAGGGTTGAAAGAGACATCAAGAGGTTATCTAGTCCAGCCTCATGTCTGAAGCCCCACCAATCCCAGCTAAGTCATGCCAGACAGGGCTTTGTCAAGCCTGACTTTAAACAACTTCACAACCTCCAAGGCAATGGGAAAATCAGGAATACTGCTGCATCTCATCAGCCCATCACACTTTTCAGCATTCATTCCCTGTGGTGGCCCTGACCAGCAAGAAATTTCCATAGTCAGAGCCCTGCTAGTCTTTGTAGGACAAAATCTAGGTTAGTCTTGCACCAAGTACTATAGTAGGGGAAACTAAGCAGGCACTTTTTGAGGTAGTATTCACAATGGTATTTAAGCACCTAATGCCCACTTATCTCAATGGAACTTACATGTCTAAATACCATAGTGAAGCCCATCCTTGATGTTCATAGGGTAACGTGGCAGTGCAGGGCTCTTACAGTCAATGTTGTGTGCAATCAGCACATACCTCATTTTACATGCCCTTGAGTTGCATGCATGTTACATCTTTAATACCAGTGGGGGAGGGGAAAACTACGCATCTGTAAACCAGCGGAATCTGACAATCGTAAAAAATGTGTCTTGTGGGACACACACAGAACCACAATTGGCTGCATGCAACCCACAAGTTGCCCATGACTGATTTAAAGTGATTGTCTAGTACATGTTAAATTTTAAAAATAAAAAAAAAAAGCTTGGGTAATATTTAAGATTCTCAATACGTATAAGAAGTCTGTAAACATTAGGTTTAGAAATGGAGTAATAAACCTCTGTGCCCTTATCCTGAATGCTGGGCATTTAAAAAAAAATCAAGTAAATGTATTTTGTTTCATTCAAGAATTAAGGTGTTACTATGGTCACATGCTAACAATTGTATGCCTGCTTTTGATGGTTAAAGATCATTCAAATTGTGTTTCCTATGTTCTGTTCCCCTCATAGTCTGCCCATAACATTGGAAAACTGCACAGGTTGTTGACACAGAAGTTTTGTAAGATCTAAACTTAGGTAGGTAGGAGGGCAGTGTGTAAAGCTGAATGTTAAATTGTATGGGCTTTCAGTGTCTATTTTATTATTTGTGTTCCATTTTTTCAAACTGAAATTGAGGGTGTAGAAAACAAGATGTTCAAAACTGATTTAGATTATTTCTCTGGGGGGTTTGTCTAAATGTGATAACCATCACCAGTGAGTACAAAGCAAACAAGAAAGAAAAAGTAAGCAGCTTAGTCTTTGGTGAATTCACTTAGAGTTGTATGTGTCAGAAACCATTGTACTTATCATTTGAAATCAGACTCCCAGCCTTATCCATGCTCTCTATCAGCCGTTAGACCTTGGCAATGAGCAAACTGCTTCTGAAGGATTGTCTGTTTGTAGCCAGTGTAGGCAAAGCGTCCCTGTCAGGAACAGTAATGCATGTTGACAAGTGCACATTAATTTTAGATTATTCATTCTGACAAGGCTGTTGATATGGAGGTTTGCTGCAACTCTTGGTTTAGCCACGCACAAAAAGAAGCTGTAGGCATGAACAAAACCCAAAAGGGGACTTGGAGTGGTGGAGGGGGGAGGTTAATATTATGAGGAAAAGTCTTCCTCGATTTGTCTAGAGTTCAGCTTGGAAAGCTGGTGTGTAATAAAGATGTACTTCAAGGTCTGGCAAACGTGGCAATTTAACCTGTTCAGGCTGAGACAACAAGAACCAGAATAGAGTTCTTATCACTCTCTTAAACAGGAGATACTTTGTATATGATGGAGAAAGTGGAAGAATGACTCTGAAAGTTAGAAAAGGAAGTTAAATAAAATCTATTGGATTGTGGAAGTTAATATATTTTAAGATTCCCATGAAGGTTCCACAATAACTGGAACCTAGCAATTAGGAACAAAAAAGATATTCAAATTCACTTCACTTCGAGGGCAAGAACAAATACTTCAAAAAGAGTGTATACATCTTGGCTACGTCTACACTAGCTAAAAACTTCGAAATGGCCATGCAAATGGCCATTTCGAAGTTTACTAATGAAGCGCTGAAATACATATTCAGCACCTCATTAGCATGCGGACAGCCGCGGCACTTTGAAATTGACGCGGCTTGGCGCCGCGTGGCTTGTCCAGACAGGGCTCTTTTTTGAAAGGACCCCGCCTACTTCGAAGTCCCCTTATTCCTATGAGAAGATGGGAATAAGGGGACTTCGAAGTAGGCGGGGTCCTTTCAAAAAAGAGCCCTGTCTGGACGAGCCACGTGGCAGCGAGCCGCATCAATTTCGAAGTGCCACGGCCGCCTGTATGCTAAGGAGGTGCTGAATAGGTATTTCAGCGCTTCATTAGTAAACTTCGAAATGGCCATTTGCATGGCCATTTCGAAGTTTTTGGCTAGTGTAGACATGGCCCTTATGATTTAAAAACCATCCAGCTGAGGTAGTTACCTAGTCCACCTGGTTATAGAGAAGAAAGTGTTCAGTAAAAGAAAGATGTTCTACAGTTTCAAAAGGAAATGATTATCGATTACAGTTCAGTATCACTTTCTAATATGCTAAACAGTTTTTTACTATGCCATGCTAGTTAGCCTTTTTATATATTTATCATCATTCTAACCCAGGCATATGCAGCCCTGAGACTTTGAAGGCAATTCCACAAATTACTTTAAAAGTAGAATATTTAAACAGTTATTTGGGAGTTCCTAGTTTTTAAGAACAATTTCTAACATCCCCAAAGTTTGAAAATAACAGCAAGGCAGGCTGAAAAGTACACAGTCACATTCCTGACCAACTTGCATATGTAAATAGTTTCATTGAAAGTAGTGAGACTATTTAAGTGAGTAAACACTTATCAACATGAGCAAGGGGGATGCATAATTTGGGTCATAGAAAAATTCTAGCCCATCCAACAAGGGCAAGCAAGATGTGAAAGGATCAAGATAAGGGAGCAAAAAGCATACTAGTTTTGCATTTGCAAGACAAGATAGCTATTTTTAAGAATATCAAGGCAAATAAGAGTAATAGATGCTGAGAGAGAGAGCACATGTTCTTCTTTATGCTGGTAATCGCTGGTGTGTTTCTCTAATATTAATGAAATATTAGATTGGTTGGTAGTTATATCCAATCAGGAGATGGAGGCCTTTTCTAGAGTGAAGAGCTCCCCCTCCTCATCAACCTAACCCTGCCTCTACTGGAGACCAAATTCATTCAGACACACCATCTGAACCCCAGCCTGGATTATTCTATTTACTGCCTAAAATCCACAAACCTGGAAACCCAGGACACCCTATCATTTCGGGTATGGCACCCTTACTACCAGACTGTCGAGCTATGTAGGCTCCCTCCTCAAACCCTATGCCACCAGCATTCCTACCTATCTCTGAGATACCACTGACTTCCTGAGGAAATTACAAAACCATTGGAAACCTTCCTTACAATTCCTTCCTTGCCAGCATGGATGTAGAGGTCCTCTACACCAATATTCCGCATGAAGATGGACTACAAGGAGTACCATTCCTGATGTTACCACAGCAAATCTGGTGGTTGACCTATGTAACTTTGTTCTCACCCACAATTATTTTCAATTTGGAGACAACTTGTACCTCCAGATTAGCAGCACTGCTATGGGCATCCACATGGCCCCACAGTATGCTAACGTTTTTATGGCCGACTTAGAATAACAGTTCCTTAGCTCTTGTCCCCTGTTGCCCCTCTTCTACTTACACTACATCAATGACATCTTTATCATTGGGACCCACAGTAAAGAGACTCTGGAAGAATTCCACAGAGATTTTAATAACCTGCATCCTACCATCAATCTCAGCCTTGACTATTCTACACAAGGAATACATATCCTGGATACCACAGTACAAATCACTGATGGCCACATCAACACCACTCTCTACTGGAAACTCACTGACTGCTACACTTACCTACATGCCTCCAGCTTCCATCCAGCACACACCACACAACCAATTGTTTATAGTTAAGCACTTAGATACAATTGCATCTGCTCTGATCCTACTGACAGAGACCAAAAACTACAAGACCTCTATCAAGCATTTATAAAACTGAATTACCCACTGGGAGAAGTAAAAGTCAAATTGACAGGGCTAGGTGAATACCCAGAAACCAGCTACTTCAAGATAGGCCCAAGATGATCAACAACAGAACACAACTTATCACCTATAGCCCCCAACTCATACCCCTGCAATGCATCATTAAAAATCTACAACCTATTCTGGATCACGATGCTACATTCCGGAAGGCCCTAGGTGACAGGTCTGTCCTCTCTCATAGACAGCCTCCTAACCTGAGAGAGTGTCTCACCAGCAATCACAGCCTACACCATAATAATACTAATCCTGGAACTTTTCCTTGCAACAAACCCCACTGCCAACATTGTGCACATATTTATTGTGGGGATGCCATCACTTTACGTAACCATGTTAGTTACAAGATCAAAGGCAGATTCTTGTGCAGTTTCAGCAACATTATATATGCTATTATGTGCAAACAATGCCCTAACAGTATGTACATTGGTCAGACTGGGCAAAACCTTCACCAAAGAATAAATGGACAGAGCAGACATCAGGAAACTCAATACATATAAGCCAGTCAGTGGACACTTCAATAGAGTGGGCCATTCTGTGAGACCCGAGAATCTCTGTCCTACATCACAGAGAATTTAATAGATTAGAGCATGAGGCTTCTGAGTTAGAGTACATATTCAAATTTGACACACTAACACATGGTATGAACAGAAAATTCAACGACCTCACACTGGACTGCTTCTCTTTCTTTGATGCTGGTAATTATCTCAGACAGGGCAATTAATATCCCCTCCACTCCACTCCCTTCTTTCTATGCTATTTGATCTGACAGTTTTTATTGCAATTTTTTTCCTTTTTGGTCCTCTGTACTTGCAAGTCAGTCCATCCATATTGGAAATGAAATTGATGTGAAGATGTGGGTCTGTCCCACAAAAGCTCATCGCCAAATAAATCGTTTTGTTAGTCTTCTAAAGTGCTACATTTCTGCTGATTTCTTTTCCTAACGTACTCAACTTCAGCTACAAAAATAGCATAGCTGAAGTCCATTTACTTACTGCGGTGCATTCCATGCAGTAAGGTCAATGAGAGATACTTCTCTGGCTACTTTTCCCATCCTGGTGGAGTCCTGGAATCAATGTGTGCACAGAGCCTGATTTATTTAATCTAAGCCAGGCCCGCCAACAGGTTGGGGGAAAGAGGGCAGTTACCCAAGGCCTGGCATTTCAAAAGGGCCTGGAGTGCCAGGTTTCTTTTGAAATACTGCAGCAGCCCTATGTCATTGCTCCAAGCGTGGCTCTGAGGGATGTATGGGTGATGTGGGGTGGGGCTGACTGCCCTAAGTCATGCCCTTCCAAGGGTGGTGCCACCCACCCTCCACTTCCCACCCCAAGCCCACTATTGCTGTCAACGTCGTTGGTCTAACCAAATGCAATAAATTGATGTCTGGTAGATGGACAGTTGAAGCATTGCTGCAATATGTAGTGGAGACAAGTTCTGAGACTGGTCCACCAGAAAGTTTTTGACTCTGTTCCCTTTAAAGTTAGAGAGAGATTTGCCACTGACAGTGGCATCAGCCTTTTGTTTCTTTGCAAGCTACTTTTATTTTAATAAATGTTGTATAACAAAAACACTAAAAACAATTTGTAGCAACAGTCAAATTCATATAGTAGAAGAAGCATTTCTCACCATATATAAACTGTGTTTTTAAATGTATTTCAAATTACGTGTCATTTTTGACCTTGCAACAGAGGGGACAAATAGCTTAAACCTGCCTTTCTTTTTTTGATAATTTAGTAGGAAAGACTGAATATCAGAGATCTAAAAATAGATTTTAATGAGCAAAAGAAGTTCTTATATGCTGTCACAGTATTCTCTCCATTTTTGGTCAAATGCTGAAGTTGAAGTTTGGTTGGACTGCTGCAGAGGATGGGATGAAACATGAGCTATGAAATCGCACTTAGGTAGCTTCCATGTGTAGACTTCACAAGGTCATTCCTTCACTAATTTTGGGAGTGAATTTCAGTGCTCACAATACTTGCAGTTGTCTGCTTAGCAACTGCTCTGTTCAGATTTGCAACACTTTTGAAAAAAATTATTGTAAAATATATGTTTCATCAGAACCAAAACATTTTGTGGAGGTGTATCAGTGTCAACAACTTTTTTCATCAAGAAGGTTTCTGAAGTCCAGGGTCCATCCTCCCTCATATTCTCTCTCTCTCATGTCGGCTACGTATTTCGATGAATAACGTCTACACGTCCTCCAGGGCTGGCAACGTTGATGTTCAACTTCGACGTTGCGCGGCACCACATCGAAATAGGCGCTGCAAGGGTACGTCTACATGCCAAAGTAGCACACATCGAAATAAGGGTGCCAGGCACAGCTGCAGACAGGGTCACAGGGCGGACTCAACAGCAAGCCGCTCCCTTAAAGGGCCCCTCCCAGACACAGTTGCACTAAACAACACAAGATCCACAGAGCTGACAACTGGTTGCAGACCCTGAGCCTGCAGCATGGATCCCCAGCTGCCGCAGCAGCAGCCAAAAGCCCTGGGCTAAGGGCTGCTGCCCACGGTGACGATAGAGCCCCGCAGGGGCTGGAGAGAGAGCATCTCTCAACCCCCCAGCTGATGGCTGCCATGGAGGACCCGGCAATTTCGACGTTGCGGGACGCGGATCGTCTACACGGTCCCTACTTCGATGTTGAACGTCGAAGTAGGGCGCTATTCCGATCCCCTCATGGGGTTAGCGACTTCGACGTCTCGCCACCTAACGTCGAAGTTAACTTCGAAATAGCGCCCGACGCGTGTAGCCGCGACGGGCGCTATTTCGAAGTTAGTGCCGCTACTTTGAAGTAGCGTGCATGTGTAGACACAGCTGTCCAGAGCAAGGAGACCTAAACTGGAAAATCACGGTTTCAGAATAATTCTGTTTCACAACAACATTCTAAGGGTTTTGTCTTTCTTTCAGTACAGAATGAAAACAAATTTCAAAACCTCAAAGGCTGTGTCTACACTACCTCCCAACTCCGAAGACAGGATGGCTAGTAGGGTGTTGGGAGCTTATTGATAAAGTGTTGCAGTGCACATGCAGCACTTCATTAAGAACCCCCCAACACCCCCTCCCCGTGGCAAGTTCGAAGTGCCGGCTCGTGTCTAGCCGCGGCTCGCCCGCTGGTACTTCAGAGTTGCCCAAGCACTTTGAAGTCCCCTTACTCCTCAAAATTGTGATGCAGTAAAGGGACTTTGGAGTTGCCCAAGCACTTTGAAGTACCGGTGGGTTAGCTGCGGCTAGACACAAACCGGCACTTAGAAGTTGCCGTGGGGCGGGGAGGGGTGAATTTTCTTAATGAAGTGCTGCATGTGCACTGCAGCACATCATAATAAACTCCCAACACCCTACTTACCATCCTTCCTTCAAAGTAGGGAGCTAGTGTAGAAAAGCCCTCAAAATATTGTGAAATGGAATTACTGTTCTCTGGTCAGCTTGAGGAGAATATGTATTGTCCCAAATGCTTCACTGTAGCCTATTTATCATGATCCTCACCTTCCCAGTCCTGGCTGTCTCTGTGTCATAGACACACTGAAGCCAAACAGTGAAATTGAGAGGGACAATTTCTTACACTGTAAATGTATAAACAATGCCATTTTTCTTTTGACTGTCAATTCAATACTGAGGCAGGATCAAAACTGGCTTGTGAAACTTAGCTCTGGGCCTGTATAATACCAGTGTCACAGATTAGGGTTTAAGATTTAGGAGTTCATCTGCTGCCATTGGGAAGTGCGTTACATTTCACACACAACTAGAAGGATAAAAAGGGGGAAGTACAGGATTTTCATAACACCATAGTGAGCCAAATAGGTATTGCTTTATGAGCTGGTGATGAGTAAACACAAGTATTAATTTTAAATACTGGCAATATTCAGACATCTGAATTCAGGTGAAAACATTAGTCTGATACTTGTTACTGAACCAGCAACATCAAAAAGGTGAGAACAATAATGTGCTCCTCACTCTACCACAAACCTGCAATCAGACCTCATCGCAAGGGGGTGGATACAGACAGGCCTTTCTCCCTTACCCTCAAAAGGGAGGGCAAGACAAACTGCCATTTGTCTCTGGATCTTCACGCTGAGCAAAAATATACCAACTTTTCTTTCATATATATGCTTAATTTTCATACAGCAAGATGGCGCCTTTTGTGGGGAAAGGAGCAGTCAGCACCATTGCTGTTGGCAAGGAAACAGAAAATCCTCAACCTCATTTCCTCCCTGGTCCTCTCAGAGAGTGAACAGTCTCTCCAGGAGCTCCGTTTCCTGGCCATGGTAGAAAAAAGGCAGGAGAAGACTCATGAGTGAGATTCATAGAGTACATGCCACATTCACTGGTCTTCATGGTAGGCAAGGCAATGGGACTTCCAACTCTGGTGGTCTTAAACCCTACCGTGGCTTTAAAAAGGCTCTGACAAGAGGCCCTCTTGCACTGATTTATCTTTCTCCCTTACTCTATTGTTTTGTAGGGCACATATCTGATACCTTTTTGTTTCTTCCTGGTGTATTCAGAAGATACCTAAATAGCCAAGTGTGGGGTGAAATAATTTCCTTTTTTGGGGGGGGAAGGGGGGGTTGATTGAGGATTACGGTGAGGCCAAGAGGTAGTTTTGTAGATCTGCTTCTCTATCCTCCTGCAGTTTCTATTGGAGAAGACACCAAACTCCCTTCAACAATTGTGCACACATACCATCTAGCAGCAACAGAATATGAAAAGGCTCTTTTTTGGTCCTGCTTTTGCCTCTTCTACTTAATCCTCTGGAACTACATATACTTAGAGGATATATGGGAAAGTTCACAGCTAACTGTTCCCTGAAAGTAGTCTGTGTGCAGGGAAAGCCAAGCCACTTCCCCATAAAAGAGAGAGAGGTAAATGGAAATCCAGTCCCATTGGAGGAAAGGATTCATGTAGGGCAGTGGATGAAATTCAGAAATTGGAATTGGATGAAAATCAGAATATTGACCAAAATCTGAATAACAAGACAGTTCATCCACCACTATTCTGCCTCCAGAACCACATTTATGTTTCCAGGGATTTTCTTTTTTTTCCTTTAGTTCCCTCACTAAAATTAAATAATTGGAGTCTGCAGTAATTTTACTGGTCAGCCTTAATCTTTTTTTTCCCACTAGCACAGGTCTTACTTCATCAGCTTAATATTTAAATTTGATTAACTTTTAATTCCGTAATATGCAAACACATTTGTGTCAGAATTGATTCAATATTTAAACTTGCTCAGTTTCAAACACGTTTTATGCTTCGGTGGTTTCAATTTGTAGATTATTTCAAACATGGAGCTGATTCCAAAATTAAACAGGTTTAAATGTTCATTCAATTTATTTTAAATGATGTCCTGGCTGTGTTTTAGAAGCTTGTACAGGGAATATTAATTTCCTTTGGTCCTTTTAGCATTCATTGTAGATAAGCAATCTGAAAAGAAATCCACACTTACAGCTGTTCATAACTTTACTGTAGAAATTTAAGCAAGGCGAGAGGTTGACACATAAAGGCTTAGATAGTCTAGTGCTATCTATTGTTGTTTGTTTTAAGTCTATTGACATTTCTTTAGTTGTCATCTGAAAAACAACAAAGTAACAAGTACTAACTGGGGTGCTGGAACACTTTGTATAGTGGGGATGCTGAAAGCTATTGAATAAAGCCACAAACCCTGTGTATAGTGGAAACCACTTCAAAATGGGGTACACTGGACCCCAACAACCTTAGTTACAGCAACTTATGTCACTATTCGGTAAACCCCAGTATTGCAACTAGTGCATCCGTCTTGGCAATCCTGATAGATATGCAGAAAATTCAGTGGTTATAAGGATGTCTGCAGTTTGAGACCTGGATGCATTTGTAAGGGAGAAAGCGGGAGCTGCCATTGTCCATGCGATACTTTTTGTGCATAAATAAGCAGAACTGTTTTTTCTGTGCTGTGGATCTGGTATTTTTCATGATCACTCAGTTTACTTTAAAAGTACATCTTGTGGACCTAGCTAGTCTTGTGGGTAGCTTTCAGTCTGCAGAAGGCTATCTCCCATTGGCATTTGCCTTTGACAATGTGTGGGGAATGTAGAGTGTAGACAGGTGTTACTTTTTGCGTGAGTAAATTCCAGGTCTCTCATACCATATTGTTCCTGTTCTATTTCATAGTGACAAGCAGGCCCACTGATGGGGAGAGGGGGTAAGCAAGGGGACAATAGCCCCAGGACCTGGCAGTTTTAAGGAGGACAGCAAGAGTCCCAGGCCGTTTAGAATTGTTGCCAGAGCATGCACCACTTGCTCAAGAGTACTGTGTCAGGCACTCTGGTGGGCTCTGAGGGTTAGTGGGAGGGCACCAGGCCGTCTGGGTGGCACTGAGGCCTGGGTGCCCCAGCTCCACTCTTTTTGCTCAAGGCTCTGCCCCAGTGATCCCGTCGGCTCCCCAGGAGAGACTCAAACGCTGCCCAGCTGATGAACAGCTGGCCATGTGTGTTTCCACTGGTCATGCACATCTGCATATGCCTCATGCACAACAAAATTTATTCCACACCTGGATGGAAAAAATTAGCCCCCTGCGCAGAACTTCTTCCCCCTATTTGGGTGAGGCAAATGCTTCTTATGACAAGTCCTAATTGAATGCCTGATTCTGACATTGTTTAGTACTTTACAGTGAGAGGCAACAAGACTACCCACAGAATAAAACTATGGTGGGCATGTATGTGCAGGAGTAGCAGAATCTGGCAGAACAGTGAAGAATCTGAATAATCTAAATTATGAGCATGACTGAGCATGTCCATTTACAGAGATAACCAACTAGGCATGGATGTCCCCTTTCTCATGCTAAAAGTAGAGAGTCAACATTCCTGAGCAACATTCCCACCTGTGAGATGGACCTTGAAGAGCCACGTGGGAATGCATAATATATATTTCCCAAGTAGCCCCCCTCTGCTGTGAGGAACTCTGCTTTTGTGGAGTTCCCGAAGGCAGCCAGTGGGTATTTTGCGATTGGAACCCATAGGGATTTGGTGCCAGAACCAAGCTTCCTCTGCAGGAGAAAAGGATGGTAAAATCCAGCAGAAGGATATCGAAGAAACACCATGACTGGAGTTGGAGCAGGACATCTGACAGAGTTGTCTATGCCTATGCAGGCACGGCTTTGGAAATTGTGATAAGGTCTTGAGAGAAGCTGGAGAAATAGCATATTGCTTTGAAATATTTTAGTGCTAAGGCTGTTTGTTTTCCCACAGAAATCACTCTCTGCTTTTGTATTAAATGACCACTGCCTGGCACCAAGGAGGGAAAAAGAGTATATCTCAGTACCTCTGTAGAAAACACCAAAAGGCAGTATTCTGTTATCAAAAGGGCTAGAGTTGACAGATCTAGTTGTACTCTTGAATATCCACACAAATGTTTGCTCACCTGGTACTTAAATGTATATTTAACTTTAAACATTGAGTTTAGTGAGACCACTCTCACTTTTTAAAACTAAGCATGCATTTGCTGGACCCTGAAGGATTGTCCAGACATGTATCCAATAAATAAAACACAGCTGAAAAATCATCAAAAACCTTGAAGGTTGATTGCTTGGCAACTACACATCTGTTACTCACATTGACTTAAAAATGAGTTCAAAATGCCAGATCAACTGTAGGAGCAGGTCCACATTTTTCACAGAAAAATATAATATTCCTAGAGAGCTACTTGTGTTAGGCAAACAAAATACATATGTTAAAAATTGCTTGCCTGGAATTGAGAGAGAGATATTCATGAAATTCACAGTGAATGGGCCATTATGGACTATTGTTTCAATGTCCTTACAGTGCCATACTGGATATTTTTCTTTTTAACAATAGTTGTAAAAATAAATTTGATATAGCACAAAGAATCCAGGATAAGTACCCAAATGCAAGGCAAGTATAAAAGAGAGAGATTGGAAATCTGTGCTATCATACTGTCACTGAAATGCCCTTTTTAAAAATGCTCTGAGTAAGTTACATCACATTACAAGGCACATGTCTCTTAGTCACAGCCTTGCATGGAGGAAAATACAGAAACACCCTGCCCCAGAAAGAGCATCAGAACACATTCTGCTTTGTAGAGGTATTTTTGACCTACCAAGTACCTAAAACTATGCTCCCACAATGACTACATCCTTGTAAAGGGTATGATTTCCTATTCATTGCATATTCAACCAGTTCCACTGGCTAGTTTGTGTACCAATGTGTGGAGTCAGGGATAGAGATGAGCGAATCATATTTTTTTGGTTTTTCCTATTTGCACCAAAAATAGTGAACCTTTTCCCTTCTGCCCCAACCCCCAACAAAATCCCCTACAGTTGGCTCAAATAATAACTGAATTTTCACCTTTTTCTTGCCAAAATGGAGTGGGGTGTGGGGAAATAGAATCAGAAAAATATTTGGTGCAATTCATTCACTATGATTTTCTTCCAGATTTTTGTTTTTTTCATTTTTTCCTCCCACTTCTTTTAAAAATTTAGATACACTTTGAAATTACATTTAATTTAGAAACAAAAACTCAGAATAAATATTTTCACTTCAACGTGGTTTAAACAAAACACTTACCTTTTTTTGAGACAGAAACCCATTTTTGGCAAGGGAGACAAGACTGTTAGCTAAATTTGACCTTAATTTTCTGATAGTTGCAGTCGCCTCCATAAATATGTTTTCAGTGAATTTACTATTTTCCATTTTAAAACATCACCCAGTCCTGCTCATTGGTACGTTTCATAATACCCTGATACCCCTAAAAGGCCAGAAGAGAATAGGGGCATTAATTCTGCCTGAGACATGAGCTGAGCACATGGGGACTTCTACCACCCTATGCTCACATGTAGAAGATGAGAAGAATCCGGCCCATAATGTTTGGGGGGGCTTATTTTTTTCTTAACTTTAAAGCTGATTTTGAATGAGATGTTTAAGTATTTGAACAAAAAAAAAAAACTTCCAAAAAATAAATGGCCAAATATACACATTTGCATACTTGTAACAGAAAATAGTGTTATGGAAGTAATGAATTAATTTCGGCAAATATCAAGTTGTATGGAATTGAGAGTTAAATATTGACCAAGAATTAATATTTCTCTGGTTAATAACGTTCAGTGTTTATATGAAGAATAAATCAGTATGCCCAGCCTCTGTCATATCATGTGTTCGGAATGTTGTCTTGAGAGTAGCTGCCATTCTTTCCATTACAGCCATGAGTTTCAAAAGCTGTAAAACCTTCTGAATGAAGCTAACATCCCAATAGGGAGATAGAAGTTAACAATACATCAAGTATGTTTACTCACCAATCCAGGCAGAAAGAGGCTTGCATATATTATGTGGCTCTCTTTTTTTGCATGTATTATTTAGGGTTCAGGGACAGATGGTGAAAATTATTAGAGGCAAAAAGAGAAACTGAAAAAGATGATGGCTGTTTAAAGACAAGACATAACAGAAAACATGAACGATATAGAAACTAATGTACTCCATAGACATAACTCTGCAGCTTCTGACTACTGTCTTGTTATTCAAGAACATAAAACCACAGAGTAATAGACTACTAGAAATGGAAGGGGCCTTGAGGACGTTGTCCTGTACTCACAACCGGAACAAGCATCATCTATATCATCCCTGCCAGATGTTTGTCTTATCTGTTTTTAAATATCTCCAATGATGGAGATTCCACAATCTTCTTAGGCAATTTATTCCTGTGCTTAACCACTCTGACAGTTAGGAAGTTTTTCCTAATGTCTAACCTAAGCCTTACTTGCGGTAATTTAAGCACATGACTTCTTGTTTTACACTCAGAGGCTAAGAAGAATAATTTTTGTAACTTCTCCTTTTAACACCCTTGTAGGTATTTGAAAGTTTGATGCCATTTCCCCTCTGTCTTCCCTATTCCAAACTGACCCATGCCAATTCTTTCAGTCATCCCTCAGAGGTCATGTTTTCTAGACCTATAAAAATTTTTATTTGCTCTTCTGTGGACTGTCTCCAATTTCTGCACCTCTTTCTTGAAATATGGTACTTGGAACTCGACACAATACTCCAATTGAGGCCTCATTGGCAGAGTAGAGCAGAAGAATTTCCTTCTTCTGGCTTCATGACACACCTGTTAATGCATCTCTAAATACTTGTTTTTTATTTTTCCCCCCCCAACAGTGTCACACTCTTAACTCTCATGTTCAGCTGGTAATCTACTATGACACTTGGATCTCTTTCTGCAGTACTCCTTCCTAGGAAGTCACTTCCCATTTTAAGTGTGTGAAACTGATTGTTCTTTCCTAAGTGGAGTACTGTGCATTTGTCCATATTGAACTTCATCCTACTGATCTTTGACCATTTCTCCAGTTTGTTCAGATCGTTTTGAATCATAACCCTAGCCTACAAAGCAGTTGTAGGGGGGGACTGAGTGAAATTGAAAGGATAAAACATATAAAAAATGACAAAAGAAAACATATTTTACACAACTATTAACTGTTAAACTATGACCAATAGATATTATTGAAGTGTAGTAAAATTCAAAAAAGGTTGGAGGTTTATGTGGATAATTAGGACATCCACAACAACGCTACTTCGGTTTTAAAATATCAGCATCCTATAGCTACCTTCCTCATGGTACAAACCACCCACTAGCTGATGAGGTAAGATTAGGGAGAAACTCTTCCTAGTCTAGTTATTCCACAGTTATCCAATAGATTTCTTGCTGCTTCCTCTGAAACATCTGGTGTGCGGCAATGGACCATTGCACTCATTTGGCTTGGCAAACCTCTATGCCTACAGAAAAATAATTAAAGAATTAGGGGTAAAAAAAGTGCCTTATAATGATAGACTCTATGCACTCAATGGCCATTTCTACACAGGCCACTTTCTTCAAAGTGAAATTGAGGCATAAATTGATGGTGGGGTGCAGATTGTTAAAGTCTCTGTGGAATTTTACTAGAGTCTCTATACCCTGCGTCCAAATCATAAAGATGTCATCAATGTCTCTTAAGTAGATAATATAATTTATGCTGATATATTTATGTCTGACCTGGAACAACAGTTCCTCAGCTCTCGTCCCCTATTACCCCTCCTCTACTTAAGAGACATTGATGACATCTTTATGATTTGGACTCAGGGTATAGACACTCTAGAAGAATTCCCTGGAGACTTTAACAACCTGCACCCCACCATCAACTTATGCCCCGATTACTCCACAGGAGAGAGACATTTCCTGGACACTACAGTACAAATCAAGGATGGCCTGATTGGTACCAGAAACCCACTGATCGCTATACTTACCTACATACTTCTAGCTTCCATCCTGCACACATAACTAGATCCATTGTTTAAAGTCAAGCCCTTAGGTACAATTGCATTTGCTCTGATCCTACTGACAGAGACCAAAAACTACAAGATCTTTAGCAAATATTCATAAACCTGAATTACCCACCAGGAGAAATGAAAGAGGGAAAAAAAAAACCCAAATCAACAGGGCCAGACGAATACCCAGAGACCAGCTACTCCAAGATATATCCAAAAAAGCCAAGAACAGAACACCACTGGTCATCACCTACAGTCCCCAACTCAAACCACTGCAACACATTATTAAAGACCTACAACCTATCCTTAATCAGGATGCCGCACTCCAGAAGGCCCTAGGTGATGGGCCTGTTATCTCCTACAGACAACCTCCCAAACTTATGAGGATTCTCACCAACAGCCATAGTCTATACTGCAGGAATACCAGTCCTGGAACTTTTCCTTGCAACAAAGCCTGCTGCCAGCTTTGTCCACGTATCTTTTCTGGAGATACCATCACTACACCTAACCAGGTTATTCACAGAATCACGGGCACATTCTCAAGTTCCTCAACTAACATTATATATGTCGTCATGTGCCAACAATGCCCTGATGCTTTGTATATTGGACAGACTTCAAACTCTCTTAGACAAAGAGTTAATGGGCACAAAACAGACACAAAAATACTCCTGATCCACAAATCTGCTAGCTGGCATTTTAATGGAGTGGACCATTCTGTTAATCACGTAAGTGTGTCTTACTGAAGAGGAATTTTCACAACACTCTTGAAAGAGAGGCTGCTGAACTTCCTTTTATTTCCAAATTCGACACATTAACACATGGTTTGAACCAGGATGGGAATTTTCTGGGTCACTATTGGGGCTCATTTGCACACTTGGCTTAATCTAATTCTTGCCCCCTCCCCCTCGACTCTGATTTGCTCACATTGATCTTTTTTTTTCTGATTTGTCCACCTTGATTTTTGGTTTTCTGTGCCTTAAATATTGAGTCTGTTCTGGTATGGCTGTGGTCTGAAGAAGTGGGTTGTCCTGCAAAAGCTCAGCTAATAAATTATTTTGCTAGCCTTTAAAGTGCTACTTGACTGCTTTTTTGGTAGTATATAGACTAGCACGGCTTTCTTTCTATAACTGTCAGTGAGGGATGGACTATTTGCATGAAATAATTATACTAATAAAAGCCCTGATGTGGGTGCAGTTAGATTGGCTTAAAAGTTCTTATACCCAGTATAGCTTATGCTATTTCCCTTATGAAAATCATTACACTAATATAAAGTATCATTCTACTGATACCACTGTAGCCACACTAATAATGAAGTGTGGGAGGTGTGGGGGAGAAGAGTTTATACCACGTCAGCTTTGGAGTTGGGGAAGACCATACAACTTTCTAACAAAGCCAAGTCCTTAGGCTTTCAGTGGGAATTGTGCACCTAACTAATTCCTTTTAGGGCCTCTTTCAAAGTTCAGTCTTAGGTTACACCTACAGTAGCTCAGAAGATTGATCTTTCAGGGTTTGATTTCATGTGTCTAGTAGGGTCACATGCTATGGACTTATAAGGAGTCCCAGTTGATCCCGGTACTCCTTGTGAGATGTGAGGAGTAAGGGAAGTTGAAACTCTCCTGCTGACCTTGCTTAGTAGGGACAGTCAAGTAAGCAGAGCACTGATAGGTCAATTCTAGCTATGCAATTGTCATAGCTAGAATTGTGTATCTGTGATTGACTTTCTTTGTCTAGTGTGGATAGTATTAAATTATTGCAGTCCATACTCTCCCAGCCCTTTTCTATTCATTCCCTGCTCCCTGATCAAATTATGAATCTAGCTCTGGGTCAGAGAGTTGTGGTTGCTTACCCTATATCCTAGTTCTGTGAGCCAGTGGGGAATGGAAAGGTGCAGGGAGTCAAAATAGTTGGCCCAAGCAAAAAAAGAGTTACCTGTAGCAAAGCCAGAAGCAGGAAAACTGTGCCTTTCAAAGTCAAAATTTGTTCCCCTGTTGGCTCTTGTGTGCCAAGTACAACCATGCACTGCACCTTGTCAGGGTAAATTGCTAAATTATAATTTGAAGTTTTGGGAAATCTGAATCTAAATCTTACATTAGCCCACGTCTAATACTTCCATCTCTAAGTATCACCTTAGAGAGTCTTGGCACTAGTGGAATTGATGTGACACTAGACAGATGCTTTTCTTCCTTTCTGTTTTGTGTATGGACTTTAATCCTAGGTAGTTTAGTTGCATCCCTTGCTTTCAATAAAATGTGACTTTTTTTCTCACTTATCTGCAGATTCCATCACTATTGTAAGTATAATAATGCTGTTTTGCTTTCTGCCATGCTTTCCTACTCTCTCACTCACAAATTGAAGCTATTAACAGATTGCGGCTATCTCATAGTACTTCGGATTTTGCAAAATGATTTTACTTAATGTCTTCTTGTAAGCAAAGGAAAGTAATACTGTATAGTCAATGTGAATTTAGACTTTTTGTTTCAAGTATAACATCCTCCAGTTTTTCAAATCCCTCTCTGTATAAGAAAATACAAAAGAAGAAAACCACTTCATTCCTGCATTTAAAGCAATACAATCTACAGAAAGCCTGCTATATTACTTAATCATTCAGACCTATTTAGAAGAAAATATACATGACCATCTATGTTGTCTTGGACATTAAAGGTAAAGGATCCTGGCTGAATAAGGAGTCAGATGCTCCTACTCAGAGGCAAGACTGTCCATCGCCGTATCTAATTAAATATGGGGAACAAACGGCTTTATGGTCAAAAGTTGTGGAGCAAAAGATTCGACAATCAATTCTTTCCCTCCTCTTTTGCTTTTTACATCATAAATCTCCACCCATTCTGTGTCATGGCAAAGGTGGAAGAATAGCCTCTGGCCCCAGTTACTGTAGTATCTAGGTGGTTCACGATGTATTTATCCTCACAACATCCCCTTGAAGTAGGGTATTTAACAGATTGGGAACAGACACGGAAAGCCTACACAATTTGCCTGCAGTCTTATAAGAAGTGAGGGAATAAGCAAGTGAACTCAGCTCTCTGAAAAGTAGGCTTGTGTCCTGAACACTGGACCATCTGACTCTGGTGAACATGAAGAGAGATACAGCAATCACATTCAGTATGGGTGGGGAGTATATTTGATTAAATCTGTGGCTGGTTTGTGCATGATTATGTCTACTCCACTAGGGAGGATTACTACAGCTCCTATAGGAGCTGGGGTTGGAGAAGGGTTCTTAAGGTGAATTACTGAATGTAACGAGCTCTAAGAGGTACCACCCCAAAGTGGCTTGCAGATACTGGTTCAAGCTAGGTTTTCCAGATACCCACAGACATAAAAAGAATGCTGTAAAACTGACTCAGGACCTTCTTTCTGATTCAGTGAATGGAACAGTGTCTTCCGTCCATTTGCAGAAGTGGGTGAGGGCAGACAAAACAATCCATGCAGTATGGTTTGAAAGATGTTGGCCTTTTGGACCCCATAAGACTGATGTGAGACTTGAGGATAAGCTTTTAGTATCTGTACGGGAACTTGTATTGTTCCCTGTTTTCTCTGTAGTGTATTTACCTTAAGAATATATGTGCTTGCATAAAAGGTGGTGGTAACAACTTGTAATTAATGGCAACTCTGTGGCAATCAGCAGGAATGCAGCATACAGGTGTTGGTCTTTAAGCAAACATGCTTGTTGGGGATATCACAGTCTAATGTAGGGGGCAGCTCAGCTTAAAACTGGGTACAAAAGTCTGTGCCCAGACATGTGATGGCAGGAGACCCAACCACTGATTGGGAACTCCTGCAGTGGAACATGGAGGGGGAATAGTGATGCAGTTCCTCTGAAACTGTGACATAAGTAACAAAAACTGCTTTGGGAATGCTTGGAGTAAATGGGCTGAAATTTCCCTATATCCTCCATGACCATTTGTTGCTTTCATCATCATCTTCCATTTAGTTTTAAGGAAAATGGAGGCTAGGAGCTGTCGGAAAGGGACACTGAATGCGAGCGGGGAAGAGTATAGTTGCCCTTAGGTCCAGTGATTTAAAAGGTCCCAGTCTATTGCAGCCTGGGCAGCACTAAGGATCGACTGGGGCAGACACGGTGAAGTCCAGCTGGCTCTGAGAGCTGGCTGTCTCTAGCCCCATGCCTTCAGCCAAGGCTGCCCTCCTTCCATGGGCCTCAGAACAAAGTGCTCCCTCTCCTGTTACCCAGGGCCAGGTAAAGTCTGTCACCAGCCCTGCTCTCAATATACTTTCCTTAGCTTTACATGAGAAGAACCAAGCAACAAGTGTAAATCTGTGGCCCCTTCTAAGACTGTTCTCCATCTTGTGACAATTGCTAAGCTGAAGAACCTATATTAAGATTTCTGAACATCATAATGGGTTCTCTGCTTATTATGATTTCAAGAGATTGCTGGTCCTATATCAAGGATTTCACTCTGAAGAAATTTTTCATGAGGCATTAAGCAGTCCTAGAGAGAGGGAATTCCCTCTTCAAATAAAATTATACCCAAAAAGGTTATGTAATTTTTTTTAAAAAGAGAGAGAGAAACAGCTTCTTGCCCAATATATCTTTGTGGATATTTAAAGCTGCTTTTGCCAAGCATGACAAAAATAAATCTTGGATGCTTTTTGTGATTCATAGCCCTGCTTAGTCAATTAAGAGAGTGAGATGAGGATTCTGTTTCCTCCTGTACATAACCAGATGATTTGTTTTACCAACACTGTCAGTTACAACCTGTGGAAGCCCACTGAACACAACATGGTTGCACCAGTTCTATAAAAGGCATAATTTGGCCAGCTGGCTCCTTGTAACTGGTGAACAGCTTGCCATTCACGGTCCTGAGGGAGTTTGCAGGGGTGGCAGTCAAGATGCAAACACATTTCACTTGTAAGCTGAATACAAAAATCAGTATGAGATGATAAACATGAATCCTCACAATGTGATTTTTTTCAGATGTAATGTGGGGTTTTACTCTTAAACATACCCACAACTCCTGATTAGCCTGCAGGGGTGAGCTAACAGAACCTTTGTGGCTTGTCTAAGGATATTTTAAAATTATTTATTTTTTGCTGGATTTTATTAACAGAATTGTCTGGTATGAGTAGATTTTGAAAGTTTAAACAATTAATTTAGTTTCCCAAGGGAACATCTGCATAACCCTGAAGATATGTTTTTTCCTCCGACACATTTTGCCCTCATTGATCTGGCCCATCATTTGATCAGAGGATAATGCTATGGGACCGAGCTGTCATTGGTCAGGTGAGGAAGTCAATGATGAGCCACTTCTGGCTCCTCAGTTCTGCAGTTTTGTGTGATGTGATATCGGAATTTCCATTCCCAGTCAATCAGGCACAGTATTAAGAGCCGTCTGGGCAAATGCCTAGGACGGCAGGTTAAGGAATGGTAATAGTCAAGTCAGTTCCTCTGATCCTGAAATATCTGTCGCTGTATGTCAGTCAGTGGAGAGAGAGAGAATCACATCATCATGGAAAGCTGTCCCTGCATTCTGAAGCTCAGAAACATATTGCTTGGAGCCCTCTCCCTCCAATACAGATAAAGGGACTGCATTTAGGAGTTTCGACAATGCCCACCCCAACCTTACTACTTAAGTCAGGACTCAGTTGTTAGACTACAGTATCTGACTCCCTCCTAAACAGTTAACGATGCTCTCTATGAAGTCTGTGGCACTTCAGAACTTGTGTTCTGTGGCACTCATATTCCATCACTACAGTTGAGTAGGTGATAGTTTTCCCATCCTGTTAACTTTGTTGAAACTTTGGAAAATTTTCCATTACTGACTAAGGATAGAATATCGAAATCTTGAAAATGGTCATGAACTTTAAAATCTGAGGGAAGAAATAAAGACTTTTTTAATCAAAATGTTTTGTTTTGAGCACTGTTTAACTCTAACTAGTGTTAATTTCTAAACAAGAAGTCATTTCAAACTGGAAATCCTGACTCTTGTTTTAAAAATGTTGAAAAATGATGTTTCAACAATTTGGAAACTTTCAAAAATAATTTATTGAGGAATTTGCTGTACCCAACCTTTTCCTGAATATGTTGCAAATTTGTCAAAGCTGAATTTTGAGGGGAAAAAAAAAAGGTTGAAAAATTCCAACCAGATAGGTTCTAATTATTTTCCATTATGGTAAAGAAAGGTGTCAAAAACAAGTTGTTTCTGAAAGAGGAAAACCTGAGAACTAGAACTCATGAGTGACAAAGAGTTGTAGAGGAATAAGTCATAAGCAGAAACCTCAAACATCTTCTCCTTTGTCAAAATCCTCCTGCACACATCTTCTTCCAAAATCTTTACCAATACAACATTCCAGTAAAATCTCCTATTGAAAGGCTTCCTGCCAAATCTTTTTTATATGTCACAAACAGAGTACATCAAGTATAGCTATATTGCCCAGAAATGCACACAGACAGATAACATCAGCCTTGTGACAGTCATTCCTTCCTCTTCTGCTTCCTTTTGCTTTTTTTGCCTTTTTCTTTGCTTTTCTTCCCTCTCAGTTTAAAAACATAAATTGTTCTCTCCTATGACACATGTTGTTCACCCATTGCCGAAAGTAAGATTCCTTCTGTAGAGGAAAATTAATCTAGCATTTACTATGCAACCCAAAAAATGTTAAAACTGAAACAGATCATTGTTGGACTCAGATCACAAGATATATTTCCGTAACTCCGTTTGACTTTCTTTTCAAGTCAGTAAAGGAAAAAAAAAAAACTTTGTTTTTCTTCACCTTTTTCAATCAAGAATATCAAAGTTTAACAAGCGAGACCTTTGTTTTTGAGGCAAGGCTGATTTCACTCCTTTGGATCAATTTATGGTAGTCTAAAATAAGCTTCTTTTAATACATGCTGTTGCTGCAAAATTACATGCCTCAGTTTACTCTAAGGAATACAATTAAAGCAAGGCAAAGCCGGTTATGACTGAAGTACAATGAAATGAAAACAGTACCATCGTTAAACACCACATAAAGCCATTAATTCCTTGTATTATTGTTTAGTTTTAATTGAATTGCATTTTCCCCTTTCAGTTCTTAATTATTCAGTTCATTCCTGAATCCTTATTTTCATGCACAAAATGGGATAATGCTTTCCTCCTTACCATAGCATCTAAAACATAAGCCTATTGAGCCCAGACATGCCTTTGTAGGACTTAATTAAAGCCAAATACATTCAAAGCCCCTAATGAAAGCAGGTATTTCTTTACTGAGTCTGTTACTGGATGGTGAGACAACAGACCTGCTTCCTGTACAATGTCTGTTTCTAACCTGCAGCTGGACTTCCTGCATCCACTTGTCTGAATGAACAAAATATGACTTCTAGGAGTTTGCAAAAATAAGCCAAGAGCATTCTAAAAAACAGGAACAAAAGAAGGGAGAGGGAAGAGCAGCAATGATTGAAATTTACATGAAAAGAAAAACTGATTGGGTTGCAGAAAAGGGGTGCTTGTGGGAGAGGGATTCATATCTCATGCAAGTTCTTCATATCAACGACGGATACAAAGAACATTAAAACTGATAGTAATAGGACCTGGTGCCCTTCATCAGGTTCAGCGAAGGGCAACAAAAATGATTAAAGGTCTGGAGTACAAGACCTGTGAGGATAGGCTGAGGGATTTGGGCTTGTATAGTTTACAGAAGAGAAGGCTTAGAGGTGATTTAATAGCAGCCTTCAACTTCCTAAAGGGGAGCTCTAAAAAGGAGGGTGAGAAACTGTTCTCAGTGGTGTCAGATGGCAGAACAAGGAGTAATGGTCTGAAGTTGAAGAGGGAGAGGTGTAGATTAGATATTAGGAAAAACTACTTCACCAGACCGGCGGTAAAGCATTGGAAAGCGTTGCCTAGAGAGGTGGTGGATTTTCCATCCATTGAGGTTTTTCAGTCCCGGCTGGACAAGGTCCTGGCTGGGATGACTTAGTGGGGGTTGATCCTGCTTGAAGCAGGGGTCTGGACTAGATGACCTCCTGAGGTCTCTTCCAGCCCTGTGATTCTATGATCAGACTGTACTTTGTGCCCAGCATATACCAATATTGGATGTGGTTTGCTGATTTTTCACAATAACAGGGACATATTACACCATTTCTGCCTCTCAGAGCTGATCAAGTAACATGAAGAAGTGTTTTGAATAAATTTATTTAAGAAAAAACACAGACATCAGGTGACTAACAAAGTCACTTGATACTGTTTGACCCATTCTAGCACTCAGGGCACTTATCCTCATATGAGGTCAGCTTCTGATGCACTTACCCAACAACTAGCTTGTTGTACAAGTAGTTCCACTGAAATCAGTGAAACTATTAATGAACATTTAACATGAGTAAACTGGGCACAAATTGGTGCTTGATGAGTAGGTACACTCGATGTGGGTCTAGCCGAACATTTCCAGTGAATATGCTTGGTTGCTTGTAGCCAGATTCTAATCTCTCTGTCTCAGTTGTGTAGTACTATCCTCCAAATGTAGTCTTGATGACTTCAAGATACTGTACTATTAATGTCAGCGAGCCTGTTCCTGTAGTCATATGCTATTCAGAAATAGTGTCAGACTCTAGTTCCAGATCGCTTGAATTGTTTGTTAAAAGGACATTTATAACACAGCTTGTAGAAAGTATACTTGCCACCGTCTTTAAATAAAGATCAGGAGGGTGGCTTACCAAAGATAACTGTGGAAATATTAACTAGAGGTGAAAAACATCTGATTGGATGATGTTTGGGTGGCCTATAGTAGATGCCCACTACATCAGCTGGCTGAGGTAAATGAGGTTTTCTTTGGACAATTAATGAAAAATGCCAGATCACACTGCGTGCTTCTCAAGGGACTTCAATCAACCGGACATCGGCTGAACAATACTGCAGAACACAGTCAGTCCAGGAAGTTTTTAGAAAATGTTGAGGACAACTTCCTGGTGCAAGAGCTGAAGAAACCAACCAGGGGTCGGGTTCAGCTTGATCTGTTGTTTACAAATAGGGAGCAATTGGAAGGGGAGGTAAATGTAGGTGGCAACCTGGGCAGAAGTGATCATAAGATTTGGAGTTCATGATCCTGACCAAAGGAAGAAAGGACAGTAGCAGAGTATAGACCCTGGACTTCAGAAAAGCAGACTTTGAGTCCCTCAGGGAACTGATGGGCAAAATTTCCCTGGGGATGCTAACCTGAGGCGGGGGGGGAAGGAGTACAGGAGAGATGGCTGTATTTTAAAGAAGCCCTACAGAAAGCGCAGGAACACACCACCCCAATATGCAGTAAGAAAAGCAAATGTGGGAGGTGACCGCCTTGGCTTAATAGAGAAATCTTTGGTGAGCTTAAACACAAAGAGGAAGCTTACAAGAAGTGAAAACTTGGACAGATGATTAGGGAAGAAAATAAATATATTGCTGCAGCATGCAGGGGTGCAATCAGGAAGGCCAAAATAATTGGAGTTGCAGCTAGCTAAGGATGTGGAAGGTAACAAGAGGTTTCTGCAGGCATGTTGGCAATGAGAAGGTAGTCAGGGAAGGTGTGGGGCTATTAATGAATGGGGAAGGGAACCTAGTTACAGATGATGTAGAAAAGGTGAGTACTTGATGCTTTTTTTTGGTTCTGTCTTCAGAGACAGGGTGAGCTCCCAGACTTCTGCACCCGGCAGCATAGTATGTGGAGGAGGTGGGCAACCTTCAGTGGGGAAGGAACAGGTTCAGAACTATTTATAAAAGCTGGATATACACACATCCATGGGGCCTGATCTAAAGCACCTGAGGGTGCTGAGGTAGTTGGCTAATGTGATTTGCAGAGCCATTGGCCATTATCTTTGAAGACTCCCTGGTGATTAGGGAAGTTTCTGGATTATTGGAAAAAAGCAAATGTAGTGCCCATCTTTTAAAAGGGGGGGAAAGAATCCAGGGAACTACAGCCTTGTTAACCTCACCTCAGTCCCTGAAAAAAATCATGGTGGGAATCCTCAAGGAATTCATTCTGCAGCACCTGGAAGAGAGGAAAGTGATTAGGAATAGTCAACAAGGATTCACCAATGGCAAAGCATGCCTGACCACGTGCAAGTTTGTAGGTGCCACTCAGCTAGGGGAAGAGGTAGATAGGCTGGAGAGTAGGGACAGGGTCCAAAGTGACCTAGACGCATTGGAAGACTGGGCCAAAAGAAAACTAAGGTTTAACAAGGAATAATGCAGAGTCCTGCACTTAGGATATAAGAATCCCAAACATTGCTACAGGTTGAGGACCAAGTGGCTAAGCAACAGTTCTGTGCAAAACAATCTGGGCATTGCCATGGATGAGAAGCTAAATATGAGTCAACAATGTGCCCTTATAGGCAAGAAGGTTAAGAGCGTATTAGTCTGCCTCAGTAGGAGTGTTGCCAGTAAATCTAGTGAAGTGATTATTCCACTTTATTTGGCACTGGTGAGGCCACAAGTAGAATATTGTGTACAGTTCTGGGATGTGGACACATTGGAAAGCATCCAATGGAGGGCTACAAAAGTGATTAGGGGCCTGGAGCACACGACTTCTGAGGAGCTTTGGCTTATTTAATCTACAGAAAAGAAGAGTGAGGAGGGAGCCTTCAGCTATCTGAAGCGGGTTTCCAAATAGGATGGAGAGAAGCTGTTTTTGTCGTTACAGATGACAGAACAAGGAGTGGTGGTCTCGAGTTGCAGATGGGGAGGTCTAGGTTGGATATTTGAAAAAACTCTTTCACTGGTGTCATGATTTTATAACATCTAAGGACATTATCATCCCTGTGGGCCAGGGAATACACGCCTTTGGCTATGAAAAATCAGTGCAGGCACATGAAAAATCCAAAGTCTCACAGGCTGCCATTTAGCAGCATTCCTAACAGTCACTTTTTGTCAGTTGGTTCCCTGGTAACCTGAACACATGACAAGGTGTTTGAATTCTAGGCCTCTGATTGGGCAGAGGTGAGAGCTTCTAGCACCTTCCACACTCCAGAGGACCTAATTGAAAACTGCAGGTACAATCATGAATATTCATTTAGAATCATGAATCATGTATGAACTCCCTGCATATAAGCAGGTGCCTCAGGCCATTCTGTGGCCCTGAGGAGCGCAGACAAGGACTCTGTGCCCCTGTATAGGGAGGCGTGGCTGCACCTGCAGTGTCCGCCGAGCCCTTAGGCCAGCCCAGAGTGGCAAAGATCAGCTGAAGTCACCATCTTTGAGCTGAATCACTTCAGCACCACCACTACACCTGCGGCGCTGACTGGACTCGAGTAGCGCCTACGCCCTCAAGCAGCAGCTCTTCTCCCAAGCGACAGCAAGCGGTCTCTGCGGGGCGGCAGCTAGGTGTCGAACTGGCCTGCCATCAGGCGGGTACTGCGCTCCTGGCTGCCAAACCCAGAGGCCGCCATCTTTAACATCTCTGCCATCACTTCACCTGTGGTGCCGCCATTTTGAACTCCTGCCTTCACCTGACAACGAAGACTATAGGACATAACTCATTCTACCGGATTGGACTCCTAGACACGTAAAACTATCTACCTGAACTAACCTTTCACACACACATAGATATATATATAGCTACTACACAACTTACCTGGGACATCGGGGACCCCATTGGGGGAGCAGGGGTCACGCCCCTGTGGTGCGTTTCTTCGACGGGGGTAGCGCAGGACCCGAGGGCCTGACCCAGGCCTGACCCAGGGCCTATGAGCCCAGGGTTCAAAACTTACAGCACATTTAATTATTAATTGTTAACTGGTTAATATTATTAGGTATTGTTGTTATAGTATATATTTAATATTGAAACATTTATTAATAGTTTACTGGGAAGGTATTATTCCTTACCTTGTTATACCTATATTCCCACACATATACATATAATAGCAAGTGAAGGCCCAGCCTCCTCGCCTCCCGCAAGCTGCCAACATAGTGCATCCTGAGGTACAGCTAAGGCCTCACAGGAGCACTTCATAATTAGTGCCCACAAAGAGGGTAACGGAAGGTCTCCCACAAATAGAGGAGCTACCCTTGACTGACCCCGGGGCCTATCCTTTGGGGCAGGTGTAGCGCCCTGCCCCCGGTCAGGAGCGGGGATTAGCACCCTTCATTCTGCCTATTAAAGTTGGCAGCAGGGATCTTAAAAAATTTCCTTACCCCTCTCACCTCTCCTTCATTAACAATAATCTAATTTTTTGCCTTCCGGAAAAATAAAACATTGTAACTTCGTTCAAGGATCATCAAACCATCACAATGTATATAGTAAGTTTATAGTTATTGCTTAGGGTTTTTAGTACAGCTAGTTCGTTATTTTAGTGGTCTGTTTTAATAAAATTGTTACTTTGTTTCACCTACTTCTGCCTTGTCCTTGGTCTCGCTCTTCCGTGCCAGCTACATCCGCTAGGAGGCTTGGGTGGGGTCCAGTGCACACAGGGGTGGGGCTCTCCTGCCTGGGTTTGTAGCAGGGGACTGTCTGGGTCCTGGGATCTGTGCTTAGGAGGCTTGTGATCTCCTTCTAAGGGCTTATGTAAATTACCACCTGTCCAGAAAAAAGCCGAGCAACTGGGACAATGGTTCTCAACTTTTCCAGACGGGTACCCATTCTGATAATTGAGGAAGACTTGGTGACCCAGGAGAATTCAAAACTGGAAGTAAAGGGGGTTGTGCTGTAACTAGCTAATTTTGCACCTACGGCAAGAACATTAAATTGTGACTCCTCATGTTATATAATAATAGTAGTTATTTCATAGAAAAGGGGGACATACTTTATTAATGTAACACTACATTTACCATAGTTAATCAGAGTTGTGGTAGGGGAAAGATGCTTATCCCCATGCTGTTCTCCACAGCTTAAACCTCACACTCAGGGGCTGGAGGGGGCAGGGGAGTCACACTCAGGAACTAGGAAAGTCACACTTGGGCTACAGGGAGCTAGATGGGCCTAGGGGAGTCACACTTAGGGGCTACGAGTCACACTGAGGCTAGGTGAGTCATGCTCAGACTGGACAGGCTAAAGGAGTCACACTCAGGCTAGGGGAGTCACTCGGGCTGGAGGGGGCCGGGGGAGTCGCGCTTAGACTGCAGGGAGCTAGGGGAGTCGCACTCAAGGGCTAAGGGTCATGCTAGGGCTGGAGGGGATAGGGGAGTCACTTTGAGCCTGGGAGGCCACACTCTGGCTAGAGGAACTAGGGGAGTCACACTCAGGGACTAGAGGGGGCTGGGGTGTTGCACTGAGGGGCTGAAAATAAATTAAAACAATATGTATTGTATTTGAATAAATTTTTAAGAAGGTGTTTACAAGAATAGGGCAAGCGCCAGCAGCAGGAACCCCAGCCAGGGATGGGAAGACCCTGATCCCTGCAGCTGGAAGCCAGCTAGGCCACGGAGCCTAGCCAGCGAGTGCAGCTGTAGGAATCCCAGCTGAGGGCAGGAAGAGGAAACACTCAACCCCTAAAGCTGGAAGCAGTCTGGGTCAGAGACCTGGCCAGCAAGTGCCAGTCTAGGACCCCTGGCCAGGGACTGGGGGGACCCTGACTTCTGTGACTGGAAGATGGGTGGGGTCTGGAGCCCTGGCTGGCAAGCATGACCTGCGAGACCCCTGGCCCCCCTGGCTTGAAGCCAGCTGTATCAGAGCCTTGGCCAGTGAGCACGAGCCATGGGAGCCTTGCTGGGGGCACAGGAACACTGACCTCTGGCAGAGGCTGGAAGCTAACTGGGGCACAGAGCCCTGACTGTCTCTCAGCACCCCCACTCCCAGGCTTAAGCCTCCCAACCCCAAATCCTGGCCACCACTACCTACCTACCTCACCTGAGCTGGGTGCTGTTCCTCTGGCTCCCTAGCTCTCTGCCCTATACCTTCTTCCCAGGCAGGTGGGCACTTCTGTGCCCTACAGGGCTGAAATGGTACTCAGTGTAATTGATTGGTTTAACTGCCTGATGGCTGTGAAGTCAGTTAAGATAAGTACCACTTCAGAGTGAATGGCCTCTTAAGCATGGTAACCCTTTTCAAATGTAGGGTTACCACCCACAGGTTGGGAAACCCTTCCCTGGGAGGATGGTGAATCACTGCAATAGGCTTCATAGAGAAGTGGTGGAATCTCCATCCCTAGAGCTTTTTAAGTCCCAGTTTGACAAAGCCCTGGCTGGTATGATTTAGTTGGGATTGGTTCTGGTTTGAAGAGAGGATTGGACTTGATGACCACCTGAGATATCTTCCAACCATTTGAGTCTATGATTCTATGAACAGTATGCTGGGGAGCATCAGGTATTCTTGACATTTTGGATGTTGTTGCCAAATCACTATTTTTGACATGTACAAGTCCTACTTCGTCTCCTTTCTACTTTGTTTGTTTGTTCGCACAATAGTCTGAAAAAAATGTTAAGGTTGAGGTACAATGTCTCTTCTTGGTCAATTTTTGTTGGTATGATTTGTTTATTTTATTTACTTTAACTTAAATAGTTCTACGGTATCTGATTTGTATTTAATTTAATTATATGGCTCCTGTCACCATTGAGCCATGGTGTAGTGGAGTCAAGGGATTTGCACAGAAGCAACAGTGCAAGATATGACTATTCATATGTAGAAATGACCAATTTATAAAAAAGAAACCAATGCTGACTGAGCTTCCTTAGATTTTCTGAGGGTATTACATTTGAATTCCATAGAATTAGGCATCAGTCAGTTTTTATAGTAATTTAGGGTTACTCTCTCCCGAAAAGATGAATATAGTTACCTCTGCTGTGATACTTTTAGTGACAGATTTTTAAAAGATGCTCTATACAAAAATGCTTTAGTTCCATTTCATGTTAAGTGCCAGTCTGTGTAGCTGCTGCAGCATGTGCTTCCTTTCTCTAACCACTTTTTTACTCCATCTGTCATGCTGAAAACACAGAATGGAAAAGTTATATTGATTTGGGAGTGGTCTTGTGTATGAATGGGGTTTAGGTCCACCCAGGCTTGACCTTAATCCTATATGGTGGCAATACAAAAGAATTTCATCACCTCAGTGATTTCGCACAAAAGCATACAGATGTAATTAAACCAATATTCTGTTCCTATTTGGGGAAAATATTTCATTTCCAGTAGAATACTGATTTGTACATCTGTGAGGAGAGAACCTGCCAGCCACAGGGAAAGAAAACAACAATGTTGTCAGCTGCTTTGAGTCTTTTGGTCTGCTGATTTGTCACTTGGTCTCCCCTCCTCAGACATTTTCTCTCTTCACCCAAAACTGCACCCTGCTCAACTCTTTGTTCCTCTGTTGCTCTCTGGTGGCTGGTGAGTTGAAAAGTGCTGTTGTTGCAAATGACAACAATATCCACATTTAATCAGGATTTCTATAACTGGTTTCTTCATATTTCATTTATCAGGCACCTTGCATTACCTTACCCCCATCCTTCTGCGAGAAGTTGCAAAATGATAGGCAAATCCTGCATGTGAGAGAAGATTCTAAATTCCAAGCCAGATGACTTCCCCTACAGTGGGAATTGAAAGTGCTCAGCCCCTTGTAGCACAGGGCCCAAAGACAGCAGCAATGGAAGTGACATTAATTTATTTTCACCTGATTCTGCAACTCAGTCGATCATCAATAAATTTTAACAGGACATGAAGATGCAAAAAAGCATCATCTGACTGTAGGAGGTCTGCACAGTTCTACAATAGGGTCTTTTCATGGGCAGCACTTCAAACTGTTTCCTGTAGCTGTCACCCTTGAAATGGTCACTGCCAGTACTACTGGGGGAAATGGAAAATACCTCCATTAGCTACGCTATGCAAAAGCAAATGTTACAACAACACCTATATATACACACCAATGTGGCAACTTGTGGTGTATGTTTGTATTAGTGACATACAGGCTCTGATCATGATCAGGGAGTCCCAGTGTGTGAGGGACTGTACAACCAGAGCAAGGGCTAGCCTATAGTGGGCCCTAAGCAGGAATATTTGGGAGGGAAGGGCCCTCAAACACATTTCTAATAATTGATAAGCCCTCTTGACTTGCTCAACTCCTTAAGAAGTTTTTAGTCTGCTTATGCCCAGTAGCAGGTCTATGCACACTCATATAGTAAACATTTTGTCTCACTGATTATTTAGTAGTCTTCCTACTTCGAATATGCTTAAAAATTGCTATTATTTTTGAGTCTTTGGCTAGTTGTTCTTCAGATTTTTTTTGCCTTTCTAATTATATTTTTACACTCCATTTTCCCTAATTTATGTTCCTTTCTATTTTCCTCGCTAGAATTTAACTTCCACTCTTTTTCAAGGATGCCTTTTTTTCTCTCACTGCTTTTACTTTATTAGCCATGATGGCACTTTTTTGGTTCTCTCAGTCCTTTTCTTTTTTTTTTTAATTTGGGATATATGTTTAAGTTGAGCCTCTACTGTGGTGTCTCTAAACAAATTTCCATGCACCTTACAGCGAATTCATTTTTGGCATCATACTTTTTAATTTCCTTTTATGTAATCCTCCTTTGTGAAATGGAATCCTACTCTGGCCTGCCATTGTGTTCCCACCCACCCAGGGATGTTAAATTGAATTATATTATGGTCATTTTACTCCCTATATTTACCAGATCCTGTGATACACTTAAAACTAAATCTAGGCTTGCATTTCCTCTTGTGGGTTTAAGTGTTAGTTGCCCCAAGAAGCAGTCATTTTGGATGTCAGGAAACTATTTCTTTATCCCATCCTGATATGGCACGCACCCAGTTAATATAGGATAGTTGAAGGGTTTAATACAGCATGTGTAATCATCTGGAGCATTTCACATTCATTGTCACCATCTTGGTTAGGTGGTGATCATATGTTCTGTACACCTATGTTTGTTTTTATTAGTGCATGGAATTATGGTCTATAAAGATTCTGTAGAACAGTTTGGTCCATGCAAGATTTTTACTGCATGTGATTCAGTGCTTTCTTTCAGACACAGTTCCACTCCCACTTCAGCACAACCTGTTCTGACCTTCAGATATATTTTGTACCGTGGTATTACTGTCTCCCATTGATTAGCCTCATTCCACCAAGCTTCTGTGCTGCCTATTTATAGCAATATATTATTTAATATGAAGCACTCTCGTTCACTGATCTTATTTAGACTTTTAGCATTTGTATACATAAGTACTTTCTAGCTGTCTGCCATTACATGATACAATTGAATGAAACTCATTTTCATTTGATTGTTTCTTGTCAGAACCTACCTGTATTTTTAATGTCATTCATCTTCTCCTCCTTACTAGGACATAGAGAATACCCACTGATAGCTCCTCCCTTCTGTCCAATCCATGTGCTCCTCTACATCTGTCAACTTTTTCACAGCCCTTAGTTTAAAAACTGCTCTACGACCTTTTGAAGTACCAGCAGTCTGGTTTCATTTTGGTTTAGTTGGAGTCCATCTTTCCCACATAGGCTTGCCCTTCTCCAGAAGTTTCCCCAGTCTCTCAAGAAACCGAAGTGCTTCCTCTGTGCACAATTGTCTCATCCACAGATTGAGACTCCTGCAGTTCTGCCTGTCAAACTGGCAGAACTTCAGAAAATCCTAGAGGTATTGGAGTTCCTTCTCTTACCTAGCACCATAAATTTGGCCTCCTGAACCTCCCTCCAATTCTTCCTGATATCATTGGTACTTATATATGCCGTGACCACCAGCTCCTCCCCTGTACGTGTAAGTCTGTCAGTATGTCTTGAGAGATCTGCAACATTGCACCCGGCAGGCAAGTCCACATATGGGTCTCTAGCTCATTATAAACCCAACTATGCTTCTAATGATCAAAGACCCTATAACTGTTATCTATTTCCAATAATTGGAGTTCCCTCCCCTGGAAAAGTATCCACTCCAGTTAAATGTTTTCCTTCCCTGAGACTTTTCTCATCCTCAACAGCACAGAATCTATCAGAATGGGGAGTCTGTTTTTAACATGTCTCTTCTATGCAACACTTTGTGTCTCTTAGCTCCTCCAAGTCAGCTACTCTGGTTTCCGTAGCCCAGGCACAATCCAGGAGCTCCTTGCACCAAACACACACACACATGCCACCTCCCCATAGGGCAGGTAGTCATATATGCTGCATTGATGCCATAAGCTGGATAGCACCCACACTGTTGCTAGGCTTTTGTCTACACAAGTTGCACCTCTCTGGTCTGGCACCATACATGGACCAGCTGAAAGTCCAGCAGCTGGGGTGCTGCCAGCTGTGAGAGGAGTTGGCAGCCATGGTGCTGGGACTGAGAATGACATCAGAGCCCTCTCTGAGGCACAAAGGTGAGCAACAGAGCTGTTGCAGAAACTGGGAAGGAGAAAGCCCAGCTGCTAGGGCCTGGCAGCAGAGCCTGGCTGGCAGCCAGAAAGGGAGTCAGACCTGTGGCCAGGCCTAGCAGTGGAACTGGTCTTAGTAGCACAGAACCCATTGAGGAGCCCAGTATGGTCTGCTGACACTCCAGGAGAGCCCCAAGTCCATCAACAGAGGGGTCAGAATTGACCTACCCTGACCTGGCAAGCTCCCTCGTTTGGGACCGATGAGGTTCTAAGGGTGCTGAACCAAGGGAGGTCCAACATGTATTTCCTTTTTACTTCTGCTGATCATTCCAAGCCGATTGGTGCGGGGGAGCACCTGGATCAGACGGAGACTTCTCTGGCACGAGGCTCCATAGATAGGGATTCCCTAGAAGTTAGTCAGATAGGGAACGTGGGAAATAATATATGGGTGAGATCAGATGTGAAACAATCGCATATAAAAAAATCCAACGTGTCTGTGAAAGGCGGACATATAAATAGTGGTAGTTTTTTAAAGTGCTTTTACATAAATGCTAGGAGTCTGTCTAATAAGATGGGTGAACTGGAGTACCTCATATCAAAGGAGGAAGTTGACATAATAGGCATCACAGAAACATAGTGGAATGAGGACAATCAGTGGGACACTATCATACCGGGACATAAATTATATTGGAAAGACAGAACAGGTCGTGCGGGTGGCAGAGTGGTACTATATGTGAAGGATAATATAGAATCATATGAAGCAAAAATCCTAAAGGAATCAAAATGTTCCATAGAGTCATTATGGATAACAATTCATTCCTCTAATATGAATATGGCATTAGGAATATATTACCGACCACCTAACCAGGACAGTGATAGTGATGCTGAAATGTTAAGGGAGATTAGAGAGGCTATCAAAATAAAAAACACAGTAATAATAGGAGATTTCAATTACCCCCATATTGATTGGGTACATGTCACCTCAGGATGGGATTCAGAGATTAAATTTCTTGATGCCTTAAATGACTGCTTCTTGGAGCAGCTAGTACAGGAACCCACAAGGGGAGAGTCAATTCTCGATCTAGTCCTGACTGGAACGCAGGATCTGGTCCAAGAGGTAACTGTTACTGGACCGCTTGGAAATAGTGACCACAATATAATAACTTTCAATATTCTTGCGTTGGGAAGAACACCACAGCGGTCAAATACTCCGGCATTTAATTTCAAAAAGGGGAATTACACTAAAATGAGGAAGCTAGTTAAACAGAAACTAAAAGGTAGAGTAACTAAACTAAAATCCCTGGAAGCTGCATGGAAACTGTTTAAAGACACCATACTAGAGGCCCAACTTAAATGTATACCCCAAATAAAAAACCACAGTAAGAGACCTAACAAAGAACCACCATGGCTTAACAGCCATGTTAAAAAGGCAGTGAGATAGAAAAGGGCAGCTTTTAAAAAGTGGAAGTCAAATCCTAGTGAGGAAAATAGAAAGGGACACAAACACTCCCAAATTAAGTATCAAAATGTAGTAAGAAAAGCCAAAAAAGATTTTGAGGAACAGCTAGCCAAAAATTCAAAAAATGATAGTAAAATGTTTTTTAAATACATTAGAAGCAGGAAGCCTGCTAAAGAAGCAGTGGGGCCCTTGGACGATAAAGATATAAAAGGAGCAATCAAGGAAGACAGTGCCATTGCGGAGCAATTAAATGATTTCTTTGCTTCAGTCTTCACGGCTGAGGATGTTACAGAGGTTCCTAAATCTGAGCCAGCCTTTTTAGGTGACAAATCTGAGGAACTCTCCCAGATTGAAGTGACATTAGAGGAGGTTTTGGAGTTAATTGATAAGCTGAATAGTAACAAGTCTCCAGGACCAGACGGTATTCACCCAAGGGTTCTGAAAGAACTCAAATGCGAAATTGCGGAGGTATTAACAGTGGTTTGTAACCTATCCTTTAAATCCACTTCGGTACCCAATGACTGGAAGACGGCCAATATAACGCCAATATTTAAAAAAGGCTCTAGAGGAGAACCTGGCAATTATAGACCGATAAGTCTAACATCAGTACCAGGCAAATTAGTAGAAACAATAGTAAAGAATAAAATTGCAAGGCACGTAGAAGAGCACAAATTGTTGGGCAAAAGTCAGCATGGTTTCTGCAGAGGGAAGTCGTGTCTAACTAATCTATTAGAATTCTTTGAAGGGGTTAATAAACATGAGGACAAGGGGCACCCAGTGGACATAATATACCTAGATTTCCAGAAAGCCTTGGACACGGTCCCACACCAAAGGCTTTTATGTAAATTAGGCGGTGATGGGATAGGAGGAAAGATCCTTTCATGGATCGGGAATTGGTTAAAAGGGAGAAAACAAAAGGTTGGAATAAATGGTAAATTTTCACAATGGAGAGGGGTAACTAGTGGTGTTCCCCAGGGGTCAGTCCTGGGTCCAATCCTGTTCAACTTGTTCATCAGTGATCTAGAAAATGAGGTAAGCAGTGAGGTGGCAAAGTTTGCAGATGACACCAAGTTGTTCAGGACAGTCAAAACCAAAAGGGACTGTGAAGAACTACAAAAAGATCTCAGCAAACGGAGTGATTGGGCAGCAAAATGGAAAATGAAATTTAATGTGGGTAAGTGTAAGGTAATGCGCTTTGGAAAAAATAACCCAGATTACACGTACAACATGATGGGGTTAAATTTAGCTATGACAGATCAGGAAAGGGATCTTGGAGTTATAGTGGATAGTTCTCTGAAGACATCCACACAGTGTGCAGCGGCAGTTAGTAAAGCAAATAGGATGTTAGGAATTATTAAAAAAGGGATAGATAAGACAAAAGATATCATACTTCCCCTATATAAAACTATGGTACGCCCACATCTTGAGTACTGCATGCGGATGTGGTCTCCTCACCTCAGAAAAGATATATTGGCATTAGAAAAGGTTCAGAAAAGGGCGACTAAGATGATTAGGGGTTTGGAACGGGTCCCATATGGGGAGAGGCTAGAGGGACTGGGACTTTTCAGTCTGGAAAAGAGGCGTTGGGGGGCGATATGATAGAGGTATATAAAATCATGAATGGTGTGGAGAAAGTGAATATAGAAAAAATATTTACCTTTTCCTATAATACAAGAACTAGGGGACACCAAATGAAATTGATGGGTAGTAGATTCAAAACTAATAAAAGGAAATTTTTCTTCACACAGCGCACAGTCAACCTGTGGAACTCCTTCCCAGAGGAGGCTGTGAAGGCCAGGACTCTATTAGGGTTTTAAAAAGAGCTCGATAAATTTTTGCAGGTTAGGTCCATAAATGGCTATTAGCCAGGGGTAAAGTATGGTGCCCTAGCCTTCAGTACAAGGGCAGGAGATGGATGGCAGGAGATAAATCACTTGATCATTGTCTTCTGTTCTCCTTCGCTGGGGCACCTGGCATTGGCCACTGTCGGCAGACGGGATACTGGGCTGGATGGACCTTTGGTCTGACCCAGTATGGCCATTCTTATGTTCTTATGTTATGTTCTTATGTTGGTTTTGGCCTTCTTAAAGAATGTTATATGTAACTAGTCCCCTCTCCCCTTCCCCTCTAAACTTCCTTACAACGACTTGTGTTCCCTAGCATCCTTGGTTGATAAGGAGTGGGTTTTGTAAAACTCTGATCTTCCTGCCAGCTATTCATGGGATACATCAAAACCAGCTAAATGCAGCTTCAAATAGGTTCATCTGCATTTTCTAGGATCTTTTCAATATTAAGATAACTTGACTGAATCAAAATAACTGAAAAATAATCTTTTTGCCTGTAATAATAGAACCAAAATATACATAAAAATACTGACCTTCCCTATTCTTCCTTCTCCTAGGTCTTGGCTTCTTTCCCCTTCTGACATCCTTTCCTCCTTTTTCCTCTTAAACCATATTACACTTCCTTTCCTCCTGTGCATTACAGACCTAAGACTCTAGACGAATTCAAGTGCGTGAGCTATTGCACTGAATTTCGGAAATGTTGACCTCTGTTCATGGTGCTCCTCTTCACCTCCTGTGTTTTAGTAATTTTAAATGAATTACATGACTGTCAGCCAATCATTTCCATTAGTGGTTTCTGGTGGAAGAGATTTATAAAATCATTCATACTAATTTAACATCCATACCTTTTTATTGCTGCTTTTTAAGATAATGTGTAAATTTGTATGTCTTTGCCAGAGATACATGGCTCCATTTCCAAGTTACCTTCTGATTTTAGTTTTAACAGCTTTATTTTAATGTATTTTTCTATAATTATACCATGATAACTCTTAAATATGTGATTACATCTGACAGAGCCATTAAGCATTACCACTGGGTTTTGATCGCATCATGCAGTTGTGCAGGGAACTTTTATCTTTAGAGCTAACAAATCCCTGTACTTACAAAAAATGTGCTAGCCACCATTTTTACTGGTGCTAGTAGTTAATCAAACTTGACAGCCGAAAGGCTAGTTGTGAATATTCTATTAGGAAGCTCTGGGTTCAACAGAGATTTGAAGTACCCTTGTTCTCCCAACTGCAGTGTGTCATATTAGCTGAAATTGTACTATGTAATATCTCATGCAAAGATCACAGAATGCTCTATAAACTTTATATGAGGCATATTTTGTGAACTTTGCTCAGCTCTCTCCAAAATTATTCCTGTGTAATAAAGGGGTTTTACGTTCGTAAAATCTAATCCTGCTCCGCATAGTTTATATGTCAAATGGAAATAAAAAATAGCAGTTCTTTAATGTACAGGCTGAACCTCCCTATTTTGGCACTCCCTCACCCAGAAACATCTGTAATCCAGCATGATTTTAGTTTGGAGGGTGACCACTTACTGGCGGTGTGACCAAGTTTCCCATTGTCTCACAGTCTATATCTACATGACTGCACAATTTCAAAAGGTGCCTTTCAAAAGCATGCATCTACACACACAAACTGATTGAGGTCACGAAATGCCCTTTCAAAAGACCAGACTGTCCTTCTGGAGGAGAGCAGCCACACAGCCCAGGGCTCTCCTTCGAAAGCACGGACCAAGAAACACCGCGGGCAAGGCTGCATGACTGAAGACCCTGCCCTGCACGTGCTGTGGGCTGTTTTGCAGCACACAGCACTGTAGACCTTGAGCATGCAGTGGAGCCCCTGTGGAAAGCTTTCTATGGGTCCCCAGCAGCTCCCCAGTGGTGAACTCCTTGAGGTAGTGGTCAGGCTGTTAGCCATGGTGCTAGTGGGCATCCTCCAGTGTCTCCATGGGGCCAGCCACATAGCCACCTTCCTGCAGGGAGCCTCTGTGGGGAAATGTCACACCCCATCTCCCAGGTGATCCATCACCTGTGGGGCTATCCCACGAGCGCTGAGTGGTGGGACCACCTTATGCTGGGGAAGTGGGATGACAACCACTGGCTCCAGAACTTCTGCATGACCAAGCAGGTGTTTCTGGAGCTATGTCACTGACTTACCCACACACTCCAGCATCACAACTCCAGGATGCAGCCCACGCTCCTACTATAGAAGAGCATAGCCATTGCCATCTGGAAGCTGGCCATCCTGGACAGCCCCCAGTCAGTCAGTAAACAGTTTGGAGGTAAGCCATGTTCGGGTCACACACCCACTATGGGCAGGCTATTGGGGGCTTCCAGGCAAGGGGACCCTCAGGGACTGAGGGCAGGGGCCCTGTAGTGGATGGAGTTGGCGGAGGGGGGCACTCAGCCACACACTCACAGGCATGTTAACCCTCCACCTTATGCAGCTTGTCAGGGCAATAAATACCATCCTCCGTCACCGGGTCATCTGCATGGGGGTCCTTGTCATCACCCTCATGGGATTTGCAGCGCTGCACTTCCCCAGCTGCTTTGGGCACTGAATGGTACCCACATTGCCATCCAGGCCCTTGACCACAGTGTAAGCACCTTCATTAGCTGTAAGAGGTAACACTCCATGGTGCTCCAGGACCTTGTGGATGCTACAGGGATTTTCATGGACATTTGTGTGGGGTGGTCAGGCTGAACCCATGATGGGAATGGGGCCAGGACTACAATGAGGTTGGGGCAGGGCAGGGTTACTGTAGCCATGGGCTCCGTCAGGAGTCGGGGCGGGGGAGGGGTCAGGGGAGCTGGCTTCACATTGCGCACCATGGCCACAAGCAACTGGGCTAGTTGCTTTAAGGCAACTTGAGGGAGATCAGCTGGGATCAGGGCAGCGAGGTCAGTGACTGCAGGGGGAGCTGCAAGGTGGGCTGTGGGAATGCTTGGAAAGGGAGAAAGGAGGCTGGGACAGGCTGGTGGTCACAGCCTGAGTAAGGTTGTAAAGGGCTTCTGCCACCTGCTCTCAGGCTGTCCTGATCCTGCAGGGCATCCATGTGAGTGGCAGAGGAGGTCCCCTCCTCTTAGTGGCCTCAGCACATGCTCCTGCTGCCGTCCCTTGTGGGAGGGGGAGATGGGAGTGCCCCTCACCAGCTGCTCCAGGGCTTGGTCAGCTCCCCGATGGTGGAGCTGTGGAGACATAGGCCCTGCCCCCAGCCCCAAGCCCTGGAGGCCATACCCGCCTGCCCCCATCTGATGGCCCAGAGGCTGTGTGGGATCCTAGGCACTGAGGGGTCCACGCATGGGAAGAGCATGCTCTGGGTTTGGTCAGACCCCCGCCTTCCCTCCCTGGCCAAGCAGCCTGTGGTGCTATCCGTGGGGGTAGATGCTGAGTGCCCACACATGGCCCTCTCCATAGCTCAGGGGATGTGGCCCTCTGGGGTTCATTCAGACAAGGGCTGTGGCAGGGGCAAGCATACCCCCAATCGCCCGAGGTGTCCAAAATGCCTGGTACATACTGGAGGGTCCCTTGAGGACTTTGGGGGAGGCCCAGGTGAAGGGTGCCTGGCTAGAGGACCCAGAGGGGATGGCAATGACCAGGGACCCCTCCTCTGCCGCTGCCTCCAAAATGGGCTTCAGCTCCTGGTCATCAGCGGGAGCCTTCCCTGAGGGTTCCAGCTGGTCTTCAGCCTCCAGCTTGGTCTCCAGCCCTGCAGTGTCCAGCACCTCGAGTGGGAGGACTGCATCCTTCAGCCCAAAGAGACAGTCGAGCTTCTGGAAGTGGGGGCACGTGCTGGTCTCTGCACCCAAGCCGCTGGCCACATTCCAAGCCCAGCAGTATGCCTGCCCCTGCTCTGTCACTTTACAGAAGGCATGGTTGGCCGTGTGGGGGGTGGGGTTGCCCCCCAAAGGTCAGGCCAGCTGACAGCCAGCCAAATGCGGTGGTTTTCTGGCACGGGCCAGTGTTGTGGACCAGGAGCTTTTCATTCCCCCAGTCGCAAGAGATCTTTGATCTCGGCCTTAATCCAGGAGGACACCCTCTTCTTTGGCCCCTGGCTGGGCTCCTGGGAGATTTTGGATGGCTGACAGGGGAGTCCCTGGTGGGGGGCAAAGGGGTCCTTGCTGGTGGGGTGGCTGCTGCTAGTCTGCCGTCGCTGGCTAAATGTGCTGCTGGAGGCTCATGGGTTCGCTAGAGCCAGCATGTTCTCAACTTCTAGCCACAGGGTTTGAGTCCATGCAGCTTTACATGCAGCCAGACACAGAGATCATAGAGCTCCGCTGGTGCTGGCAGGGGCATCTCCATGTTCTAGCAGGCCAGTGCCATGGAGGACCACTCGTTCCAAAGAGTGGCCCACGGAGCTCCTGCACACATTCTTTGAAAAGTGTCTTTTGAAAATAAGTACGGTTGCTGAAAGAGGAATGGAAGAGTGATTTCAAAAGGCAGCCCGTGTTCTTCTGAAAATACTTTTCGAACAAACTCATTTTGTGTGTAGACACTCCTCAGGATATTTTGAAAGTTAATGTCATTATCATTCATCAACAATTTCAATGGACTGGTCACACATTTCAGATGTCTGAACAGCACCTCCCAAAACAGATTGTTTTCTGAACTGGAGGAAGGACAGAGGAGCACTGGGGGCCAGTGGAAGCAATATATGGACACGCTGAAGGCACATATGAAAAGTGCAGCATTGGTGTTGATGCTTGGGAGAACCTTGCCCCAGACTGTCCCCAGGGGAGAAAGGTAATCCATGAGGGGGTGGCACAATTTGAGAGGTCCTGCCACAGGGCAGACAAGGAGAGGTGGAAAAGAAGAAAGGAGCATAAAAAACTTTCCTGCACCCCTCCTATAGCTATCAAAGACCTGTGGCTCCAGAATTGGGCTGATCAGCCATCAATGGACTCACAAATAGGAGGGTGACATGAAAACATTCTGCCCATTATTGATTGACCACCAAGAACAAGAAGATGATTTAAAAATACCTTGCTAGTGTAGATTAAGCCATAAAGTTTTGTTTACAGCCACCAGTCCCAGCTCTTGCTGTTCTCTGCTGTTATTTAGTTGTAATTTACCCCAAGTGACTTCTAAGAGCCCATTAAGCAGTGGAAGAATTGGTAATGCTGCTATACAATCTTGACCTCTTGTGATCCGGCAAATTCTCTCATTAAGCACTAGCCAAGTCATGATCCTTCCGGACTACAGGTTCAAGCTGTATTTAGCTCAGTCTGTTACAGTATGAGGAACACATATTAGTATGTGTACAAATACAGTTGATTAATAATTAACTCTTGTAATATGCCATTAGTTCTCAAGAACTTTATAGACTTTGTATATACAAGAGCCTCTTCATTCATCGCTGAAATCCAGTTACAGCTGGATTAAAACACAACAGCTGTTAAAATTGGCTATGCAAACATTAAAATAATATAGGACAACAACTGCAGAGGAATGTCATACACAATTAAATCTGAAGGGGAAATTTAGACAGGCTAGGTCGAAAGCAGTATTAAAATTTGTGCATATAATGTGGAAAATTTACACGGTGCGTTCCAAATGTAATTACCAGCATTGGGATTTTGCCAGAACATTATGGATAATACCCCTGCTCTTCTAAAAAAGATCTCTGTATCTTTTAATAGCCACATGTAATCAAGGAGTCAACTTCATGTCTCATTCAAAAGGAAAAGCACCACCATCAGCAAAAATTTCTGTAGCACCTAGATAGGTTAGAGTTTTATTAAATCTTTTATCCAAGTAGTTCCCCCCATGACCTTCATTAGCTTTTGAAGCTGATGAGAATCCTAGTACAAGATGGCATTAGTATATGAATATATTTAAAATGGAGTTTCCCGAACTGTGCTCCATGGAACACTCCTGTTCCATAAACTTTTTCAGCATTTTTAGGCTTAGAATATATCGACCAAACACGTACATGCTGGTCAGCAGGGGTCAGGGAGAGGGAGGAGGGCATCATACCAAAAAATTGTTGCACAAAATGTTCAAAATTTGATTAGCTAGTTTTAAGATTTTTTTTATTTTACAAAGAACAAAAAATAACAAGAAAAAATAATTGGAATTAGCAACTGATGTCCTGAGAGAACAGTTAGAACTCTATAATTAAATATAAATATTAAAAATTAAGTACAAGCCAAAATAAAACATCAGCAGGAGAGCTGAAAGAAGGATGGTTAGTGTCATTCTTTTGTAAGAGAATAGAAAGGACAGTATTGTTCAAAAAGGACTGTCCTTCCTTAAAGCTTAAAAAAAAGTATGAAAAAGAAACGGAAAACAAGTTAGGTGTGGAAAACTGTTTATAAATATTGTTTTGTTTTACACACGTACACACACATATATATTTGTATTTTACTACTGGAAAATAATAAGTAAGATTTGGCAGTTTTTCAATGGGAAGAGTGTTTGCATCTCTTTTGGCTTGATTTACATAACTATACTATTATTAAAGCATTATAAATATTAATATACCTACAACATAAATACTATTCAAATACCTTAGTATGTTTGATACACACATAATTTCTTACATAATATGTTAAAAGGAAAAATGTCTCTAGGATCAAAATTTTTCGTGGAACACTTATTCACATCACACAAAGCAACAGTGTTCCACAGAACATTGTTTGGGAAATGCTGCTCTAAAAAGACACCTCTTCAGAGTGAGAATTTTCCCATTATATTGTAACTAGCCATACCTGATCAAAGAGGATGACTTGAAACAAAACACAGGGGGAAACTGACCAAGGCTGCTGCACTCCTGCCATGCAGGGCCAGGTGGCTTCTGGCACCCTGTGGCCAAATGCCCATGGGCAGGCATCTTTGGTCACTTGTGACCAGGTGCCCCCAGCCAGTGGGCTCCAGCAGCTCTTCCACCAGAGCTAGTGAGTGACAAGGGTCTGGGGTTTTTTGGAGAGTTTTTTTTTTGAGGGGGTGTTTTGGGGAGTTGGCTTTTTGTGGGGAAGTAAACGCTCACATTTAACAGACTATCAGGAAGAATAGACAGTCAGTCCATTTACTGTACTGTACTGGCGGGTTTACTGTACTAGCAGGAGCACAGAAACTGACCAGGGCTGCTGCACCTTGCTCAGAATGTGGGGCTGAGGGAACTGTGGGATAGGTTTCCCCCAATGCACTGCTGCAACAGTTGATGTTTGGTGATTTCAGTGTGTAAGCAAGATGTCAAATTTGTTGGGAGCCTGTGGGAAGTGAGGATACTCAAAATCGAATTTAAAAAGGCATTAAAATAGATTTTTAATAAATTCAAATGTATGTTGTAGAGTTGATGTAGCCCATGTAGAATAGACATGGGGCAGTTATTTCAGGATACTGCAATATCCCGAAATAGCTTCCAACCTGTAGATGTAGCCAGAGAGGAACAAAGAATATGAACCATACTAGCATGATGGGGACCCTGTCTTGGGAAGCAGTGACTATGATTAAGATTTGGGAGCAATGAGTTGCACGTAAGCTCTTCTAGTGGCCAAAAGGACTAATGTGATCCATGGATGCATAAATAGGAATCTCAAGTAGGAGTAGAGGTTATTTTGCATCTGCATTTTGCACTGGGGCAAATGTTGGTGGAATACTATGTCCGGTTCTGGTTTTCCCATATTCAAGAACTGAGGAGGGTTCAGAGAAAAGCCACAAGAATTGTTAAAGAATAGGAAGCACGCCTTATAGTGGTAGACTCAAGGAGCACAATATATTTAGATCATAGTCTGTAAGTAAATATATGGGAAATGAATATTTGATTAAAGTGCTCTTTAGTCAAACAAACAATGAAATAACATGAAATAGTGAAATTTACAAGAATTGTGCAAGTTTAATAGTGAGAGTAATTAGCCATTGGAACAAGTTACCAGGGACAATGCTAGATTCTCCATTACTGACCATTTTAAAGCAAGGTTGGATTTTTTTTTCTGAAATATATAGTCTTGCTCAAAAAGGAATTATTTGGGGAAAATTCTGTGTTTTGTAGAGGTCAGGCTAGATGATCTCTGTGGCTTCTTCTGGCCTGGAAAGCTGTGAATCTTTTGTTATGGATGTTCTGTATGGAAAGAGCAGTCATTTGCTGTGCTTTTACTCAATGAGTCATTTTAAGTTGAGTGAAAAGAACAAAACTGAAGTTTCTAGCAGACAGTGATGTGTGGGTGTCTTATCTGTACCTGGCCACAGCAGTTCAAAATGCAGAACCCAGAAAACAAAGGCCCCTGTAGTTTCATAGTTACATACAATTAGCCTGAGGAAGCACTGTTGAGTAGACCTTTGGTTCCTGTACTGTTCCTTATGGATGGGGATTGCTGAGATTAACTTGCCTATGTTTAAAAGAGAAAGCAAGAGACAGTGCGCTCACCGACCTGTTTAATTTCTAAGCACAGAGATTTGCACTTAGATTAAAAATTAGTACCAAAATATAGACAAGTCCACATTTTTCATCATCTTTCTTGTTTTGATAACTGGCCTTGCTGAAAATACAAAGGGCACAAAAGATGCTAACAAAGGTCAATGGAAAAAACTTGGAAGAAAGCTGTTGGTCATGAAGAGGAGTGATGACTTCCCGGGTTACTAGAGATGACCAAGTCTCCTCTCCCCCATGCTCTGTAGATTCAGTTGAATGGGTAATATTCAGGAAGACAGTGTTGCAGAGGAAATAGTCAGTCTACAGTACAAGGTATGCTGGTGATAAGTAGTACGTGTTCTAGGATCTATATGAATCTAGACATCCAGGAGTTAGCAGGCCTCAAATTGTTATCCTGGTCCATTGGGAACAATCTGCATAGCACCCAAATAAAATTCCCTGAGTAGAACTCCAACAATTGCATGTCTCCTCCTTGGGAATTCCTTAGTGTAGGGAAAAATAAGGCCTATTCTGTGAGGTGCCATATATCTTGTGTGTGGTGCTAGCTGTCTCCCATTGAAATTAGTGAGAACTGAATGACCACAGCACCTCTCAGTAATGGTCCTTGTTTTGATTCTCATACAATATACGAATTTCTTTATCTACCTTCATGGAAAATTTCTACTGAACTCAATTATAAGCCTTCTATACAATTTTAGCCTCCCTTTTAGAATTTGATAGAGGATTATATCCAAGCTGTAAAATGCTTGCAGATAACTGAAATATTTTAATAAAAGGATATATAATTCAGTATTAAATTCTATGTGGTTTTAAAGTACTTTCTGTCAGGTGCTATATAGTGCCTATGAAATCTTATTGGCTACATACCTCTGACATTTTATAGGACTTTTTTAATCAGTGCAAATTGAATTATATGCTCTTTGGGCCAAATTCATCCCTGACCTTTGGTGGTTATGCCTACTTACACCAATGCTAAAATAGTTTTATGTCCCTTGTATTCAATTTAAATTTTTTTCTGTAGTTCTCAGTAATTTCCTAATGTATTAATGGACAGGACAAATTCCTTTTGTGTTCATAAAAACACCTTTACTTCCCCATTGATTTTAACAAATGCCTATTTAGAATAATGGATAATTATTTATTTTAATGATGTTTGCAGATTCTATTTGCTGTAGCTAAATTGCATTCCTGTAAATTATCATGATCATCCTAAAATATTCAGCTATTAAAATGTAGCTGGATGGCCATTGCAGGATTCCAGCGTTATAATGGCAAAGCTGTTAACTCTGTAGGACTGGATCAAAACCCATGGAAGTGAATTTGCTTGATGTGAAAACTACATAGGGAGGAAAAGCTCCCCTGTGGTCAAGTCATTTTTAGGGCCCGATTTTCAAAAGTATTTGATCTCAGTGGGAGAGAGGCCCTTAGGTACTTCTGAAAATGCTACTAACTGTATGCATCTTTAAGTTTCCAAGTGGTTACAAATTTGGCTCTAAATTTCACTCTACCCCTTGGTTCCCCACCTAAAAATAGGGATATTAGTACTTTGCAATATTGCAGGATTGTTGGGAGGCTAAATGAAGAACAAAACATAATGGACCAAATAAGTCTCTTGTTTATCTCAGTTGGTTTATGTGAAATTATGTAAAAGGAAACATATCTACTAATCAAATCTGCCTCCATCAAATATCTACATATCAACTTAAAATACAGATTCTAATTCAGTAGCACAAATTCTGTGTAAGAGACTCAACCCTTATGTGCTATGTTGTTGCCTTCCTAATCAGTTATGCTCTCATGATAAATAGTGCTGTTTTCTACAATTATTAGGGGGAAAGCAAGAGTGAATAACTATATCTTCATTGTGCGTGAGTGCTAAAAAGAACGGGGGTTTTCTTGACCTACAGGTTCCACAGATAGACACTCCAAAAATAATCTTTCACCTAGTTTCACCATAGGTTGCTTCAGCAGAAGTGTTGAAGTGGAATACAACTCTTGTGAAAACTCTCTGAAGTCATTGGGAGAAAATGTACTGACTTGGATCAGACCTGTTGGAATGTAGAGATAGAAGAAAACAAAAATAGCTAGGTTATAGTACACTGAAAGTTTTAAGACGTAATGCCAAATCATTGATATGGATTCCAAATATTGTGATTGGGATCATACCACTTTCCTTTCTGGGTTAGTTGGAAACAGGCAGTGCTTACCCATCCGCCTAGGGTATGTTGTCAAATATAAAATCCTGAGTGTATTAGTGGTGATGTTGGATAAGTCGGAATCCTCTATCCACCGCTCTGTTGCCCTTCTTTTACTTGCAAAGGAAATGAATCTTACTGATGCCTCCACCTGACTGCATTCTGTACGTATTCACTGTCATGCACTGGGAATTTCCAGGACAAAAATCTGTGCTAACCTATGCAAGCAATGTAACTGAGAATTATCAATTATAAATCATATATAGCCAATATACTCTTAGATTAGAGTTAATGCACCTTTACTTATCAACTTAGAAAAACATGATTTAATGTTGAGATTAATTAATATTTCACAACCAATTTAAATCAGCAGGTGGCACTTCAACAAATCACTTAAGTGCAGTTTACCGAGTGTGCATTCCTCTGAATTTCAAAGTTCTAGACACTTGCTTACATGGGTGTGCTTTAACACCTTAAAACTGGAGACAGCACCCCATTGATCCAGTAAAGCAAGCCAAAGCAACAAGGGGCAGAGCAATTGGAATAAGCTACACAATCCGTTTAAAGCAGGAGATTCCTGGAGTTCGGTGTGACATGGCCCTGGTATTAGTCTACACAGAGGAAAAGGCTGTCGCAGCTGGAGCCTGATGCAAGATAGGAGCCCTCTGGCTAGGGTGCTCCAAACCAGCTCTTTCTTGGCTTTTGTCTACAACTTGAGCTGTCTGGGTTGTGGGGAGTAACCACAGTATCCTGGAGGGTCATCCTTATGCACCTGTAAGACCAGCCCTTTCCCCCTGCAGAAAGTGATAACCTCACATCTTCCATCACTTATGTGCTATTCTTGGTGATGGTGCACTCTGTCAACAGCCACTGCTCTCCACTCTCTGGTTGCCCAGATATGAACTACAGGTGGCAATCCTGTGACCCACTTACACAAGACAGATTTCCTGGAGTAAATCAGATTTCAGAGTCCATAATGTATTTTCCTGGCCGTTAATTTGGTATGGCCCTAACAATAACACCACTCAGTCAGCTCAGTACCCTTAAAGTCTCTTGACTAAAATGTTTCCCATGCAAATGTTTTCCCACACAACAAAGATGGTGACTACTCATACCATCTTTTCTGCAGCCCAACTGCAATCAGTTCTGGGCACAGCAATAGTCTTTACCGAGGCTGTGTTGTAGCCCACCAACAGCCTCAAAGGCTCCCTGATTTGTCAGGCCTCCAGTAGTTATTTTGCAGCAGCTTCCAGCTGTCTGGCAGCAGTTTAGCAGGAGCTCCACACAGTCATCTCATCTCCACTGACTAAGGTCTCCACTCCCCACCAAGATGGAGCCCACTGATTGCTCTCCATAGCCGTGTCTACACGTGCATGCTACTTCGAAGTAGTGGCACTAACTTCGAAATAGCGCCCGTCACGGCTACACGCGCCGGGCGCTATTTCGAAGTTAACTTCAACGTTAGGCGGCGAGATGTCGAAGTCGCTAACCCCATGAGGAGATAGGAATAGCGCCCTACTTCGATGTTCAACGTCGAAGTAGGGACCGTGTAGTCGTTGCGCGTCCCGCAACTTCGAAATAGCGAGGTCCGCCATGGCGGCCATCAGCTGAGGGGTTGAGAGATGCTCTCTCTCCAGCCCCTGCGGGGCTCTATGGTCACCGTGGGCAGCAGCCCTTAGCCCAGGGCTTTTGGCTGCTGCTGCGGCAGCTGGGGATCCATGCTGCAGGCACAGGGTCTGCAACCAGTTGTAGGCTCTGTGTATCTTGTGTTGTTTAGTGCAACTGTGTCTGGGAGGGGCCCTTTAAGGGAGCGGCTTGCTGTTGAGTCCGCCCTGTGACCGTGTCTGCAGCTGTGCCTGGCACCCTTATTTCGATGTGTGCTACTTTGGCGTGTAGACGTTCCCTCGCAGCGCCTATTTCGATGTGGTGCTGCGCAACGTCGAAGTTGAACATCGACGTTGCCAGCCCTGGAGGACATGTAGATGTTACTCATCGAAATAGCCTATTTCGATGTTGCTACATCGAAATAAGCTATTTCGATGTTGGCTTCACGTGTAGATGTAGCCAATATGTCTCTTTGAAGCAGAATTTTTTCTCATCCCCAAGATATCATGGAAATTGTAGCCTCTAAGGATGGATTGCAGCATTCAGGACTGGAACATGCTCAGTGTGGTTCAAACCCCCTGTAGGAGAGGATGTATACTTCAGGGTATCGAACCTCACCCTTACTGACCTTCATTTCTTTTACTTTCCCAAAACAAAAAACGTTGACTATGCCAAGCCTACATTCCAGTCTACTTTTCTGACAAGCTACATAATAAAGGAAAAACTTGTTTATTCATAACTATTTTATGCAGCTTTAAATTGGTGGGGTTTTCTTAACCTTTTAAGGTTGGGTTTTTTAAGTTTTTGATTGAATTAAATAGTGTTTCAGCCTCCATATGCTGCAACTACTGCTGTTGTCCACAACATGACTCCACATTGGGTGTTTTCAGTCTATTTCTACACTGTCTTGTCACCAGTGAAAACTGATCTTGTTCCTCAGTTCCTTCCTTTTTCCAACTGAAAAGTGAAAAGATTAGATAAGCCACAGTTTAATTTCTTCTTGCAATTATAGGAAAACTCCCACCAAGAGGGAAGCCATTGCCTGTCATTGCAGAATAATTTACCGCCATACAAGGTCCAAACAAAAGGAGATCCCACTTTTCTGCAAGCATATTAAGACATGTATAGACAATCTGGCTGGTACCAGCCCATTCAAATCTGTATGGGGTAAAAAAGAGAAATGAGAACTTTATATATATAATCAAGTGAGAAATGAGATTGAAGGAATGAAAACAAATTGTGAATTTGTGAACGGAAAACTACTTTAACTGCCTAGGCCAGTAGATTACTCCAGTGCTGTTATATATGTGTTAGAGCTGGCTGAATTATTCAGCTCTTACAGATAAAGGAGACAGTACAATTGATTGGTGAAAGTACATTGAAGGAAAGTGTGTTTTTTGAAGGTTGGAGTCCAAGCAAGCTTTTTTCTCTTTCTCTTTTTTTGCTCTCTTTCAGCAAATCAAGACTCCACATTATTTCAACCAAAATGAAACTGTTAAAATAAAATATCTCTGAAAAGCTTTCTAAAATGTAATTCTTACCAAATGAATATGTAACCTTTATTTAAAAACCAAAGCATTAGTCAAAAGGTGAAAGAAATACATTACATGATTATGAAGGAAAGAGGCTGTTTAAGAAGTAGCTGAAATAGCAGTTTTTAAATTGCTATGCAGATGTTTTTAAAATGCAGTGAGATGGGTAGCTTTCCTGAATGCGTTTTGCTTATACTCTGCTCATGAGCAAAGGAAAAATGCATATTTTAGGGCAAATTGTTTAACATTTCAGCCCATGGCACAGTTCCCTGTTCCTGAATAAAATCCCACAATTTACCATTTTAGCAATACATAATGGTAATCACTCTAACCATATGACATTCCACCTACTGTGAAAAGAGTTAACAGGAAAAAATGTTAAAATTTACAATCACAGCATAGTACAAACACTTTACCACTATACTAATAATGTATATTACACAGGGTACACAATCAAGCAAATGGGGATGAGGAGAGGGTAAAACAACAAACCTTGATATTACATTTGAAGGAAACACAATGCCTGGGCCACTGAGTTGATTGGGAAGATGACTATTGACTTAATTGAGTGCTGGATCCAACAAATTGGCCATGGCTATACTAGCCCCCACCTTTCGAAAGGGGCGTGCTAATGAGCCACTTCCTCAGATGTTGATGAGGTGCATACATGAATATGCAGTGCCTCATTAGCATAATGGTGGCCACGTGCGTTTTGAAAGTGCCACTTTCAAAATGCACGCTGCTTGTGTAGACAGGGGCCTTTTGAAAGGACCCAGGACTTCGAAAGCCCCTTCTTTTCCCATTTGGTTTTGGGAAGAAGGGGATTTGAAATCCGGGAGGTCTTTTCGAAAGGCCCCTGTCTACATAGGCAGCATGCATTTCGAAAGCTGCACTTTTGAAAAACAGGTGGCTGCCAAAGTGGCTCATTAGCATACCGCTTTCGAAAGTTGGTAGTAGTATAGCCAGAGCCATCGTGTATACGTATTTGTTGTCTTCAGCAAGGAGTATTTTTGATGTACAACAAAAATTTGCTTTCTTTCAACTGTTGTGATTTCTGCACTGAATCACCAGGGAATGGTTCTTCTGAATCTATGTGCTTTAAATAGTTGAAAGAGAGAGTGTAAAAAAAATAAGGTGTGCTGCCCAACAGTTAGAAACACAAAAAGAAGTCGTCTCACTGAAATCAGTTACCTCATTTAGTAGTCAGTTAGTTCAAGCATTAACTGCCTGAGGCCAGCTTAATAAACCAGTTCTTAACTTCTGGTAATGATAGATTTCTCAAGGACTATTACTTAATTACCAATAATTTGAAAGGGCAGCTCAGCTGAAAAATGAAGCATTTATTTAGTGATACATCTGAACAATATCAAAAGAATTTGTAGACATATAGCATTTAATTTTGTCGTTTTGTTTTAATGAGACACAAAGGTTGCATCTCCACTACAGGATAAATTTGATTTTTAATAAATTTGATATTTTAACCTTGTTCTTATGAATTTGAATGTGTCCACAAAATTTGATGAAATTCAACCTACCATTTTTCCATGTTGAGTTTCTGCATCCCCATTGCCCTATGCAAGTTTGACAATATAAGTAGGGTATTGTGGGTACCTATCCCCCAGTGCCTTAGCCCTGGTTGCTTCTTGTTTCATGTTTGAATCCCAGAATGCAAAGCACTGTCCCAGAATTCAGTGCACCCAGTAAAGGTGCAAAAACAAACTGGCAACTGTACCATTTCCTGAGGCATTTTCTCTGACAGCACAAGCATGGATTCCCCAAATGCTTCAACTCATAGTATGAATCATTTTGGCAACCATGCCAGCTGCCATGCAATTTTGCCTTCACTTACAAAGCTCTGTGATGGTTCAGTATCATGATGATGATGGTTTTGAAGAGCAAATCTCTCAACAGCGGTCCAAGAACTCACAACTGCTGGCTGCTCTGGATGCATTGGTGACAATGGAGTGGTGGTTTTGGACTTGTGAGACTAGCACACACTGGTGGGGTTGCATCATTTTGGAGTCCTGGGACAACCAGCAGTGGCTGTAGAACTTTCACATGTGAGAGTCTACTTTTATAGAACTTTGTGATGTGCTAGCCCCCACAAGAAGTGCAGCAACACAAGAATGAGGCTGGGTTTAACAGTTCAGAAGCAAGTGGTAATTGCTCTGTGGAAGTTTGCAACGCCTGACAGTTACCCATCAGTGGCAAATCAGTTTGGGGTGGGCAGATTTACAGTGGGGTCCGTGGTGATGCACGTGGCACACGCAATCTGTCAGCATGTCCTCAGGAAGACCGGGACCCTGGGAGATGTACAGGCAATAGTGCATGGCTTTGTTTCCCAGGGGTTTCCTAACTGCGGTGGGGCAATAGATAGCACACACATCCCCATTATGGCCCCGGACTACCTGGCCTCTGAGTATATAAACCAAAAGGGGTGGTACTTGGTGGTGTTGCTGGGGTTGGTAGATCACAAATGTGGTTTCACTGACATCAGTGTTGGATGGGCAGGGGCGATTCACAACATATGCATCTTCTGAAATTCTGAGCTGCACAGAAATCATCTGGATGGGACTTTTTTCCCAGACCAGAAAATCATGATTGGTGATGTGGAGATGCCCGTTGTAATATTGGGTGACCCTGATTACCCTCTGCTCCCTTGCCTTATGGAGCCCTGTGCTTGAGCCCTGGACCCCAGCAAGAAAAACTTCAGTCAGAGACTCAGCAGGTGCAGAATGGTGGTTGAATACACCTTTGGCCATTTAAAAGTGAGGTTCAGATACTTATTGATTTGTTTGGTCTTTTCTGAAACTTAATGTCCCCGCGGTGATTACAGTGTGCACTATTTTGTACAACATTTGTTAATCTAGGTGGGAGACTTTCCCATCCATCTGGAATTCTGAAGCTGAGGCCATAGGCAGGGCTTACTCACAGCCGCCTACACAACCATCCACCAATAACCAAGCTTAGGGAGCAGCAATAAGGGACGCTTTTAAACATAGCTTCATGAATGATCTGTAACACACATGATACCAATGTATTTCTCTGTCGTAATGCCAATAAATCATACCGTGTCTTAATGAATTAAAGCTTTTACTTGGTGGGATGGGCTTCAGTCTGAGTAAGTAGAATGCATGTGGTAAGTAGCTGTGCCTTCAGCCCTCCCCCAACCTACCCAGATCCATCAGCCATGCATTTCATTGCAGACCTTGCCGTATCAGTGGAGACTTGTGCCTTCGGCCCTCCCCCAACCCGCCTGGTTCTGTCAGCTGTGTGTCAACTGCGGACCTGAGCATATCAGTGGGCAGCTGTGCCTTCAGCCTTTCCCCAATCCCCACAATGATATGTGTTCCCTGCCACTCCTGCACACCACAAAATCACACTGAGATCAAAGGAATTATTTTATTTAGGGGTAAAAAAGCAGTCAAGTAGCACTTTAAAGACTAACAAAATAATTTAAAAGATGAGCTTTTGTGGGACAGAGCAACTTGTTCAGACCATAGTCATACCAGAACAGACTCAATATTTAAGGCACAGAGAACCAAAAATAGTAATCAAGGAAGACAAACCAGAAAAAAAAATAATCAAGGTGACCAAATCAGAGAATAGAGGGGCAGAAGGGGGCGGGAGGGGGTCAAGAATTAGATTAAGCCAAGTATGCAAATAAGCCCCTATAGTGACCCAGAAAATTCTAATCTCAGTTCAAACCATGTGTTAATGTGTCAAATTTGAATATAAAAGAAAGATTGGCAGCCTCTCTTTCAAGAATGTTGTGAAAATTCCTTTTCAGTAACACGCAGACTCTAAGGTCATTAGCAGAATTGCCCACTCCATTAAAATGCCGGCTAACAGGTTGTGGATCAGGAGTGTTCTTATGTCTGTTTTGTGCCCATTAACTCTTTGTCTAAGAGAGTTTGAAGTCTGTCCAATATACAAAGCATCTGGGCATTGTTGGCACATGATGGTAGTATATGATTTAGTTGAGGAACTTGAGAATGTGCCCGTGATTCTGTGAATAACCTGGTTAGGTCCAGTGATGGTATCTCCAGAAAAGATATGTGGACAAAGTTGGAAGTGGGCTTTGTTGCAAGGAAAATTTCCAGGACTGGTGTTCCTGCGGTATAGACTGTGGCTGTTGGTGAGAATCCTCATAAGGTTGGGACATTGTCTGTAGGAGAGAACAGGCCTGTCATCTAGGGCCTTCTGGACTGTGGCATCCTGATTAAGGATAGGTTGTAGGTCTTTAATAATTTGTTGCAGTGGTTTGAGTTGAGGACTGTAGGTGATGACCAGTGGTGTTCTGTTCTTGGCTTTTTTGGATATATCTTGGAGTAGCTGGTCTCTGGGTATTCGTGTGGCCCTGTTGATTTGTTTTTTTTATTTCTCTTGGTGGGTAATTCAAGTTTGTGAATATTTGGTAAAGATCTTGTAGTTTTTGGTCTCTGTCAGTAGGATCAGAGCAAATGCGATTGTACCTAAGGGCTTGACTGTAAACAATGGATCTAGTTATGTGTGCAGGATGGAAGCTAGAAGGGTGTAGGTAAGTATAGCGATCTATGGGTTTCCGGTACAGTGTGGTACTGATCAGGCCATCCTTGGTTTGTACTGTAGTGTCCAGGAAATGCATCTCTCGCATGGAGTAATCGAGGCATAAGTTGATGGTGGGGTGCAGGTTGTTAAAGCCTCTGTGAATTCTTCTAAAGTCTCTATACTGTGGGTCCAAATTTATTTTGGGGAGCGGAGACATTTAAGTTGCAGGGAAGAAAAGCATTGTCAAGAGTTCTTGAGTGGCTTTTTGCTGTGGCCCTTCGGGCTAGAGAGGCAAGCTGTCCTTGTCCTCTCTCTCCACATGTGGGGACTGTGATGACAGAGGATTGGCCACTACTCTCCTGGGGACTCTGGCCAGCAGCTATCAGCTCCTGTAGTGCCATGTTGGGAGTTCCTCTGCAGCTGCAGCAGGGAGCACAGAACCTCTGTTTACTCTGTAACTGCCTTTATAAGGTTTGCTGTGGCCTCACTCTGCTTTGCCACTTGCTGTTGCTGGAAGTCAAACATTCTCTGCTGCAACTCAGCTTGATTCTAATGCCACTAAGCTGTACTATGATGCCACTGAGCAGTGTCCTGTGTCAGCTTACTGTGTTCTGCTTCCTTCCGCTCCATGAGCTGCAGGATGATATCCTGCTTGCACCTCTTTCTGTTTCTGGACCTGTCTCCTGCACTGGGCATGGCCGCAGGAAAGTGTAGGTCAAAATTAAGATACAATTCACATAATGTGCTTTTAAATGGAATGAATGGGTCTCTGTGTCTACTATCAGGGAAAGTTTCTTTTCAGAAGGTCACTAAAGGCTTATGAAGGGTGGGATAATAAGTGTTCATTTTACAATACATCAGTTACCATCACTTATCCAGCACATTTCTTTTTTGTAGCCATTGTAAGCTATAAGCAATTGTCTGCTTTTTAGAGTAAGGGAAGGGCTGCAAAGCAGGGGAAGCCGAAGCCATCAGGTGTCCTGGGGCAGGGGAAGAAAATTTTTGGCCATTCCTGGAGCAGTTCTCTCCAATGAGCAAGCCGTGGTGGAGAAGGGTTTGGTTACAGCTGCATGGAGAGCTGAGTATGGGGGAATCCTTGTACAATAAAAAGAAATGCTGGATGGAAAGGGACTTAGGAGGGAAGATGTCCCGCAGAACCTGCAAACCGCATTGGGGCGGTGGGGAATTGAGTGCCTGCCAGCTGCTGCAAGAAGATGTAAAAGGGCAGAAACCATGGTAAAAAAAAAAAAAATCCAATACAAATTCCTGTGCTTCTGTAGGTTGCCAAAGAAGACATCGCCCTCCTAAAACTAATAGATGGGGACAAAGAACACCTGATTGTGCTGTGTGACCACAAGCCTGGAAAATTTGCTAAAATGCTGTGTGGAGCCATGACACTAGATCACTATCTGGTTGCTGGGCATGGCAAGGTGTGCTACCGTGAAAGCTGCAACAAGTCAGGCCTGCCCAAAAACCTTGTGGAAAAAAATAAATACAAGAGTGTCTGGATGAAGCCTTTGAGGAGATCTCCAAAAAAAGAGAAGCACTCCATCCCAAGAAATATTAACACGCTGTTCTGAGGGGCACAGAACCATAGCAAACCTGTACCCATACCAAACTCAACAGCTATACCCCCCGACAACCCACTTCTAGCATTCAGAATAAATACCTGAATGGCTTGATCGAGGGGGCTCATGGACTGGCTTGGAGTGGATCAGTTCCAGGTCTATGGTGAAAAGCTCCGGACTGTCGGACAGGGCTTCCTTGGTTCCCTGCTGGTTGCCTCATTCTTCCTCTCCGTTGCCCTCATCCTTGGGGCACCCAGCTCCTCTCGGCTCACCCTGAACTCCAGACCTGGGCCTCCACATATGTCGTAATTCAGACCGGGCTCCGTGGTAGGGTCGTTCCCCATAAGCATCTGCAGCTGTTGATAATAGCAGCAGATCTGTGGAACTTCTCCTGAGCACTAGTTGGCTTCCCAGACTTTTTGATAGGCCTGCCAGAGTTCTTTAACCTTCACCCGACATTGCAGAGAGTCCTGGGAGTAACCTCTGGTGGACATCTTATGCAACATCTGTTCATAGATTGCTGTGTTTCTCTTGGCCACCCGAAGTCTCTTCGCTACCAATGAATTTCCCCAAATCACAAGAAAATCAAGAATCTCCTTGAGGGTCCACGATGGGGCTCTCTCTTGCAAGCCCGAGAAGTACTATGCAGATCACAACCCTGAGTGCTCCTGATTGTGGGATATGGCTACTGACGCAATTGCTACTGATGCGGTGCGATGCGATAGGCAAAGAAATTTTTTCATCATGGGCTCCCTTTTATTTGCAGGCCTCGGCACTGCTGAATTCAAATTCTAATTAAGTCAAAAATTCTCAGGCTTCCTTTGACCTTCCTGCACACCTGGATGGAGAGGAGTAGAGAAGAAAGCGGCCATACATATGGAATGCTTCTGGGGACTAATAAATTCAAACTAAAGACATGGCACTTCCACACTAGCCTTTATTTGAAATTTTAAATTCAAAACTGATGCTACATCCATTCTGTAATATCAACATTTTGTTATCAACATTAGGGCTCTCTAAATCGAGCTGATGGTATTTACAGTGAAGACAGACACGTTTTAAAATCAAGCTAATTCCTTTAAATTCAATTTTATCTCGTAGTGTAGGTGCAGCCAAAGAGGTTGGGCATGTGGGGGAAAGGTACTTGAATGTGGATCCATGACAATGGTCATTTGCACAATGCTTAATCATCACAATATGCCTTTTGAGTTTATGTATGATGATTTTAATTGGAAATACTCACATGATTAACAAAAAGGCCCAACCTTTTCATCCACCCTGCACCAGACTGAGCAAGCTGTTCCCCCGACACATGCATTATTCATTTCCTGTTACCTCAACGTAAAATGTTTGCTGTTGTTCCCAGTGTCCATGCATCAACATCTTCATGGTGAATGGCTTCTGTACACCTCAACTTGTGGTTTACTAGATACATTAAGATACTAGTGCTTCTGCAGAGAAGGGGGCGGGGGGGGCGGAATCTTCAGACTAAGGCTGTAGCTGTGTTGATGTCTTCTGCCTGAAACTTGCTGGACTCTAAAATAAAAATGAAACTTTCCTCTTTAGAACTAGGTTGTGTTACAGACAGGGAAGAGCTGGTGAAGTGCACAAGAATAGGGCTGTGTATAAACTAAACTTCAGCAGTAAGTAATAACAGAAAAAAGGCAAACAGTGTCATTTTTGTAGGAAAAAGGACAGTATAGTGTTTTTGCCACGTATTCATAATGTTTGTTTTGTCTCGCTGAATAAAATAAGTAGATATCTCTCCTCTCTTTAAAAAATTATTAGGCAACTACACAATATAGTGATTGGTAGGTTACGGAGTATTTTCATTATTGTTCAAAGTTTATATAATCCAGCTTTTAATTTTAAAATAGTGCATTATTTAATGTTTTCATGTGCTTGTTCTTAGGTGATCTGTGAAATGCATGTAATTGAAAAATTTATTTGTAAAATGGGCATTAAGTGCTGCAAATTTATTTTTGTGCTTTCAGATAATTCTTGTTCAAAGGACTAATCCACGTCTCAACTGTCCAGCAAGTGTTTATACTTGGAAATAGATTAAGCTTATACTTGTATAGAACATTGACTTCTACAGTAAATTGATTGCAATGACAGATTTTTTTCCTTTATTTCTTTCAAGTTTAAAGTTCTTGAGTTTTTTTGTTTTTGTTTTTTAGTTCACAGCATCAAAGGAATCCTTCTAAATAGCTATCTGTGTAGTATTTATTTTAGGACATAGCGTATTAATCAGATTGAAATGGAGTTGTGTCAGAAATAGCACATATTGTTTCGCAATGTGCCTTGTGGCAAAACAAATGAGGGATATATAACACTGTATGTATTTCTTTGAAGAGAAAAAAGTTGCAATGACTGAAGCCCTGTTACATTAAGCATAATACTCCCTCTATTCTTTAAATACTACATGTCTGTTACAACAGAAATCAAAAGTTTGTTGTTCTTGACTTGTATTTTTTCTAATTCATAATGCTTTCTTTTCCTAACTCACTTCAGTGTTTCTACAGTGTTGCAAAATGTTGTTAATCAATATACTGTTCACTCACTGAGATTCATGATGTGTGGATTTTTGTTAAACGAAAAAACTGTTTTTTTTAAACAAACACTATGTGGAGTTTGTTAAATGTGTGTTTAAAAATTATACATGCCACTTAAGGATTATCACTACAGGTTCAACCTCTCTTGTCCAGCACCTCTGGGACCTGACTGGTGCTGAACAAGAGAATTTGCCAGACGGCAGGTGGTCAATATTTTCTAGCACATTACCAACATTTGGGGTAAATTACAGCTAAATAACAGCACAGAACACTAACAGAGAGTAAGCTGTGCTAGTCTATACACTATCAAAATAAAAAGCAGTCAAGTAGCACTTTAAAGAAGAGCAAAATAGTTTATTAGGTGAGCTTTCGTGGGACAGACCCACTTCTTCAGACTATAGCCAGACCAAAACAGACTCAATATTTAAGACACAGAGAACCAAAAACAGTAAGCAAGGAGGACAAATCAGAAAAAGACAATCAAGGTGAGCAAATCAGAGAGTGGAGGGGTGGGGGGGAAGGTCAAGAATTAGATTGAGCCAAGTATGCAGACGAGCCCCTATAGTGACTCCGAAAGTTTCCATCACAATTTAAACCATGTGTTAATGTGCCTAATTTGAATATAAAAGTCAGCTCGTCCACTTCTCTTTCCAAAACGGTGCGATAATGTCTCTTGAGTAACACACATACCTTGAGGTCATTGACAGAATGCCCCATTCCATTAAAATGTTGACTAACTGGTTTGTGGATCTGGAGTGTTTTGATGTCTGTTTTGTGCCCGTTGACCCTTTGTCTAAGGGAGTTAGAAGTCTGTCCAACATACAAAGCATCTGGGCATTGTTGGCACATGATGGCATATATGATGTTAGTAGAGGAGCATGAGAAAGTGCCCGTGATTCTGTGAGTAACCTGGTTAGGTCCAGTGATGGTATTTCCAGAGAAGATATGTGGACAAAGCTGGCAGCGGGCTTTGTTGCAGGGAAAGGTTCCAGGACTGGTGTTCCTGGGGTATAGACTGTGGCTGTTAGTGAGGATCCTCATGAGGCTGGGAGGTTGTCTGTAGGAGAGAACAGGCATGTCACTCAGGGCCTTCTGGAGTGTAGTATCCTGATTAAGAATAGGTTGTAGGTCTTTAATAATTCGTTGCAGTGGTCTGAGTTGGGGGCTGTAGGTGGTGACCAGTGGTGTTCTGTTCTTGGCTTTTTTGGACCGATCTTGGAGTAGCTGGTCTCTGGGTATGCGTCTGGCTCTGTCAATTTATTTTTTCACTTCTCCTGGTGGGTAATTCAGGTTTATGAATATTTGGTAAAGTTCTTGTAGTCTTTGGTCTCTGTCAGTTGGATCAGAGCAAATGCGATTGTACCTAAGGGCTTGACTGTAAACAATGGATCTCATCACATGTGCAGGATGGGAACTAGAAGGGTGTAGATAAGTATAGCGATCAGTAGGTTTTTGGTACAGTGTGGTACTGATCAGGCCATCCTTGATTAGTACTGTAGTGTCCAGGAAATGTATCTCTTGCATGTTGTAATCAAGGCATAAGTTGATGGTGGGGTGTAGATTGTTAAAGTTTCTGTGGAATTCTTCTAGAGCCTCTGTACCATGGGTCCAAATCATAAAGATGTCATCAATGTATCTTAAGTAGAGGAGTGGTAATAGGGGACGAGAGCTGAGGAATTGTTGTTCCAGGTCAGCCATAAATATATTAGCATATTTTGGGGCCATGCGGGTGACCAGAGCAGTTCCACTAATCTGGAGGTATAAATTGTCCAAATTGTCCAGAGACCAAAGACTACAAGACAAAGGGTCAACGGGCACAAAACAGACATCAAAACACTCCAGATCCACAAACCAGTTAGTCAACATTTTAATAGAATGGGGCATTCTGTCAATGACCTCAAGGTATGTGTGTTACTCAAGAGACATTATCGCACCGTTTTGGAAAGAGAAGTGGATGAGCTGACTTTTATATTCAAATTCGGCCCATTAACACATGGTTTAAATCGTGATGGAAACTTTCTGAGTCACTATAGGGGCTCGTCTGCATACTTGGCTCAGTCTAATTCTTGACCTTCCCCCCCAACCCCTCCACTCTATGATTTGCTCACATTGATTGTCTTTTTCTGATTTGTCCTCCTTGCTTGCTGTTTTTGGTTCTCTGTGTCTTAAATATTGAGTCTGTTCTGATCTGGCTATGGTCTGAAGAAGTGGGTCTGTCCCACAAAAGCTCACCTAATAAACTATTTTGCTAGTCTTTAAAGTGATACTTGACTGCTTTTTGTTTGGATAGCACAGAACACTGATAGTCAGGACTGGTGGTTGTAAACAAACATTATGGGACTGTGGGAAACTTGGCCACACCCATGATAAGTGGTCATCCAGCTTACTAAAATCATGCCGGATTACAGAGTTCACCAGATGAGAGAGGTTTAACCTTAGAAGTTCCTAGTTTTCTCTTGCTGGGAATACATCTTATCGTGTATCCTGGCCTCTTCTATCTTGCAGAACAAAGGGCAAAGAATCTTATCTGGCCCTGTCTTATGCACTGGTCAATTTTTGGCCACATTTTGAGCTTAACAACAGGTCAAACTCCACCCATTAAACTGTCTCTGTATGTTACAGAGAGGAATTTTTAGTCCCAGTAAGCTGTGGACTCTTGATTATGGCGTTAGATCAAAGTGATTCTTAGCATGCACGGGTTTTCACTAAAGGGCATAATTATTCAGTGTGTTCACCTGCTTTTGCAGTAACTGAAACCTAGAGCCCTTCAAAATCTGGGGAGAATCTCAGAACAGTTTGTAGTCTTGGTGCGGGATACAGCTTGGACTTTCACTGGTGGCTCTATGACTCTTGCAAGTGCTTCTCAGCCAGCTGAATATTCAGTATAGTCTCTGACCAAGGCTGTGTCTACACTACAAAAATAACTTCAGAGTTGCTTACTTCAAAGTTGTACTTCAACACACCCTACACATATCCTACTTTGAAGTTAAACTTTGAAGTAGGGCACTACTCCATTCCCAGGAATGGAGTAAAGACTTCGAAGTTGGGCTCCCTACTTCAAAGGTAACTTTGACGGAAGGGAAAATGTGTGTAGACTCTCTGATGGCTACTTTGAAGTAGTGCCTAACTTCAAAGTTAGTTCCTAGTATAGACACACCTCAAGTGTCTGGAACAGCTCCGTCATGCAAGAATCAGTTTAGTGCAATGGACTGAGCACAGGAAAAAAAGTAAGGGACAAGTTATGTCATCTGCAATCAAACTTTGTTTATGGAAACAGATTGTACTTATAAATTGGGCCAGTCAATTGTTTTCATTTGTATATGTGCAATGTGAGCATATGCTTTAAAGCAGAACATTGTTTTGCTTTTCTTATGTTTTCATAGCACAAGATGGCATAGACAGACTTACTTGCATATAGCTGTGGGGAGCGGTGCATTGTTAGCAGTTTTATCTCAGCCTTTAATAAGGTATTAATCAATACATGCAGAAGCAGAAGCTGTTTCTGAATAAATACTGCATCTCTGCATTAAATATGGTCATTTTGTTGATAATTCCCTGAGGTTAGACAGATTACATCAGGGTGTGTATCACAATGAGCTGTAGCCTAGAATCACTTAGTGGTATAACCCATTAGATGAAGTGATAATTCCGAAGAATGGTATTTAAACATGCTTATACTGTGGAGGTGATTTACAATGTCACCAAACTATTGCTGTCTCATGATAATGGATAATTTGGGCAACCAACATGCAGATCTACAACATGCTCATAGTTCAGCCTAAACTGTAAAGTAGAGCAATTACAAATAACAAACTTCAGTCCGCCCGGTCACCAGACAGTATGTATGTTTTTGTATTGGTTTGGTTTTTCTGACATGTCAGTTAAATATTAGATTTTCTTCATTACCATGTTCATCATGGTGAAGAGTGCACAAGCTGGTGTTTTTTTGCCTACACTCATAAATGTTAACCACTTTTGGCAAGACTAATTCATTCTTTATGCTAATCCTGATAGATTCTCAGGTTTACCAATATAATAACAATTCTTACCAAATAATTGAGGAAAAACTAATCAATATAGATAGTAAAGCTTGTCATGAAAGGGAATGAAGATGATTAGAATCACGGAGTTTACATGTGATGAAAAGGTGCACAAAAGCAGGGCTATTCAGTTTGCAAAGAGCAGTGGGGTAAGAGATCAATAGCATACTTTCACTCATTTTCATTGGGGATTGGACCAAGTTGTTAGTGAAGACCAGACTGAGGTGGCAACATTACTTAAAAATTTCAGTTCCTTCTTTTCACTCTGGCAAAAGATTAATTAAATGAGCATTCAAAAATGTATGCATGGTGTATTGTCAACCTGTCAATTCATTTTCACTAGATTTCAGTGAGCTCATATTTTGGGTTGAATCATTTATAAACTAAAAATGGGAATCAAAACTTTTGTTTCAATGCATAAACTGTTTAAAGCATTTAAAAACTGCATAGGCACACTGTCTTTTAAAAATATTATTAAATGTTGGTCACATGTAAAATAAAATTTACTTTATCCCTCACTGATACATATCCTTCATTACTATCATAATTCTTCAGACACCAATTATCAAGTAATATCCCACAAAAAAGAAACAAATAAAAATGACATCCAGGCTGGTGATTGAGCTTTATCTGGAGGTAAAGCTTCATTCAGTAAAAACCTTGCAGTCAATATTTACAGCTCTACATGTACTATTCTTTCAATTCTGATACTCTATATTATTCTGAGTCTCTAAACTTATGTCTATGCACACTCAAATAAATCCCCCTTTCCTTTCATTATTTATATCTTCTTTTGACAGGATGGCATCTGGATCAAATTAGAAGTCCATTCTGTTTGCACTTAGAATGCCCTGTCCTTCCCATTTCTTGATATAATCTTATTTGCCACCATAATCTTGACTAATCTGTACCCAAGTCCATTTTGTCAAAATGTCACCATTTCCTAGCTTTACTGAAAGGGAGGATTTGCTTTGAAGCATCAATTACTGACAATTTACAAAGGCAAGATATTCTACTTAACAGATCAATGAATTGGTCAGGTAGGAAAATTCTTTTGTTCCTAAACTACAACACCTGTGTGTAGCAATTTTTAAAGGCAAATTATAATGAAGAAAAAAATAGAGACCAAAGCATAAAATTAGCTTTAAAAGAAGCAAATTTTCGCTTTTCTGAGTACATAGATGAGCTAGCAAGGAAGATGCATCCTTACTCATTGTACTCCTCTTTGATGTATTTCATCGTCATATGGCTGTAGGGAACCACAAGAGCTTATCTAATTCAATTCCTAGTTTTTCAATTTTTCTGTCACTTCTTGACCATAGTATTTTTTGACTCTGTGCACAGAGTCTTGATGAGGATTTCTAAATATAAACTGAGAATCTTGAAAGAGTACTGACACTTCAGCATGTAGAAATTGTAAGATACCCATGCCCCTCCATGTTTGTGCTGTTCTGGTCAGGAATCTGTGTTCTTTTGACATGGCCTAAATTCCGGATATAGATACTTTGTAGGTGTTATATGGGCGAAAAAGTTAAAGTTGAATATTCAAGATCTGGAGTTTTGGCTGTGTCCATACTTGGAGTTATGCTCAGATGAGACAGTGATAACCAAAAATTGGAGTAACTGCACTGAACAATTTTCAAGCACAGATCAGGAAAACCATGATTTATACTAATCGAGATCACCTCACTTTCAAGTCCAGAATAGGCTTTGCACTGATGTATTTTAACCAGTTTTTACCCATCTGAGGTCTAATTCCTAGTATATACAAAGCTCTAGACATTAGAAAGCTAAGAAGTTAAAGGCTTGAACTGTTTCAAGTCAGTCATGCTCATAATTATTTAAATATAATCAGTATATTTCTTCCTGATAGCCTTTAAAGCTATTAACAAAATACAGATATATTCACATGCAGACATCTCTCAGATGTAGGGCAGCAACTCACTGGTTCACACCAAACTGCATAACAGGGAGAAGATGGGAAATTTGGCCAAGAATGCTGCAGCAAGCTTCTACTCAACGCATACACATATTCAGGTTCTGAAGTCTCTTCTGAAAAACCTGCATAGAATAAACAGCATGGTCTTCAGTTTTCCGGGAAGAGGTAGAGGCCCAAGTTAACCTCTATATTATTCATTACTGTAAATACCTGAAGACTGCTGTATGTCAAAGAATTCCAGATGCAGGAACTTGAAAATAAATCAGATATAGGAAAATTGAAAATAGTAGGTGGTCTGTGAAGGGGGAAATGGAGTTCCAACACCAGATTGTGAATGGAGATAAGAATGGACAATGGTATCCCCTTCTTGAAGTGTATGGTTTGTGTATGTCACATTCAGGGAGGCCAATTAGATAGTGTCCCACACACTTTCTGTGGAGAGTGTAACAGTTGGATGTGAGGAACAAAATCTAGAGGTTTATGTGACAATAGTCTGAGACTGTTTTTTTTTTTCTTCAAGGTGTGAGGTTATTTTGTTGTATTAGATCAGTTCTGGGATGAATATGATCAGTATGTCTTTATTCCTTGTTACTTTATTCTTTTAGTCTGAAAGATTGCTGTGAAGGCCATACGCTCATATTCTGTGTTCCAGGAGGCACTTTGAAACATGGTGATAGGAGTGAGCTAGATAGCACTGTAGCACTTCAGATAAACCCTCAATGTAATGCACTAATGGGGACAAGGGTGTCCGTTAATGCCAGAAGTCTGTTATATCCAAATGGTTATACTATATGATGGTGTACTAACCTTCCCAGCCCATCACTCACTTCTGTCCTCTGGCCCTCTTCGCTTCCTGCCTCATGCCCATTCTTCCCCTCACACCTCCATCTCCCTCTGCCTATTACTGGGAAAGGAGCTGCAGGCTGGTCTGACTCCTTCCATCTCCCAGAACTCTGGACGCGCTCGGCGCTGTGGCTCCTCAAGCCCCAGTGACCCCAGCTGCTCAGTTGGCTGTGCCTCTGCTGAGCCACCAGCATTTACTTTGTGTGGAGGCGGGAGGGCAGGCTGGCAGTCCATTATTTCCAAAGTCCATTAAATTGGGGTACATTGAATCGAGGGTTTACTGTACATACTGTAAGACTATTTCTTTTGCTGGGTTGATTTTATAGACAGCAGCCTGAAGCTGCCTCAAAAACTTTGTGATCTTTCTGTTTAATAGTATTTCTTCAGGCTCTGTATTGGAGGTGGGGTAATCAGCAAGGTCAGGGACAGATAATGTAGATGTCAGTGTGGGCCTGCAGTATAAATATCAGATCCAAGAAAGCTTAATTAGAATGATGGTTTCCAAATCTTGCAATATTGATAGCCACATGGGCAGCTGTCCTATAGTTTAGTGTCTATACCTGTTCTACTCGTAAGGGAACATGTTCTTAATTTTAAAAGGAGCATGGGCACATGACAGTATTGATAGACGGCCAAAAAAGGGTTTGTTTGGAACAGAAACCTGTAGCTGTTTGGAGATAACACCATAAAAAATTTACTCAAATTGCCATCTTGTTATTTGGGGTGGATGTTTGACATACTAGGGTTCAGTGCATGCTATGTATCTTGTAAAACCCACCTTTTAGGTTGAACATGTTCTCATTCTCACCTGGTGTTCTCAGTTTGTGATATGTGTGCCAAAATACCATTGGGAATATCAAGCTGACTAGCCAGTGGTTTTGTAATGAAACTAGAAAGTTCTTCTTCAAGTGGTCCCCGTGGGTGTTCCACAGTAGGTGTCGGGCTCGCCCCGGCGCTGCAGATAGGAAATTTCCAGCAGTCTCCGTTGGGTCGCACATGCGCCAATGCGCGTCGGTCCTTCATACGCTTTCGGTCACGTGCACGATCCGGTCCCCGCCAGTTCCTTCTCAACCACCAATGGCTGCAGACAGAATCTGCTCCAGCTCCAACACCTGAGAAAGATAAAACTGTGTTTTCTTACTGTTGATAGTTTAGTTACTACCGTTGAAGTTGTTTGTGTTAGAGGTGTATATAGTTTAAAAAAAAAAAAAGGAGAGAAGAACAGAGGCGGCTGCCTCAGGCGGTCTTCTATCTTAAGGCCGCAAACGTTATCTGTTCCAGGACCAATTAGCTGTAAAGTGCTCTATTAACATTCAAAGACTTAAATGCCCGGGCAATGTCTTCGCCAGGGTTTTAGAAATGTGAGTCATGCCATGAGGCCATGCCTGCCTCAGATGGGCATAGCAAGTGTATTCATTGCCTCGGGGAGACCCACGTTCCACAAAAGTGTCCTCATTGCTCTAAGCTTACAGCTAGAACCCGAAAGGACAGGGAAATGAGGCTGAAGATGATTCTATTTGATAAGGCCCTCCAACCTGGACCATCAGAGAAGCCCCATAAAGAGGGGCCCTCAGGGTTGCACAAGAGGAAGGCGGCTTCCCTAACCTCCTCTGTGTAAAAGAAGAAGAAGCTCTCCCCAGCTCGATCCCTGCCGGTGACATCCACGAGCGGGACGAGCGGAGCACAGGGCCCTGACCCGTTGGCTGCTCATAGCGGGAAGACCGCAGCGCACGCAGCTGCGCAAGGGCCTCCGACCATTAAGCAGTCGGCACCGAGGGCCCTGCAGGCTCCGGAATCGGCAGCACCGGCTCTCACAGCACTGAGCATTGCGGCACCGATGGCACTGGAACAAGGGTACCCAGCACGGGGCCCAATGGTGCTGGAGGAAACTACCCGCGCGGCACCGTGCACAGCCGTACCAAGCACGGCACTGACTACAGTGCTGAGGTCCCCGGCACCGGAGGGGGCGGCACCTGCTACTCAGGAACGGGGAAAAGCAAAGGCCAAAACCCGGCACCGCAGCCCATCTCTGGACGTCATCGCGTTGCCGTTATTGCCGAACTCTCCCCCCCCTCAAGATACACAGGGCAGCAACTCCAGCAGCCTGCTTCAGACCTCCATCCCCATTCCTTCAACCACCATCCCCCTGGCTCAGACAACTTTCATCAACCTCCAGCAGGGATCCCTATGAATACTATCACAGAGCATCTCCGCCATTGTCAACATCATCTCGGAGGTCATGCCCTTCTAGGCACCATACGTACACATTCCAGTCGTGGTCCAGATCTCCATCACCGGGCCCTTGCCCCTGTTGTTATGGCCATCCTTACCATACTGAACATCGGCACAGGGGGTCCAGATCTGGGGGTAGATCCCCATCCACACCTCACCAACACCCCTTCACACAGTCTCACTCTGTGGGAAGATCACAGCTTTCCCACCTGGAAATTGGTCCAAAGGCCCTGGACCCCCCTCCTGAACCCTCAAAAGAGCAAGTATACGAACAGAGTCAGGAACCTGAGGATTTAGAGGAGGTGTATCATAGTGATGCCTCCTCGTCCTCCCCAGATGAGGCGGTTGTCCACGGGGATATCTCTCCCCCGGACGACCTTAAGCAATTCCAAGAACTGTTCAAGAGGGTAGCACAAACACAGGACATTCAAATAGCAGAGGTGCAGGAAAAACATCATAAACTCCTGAAAAATTTGAGACCCCCAGCTTCATCCAAGATCGCCATCCCACTAGATGAAGCGATTATGGAATCAGCCACCAACACATGGCAGACTCCAGACTCCATCCCACCGCGAATAAGAGGGCAGATAAGAAATAATTTGTTCCAGCCAAAGACATGGAATTCCTGTTTAGCCATCCCCAGCCGAATTCCCTGGTGGTCGAATCATCACAGCATAGAGCCAAGACACCCCAATATAAGTCAGGAGGGTCAGATAAAGATGCAAGGAAATTAGACCTATTCGGCAGGAAGGTCTATTCCTCCTCTACCTTACTACTGCGAATGGCAAATTATGCCGCACACCTGTCAAACCACAACTTCGACAATTATTCCAGACTTACCTCCCTCATGGATTTCCTTCCAGAGGATAAGAAACCGGTTCTGAAAGCGATTGTACAGGAGGGCTACGCAGCCTCACAAGCAGGAGTTCAAATTGCCCTGGATGTGGCGGACATGGCAGCATGTTCCACAGCCACAGCAGTGGTAATGCATAGCGAATCGTGGCTCCAGACATCCAGTATTCCCAGAGATCTGCAAACAAAAACCATAGATCTTCCATTTGACAGACAAAGGTTATTTGCAGATTCAACCGACTTGGTCCTACACTCCAGCAAGGACTCGAGAGCCACACTTAGGACCCTGGGTATATACACCCCCCCGTACAGGAGGAAGAAGTTTTACCCACAGCAAAGGCGTTACGCTTATCAGCCACAGTGCACACAATATCGATGGGGTTATGACCAAGGATGCCACCAACAGCAGCAGCAGTATAGGGCCCTCAGACATCACCCCCAGCAGGGTCGTGTACCCTCGGGGCAAGCCCTGAGACAGCAAGCTTGACGGGTATGTCGAGGACTGCAAGCAAGACCATCTCTCAATGCCAATCTCAGCACGTTTCACCATCGGCTCAAACCATTCTATTCTCAATGGCGAAACATCACTACAGATAAATGGGTACTGAAGATTATAGCCACGGGATACACGATCCCCTTCCAATCACTACCACCACTGAAACCTCCCACCAGGTCCTTTTTCAAGGACCCCTCTCATGAGACAAAGTTAAAACAGGAGGTAGACCATCTCATGTTTATAGGGGCGGTGGAGAGAGTGCCGGAACAATACCAAGGGAAAGGCTTCTACTCATGGTACTTCCTAACAGAGAAGAAGACAGGAGGCTGGAGGCCAATCCTGGATTGACGGGCCCTCAACCAGCATTTGCACAAACAGCATTTCAGGATGACTACAATTGCCTCCATAATCACGGCACTGGACGATGGAGACTGGTTTGCAGCTCTCGACTTACAGGACGCATATTTTCATATAACAATTCGCCCAGCACACAGACGTTTTCTCCGATTCACAGTAGGCAGGGAGCATTTCCAATACAGAGTTCTTCCATTCGGTCTCTCTTCGGCACCCAGAGTTTTTACCAAAACGCTGGCGGTAGTATCAGCTTACCTACACAGGCAGGGTGTCTTCATTTTTTCCATACCTAGACGACTGCCTACTGAAAGGGGCTTCAAAGGCAGAGGTCCTATGCATGATACGCATCACTACAAACACATTCGCCTCATTGGGCCTAGTTATCAACCTTTCGAAATCAAAGACCGAGCCCATGCAAAATATAGAGTTTATAGGGGCACACATAGACTCTATTATATCAAGAGTATACCTGCCCGATGCCCGTTTCCATGCCATCAAATCCCTGGTACAAGTAATGATGTACAGCCCCACAGTGCCAATCCTAACAAGTCTACAGCTGTTGGGACACATGGCGACCACCACGTTTGTAGTACAGAATGCCAGGCTGTATATGCAAGGCCTGCAGCATTGGTTGGCGAGTGTCTACAAATCAATAGTCCATACCACCCACAGGGCAGTATCGCCCACAACGGAGGTACGAAGGTCACTGGCATGGTGGGCAGATCCCAAGAACTTGCTAGTAGGGGTTCCCTTCCACCAACCACAAATTACAATTTTTCTTACGACAGACGCATCCCACATAGAATGGGGAGCTCACATTGGCAACAAAGTAACTCAAGAGCTATGGTCCCCTGCGGAAAAGACACTGCACATAAACATACTAGAACTCAGAGCAGTATTCAATGCGTGCAGACGTTTTCGAAAATACCTGCATGGCAAAGTAGTCGGGATAAATACCAACAACACCTCCACCATGTTTTATATCAACCGACACAGAGGGGCCAGATCTCGCGCGCTCTGCGCGGATGCGGTCCAGTTGTGGAACTGGTGCATTGTCAACAATATAACTCTAAAAGCCTCATACTTACCGGGTGTCCACAACGTGAAGGCAGACCAACTCAGCAGACGCTTTGTGCTCACACACGAGTGGCAGATCCATTCTGATCTGCTCCGACAAGTGTTTCACAAATGGGGGTTTCCCCAAATCGATTTGTTTGCCACTCACAACAACAAGAAATGCCCTCAGTACTGCTCAAGAGCAGGAATAGGACAGGGATCCTTGGGTGACGCCTCCATGGTGCCATGGAAGGGCCCTCTACTCTACACGTTCCCTCCTACAACACTCATCCGCAAGGTTTTAGAGAAAGCCAAAAGGGAGAGAGCACACATGATTCTCATAGTCCCAACCTGGGACCGACAGCCATGGTTCCATCTGTTTCTGCGCATGTCATGCCGCCCGCCGCTCCCCCTACTGGTAGTGCCGGGCCTTCTCATGCAGGCTCAGGGGTCCATAGTGCACCCACATCCTCAAGGACTCCGCCTACAGGCGTGGCTAATCCATGGCTCAGTGCCTTAGAGAGCACATGTTCGGAGGGAGTGAAACAAGTTTTGGAGTTCAGTCGAAGGAATTCCACTAGAAGAACTTACGCGCAAAAGTGGAAACGATTTATCTCCTGGTGCTCTTCTAAGCAGTTAGCTCCTTTGGACGTCCCTATAACTGTAATTCTAGAATACCTGCTGGAGCTAAAACAAGACAGGCTCTCCCTATCCTCACTAAAGGTCCATCTTGCAGCTCTATCAGTGTTTCAACACAAACAGGAAGGGCCAACCATATTCGCCCATCCTATTGTCACTCGGTTCCTAAAGGGGCTGGCAAACCTGTACCCTCCTCGGAAACCACTACCACCATCATGGAGCTTGGACTTGGTCCTCCACACGCTGTCGGGACCACCCTTTGAACCATTGGCCACCGTACCCCTCCGGTTACTTACCATGAAGACAACCTTCCTTCTCGCGATTACATCAGCCCGTAGGGTGAGCAAACTTGCAGCAATAATGGCAACGCCGCCCTGCACAGTATTCTCAAAGGAAGCGGTGATCTTACGATTACACCCAGCCTTCGTTCCAAAGGTTTCCTCAGAGTTCCACATTAACGAACCAATATTATTGCCCTTATTTTATCCTAAGCCTCACAACTCCAGCAAGGAGGCGTGGCTGCACCTACTAGATGTGAGGTGGGTGTTGGCCTTTTACATAGACAGAACTAAGCCCTTCTGGAAAATGGACACACTCCTGGTGTCCCTCGCACCCAGGTCGAAAGGGGAAGGCCTATCCTCACAAAGGATTTCAAATCACATTGTATCATGCATAAGACTGAGTTATGAGCTTTGTAAGACCCCTCTGCTAGTTCTGCCCAGGGCTCACTCCACCAGAGCGATGGCAGCATTGACGGCCTTCTTCAAGGGAATCACGCTAAGAGACATCTGCAGAGCGGCGACTTGGTCATCTTATGACACCTTTGCCAATCATTATGCCATGCACCGAGTGTTTGATGAGGATACACGCCTGTCGACAGCAGTCCTTTCAAGGGCAAGCTGCACATAAATTGGGTACCCACCTCCTTTTTTGGGGTCACTGCTGGGTAGTCACCTACTGTGGAGCACCCACAGGGACCACTCGAAGAAGAAAGAGAAGTTACTCACCTGTGTAGTAGCGATGGTTCTCCGAGATGGGTCCCTGTGGGTGCTCCACTACCCACCCATTCCTCCCCACTTCAGAGCTCTGTTTCGTGTTTTTAAGAAGTATCTGGGGGGGTTGGTCAAGGAACTGGCGGGGACCGGATCGCACGTGTGACCGAAAGTGCGCGAAGGACTGACGCGCATTGGCGCATGTGCGACCCGACGGAGACTGCTGGAAATTTCCAATCTGCAACGCCAGGGCAAGCCCAACACCTACTGTGGAGCACCCAATGGGACACATCTTGAAAAAACATCATTACTAACAGGTGAGTAACTTCTCTTTTTCTCATAACCAGTAGACTCCACACCAACTTCTCTCCATTCTTTCTGATCTCTTCCTTTGGGAGAAGTCATAACCCGAAAACCCCCAAACCAATCATCTACTTTGCTGGCAGCCAAACAGCCTCCTCTCCACATTTACTGTTGAAAATAAGCTGGCAGTTATAGTCCCCAGTGTTGATGGCACTTTCCAGGGATCAAGGAGCCAGCTCATCCTTGCAGTTAACATCAGTGAGATCACAAAGACTCCATCTCTCATTATACAGAGCTCTGTGATGTTCTAGGGCCCAAAGCAACCAGAATGCAATCCCCGATAACTAGGAAAAAATGCTTTGGTTGCCACTATCCATCTGTGGTACTGGATCTGGTTTTAATCATGATGCTGACCAATGAAGGAGCAAGCAAGTCACCTGCTCAAAACATGCCAGATGTTTGTGGATGTAGAAAACAGGTCACACGTAATCACACAGTAAATGAAAGAGCTAGCCAGCTGAATGATCCCAAAATAGCCGTGTCTACACGTGCACGCTACTTCGAAGTAGCGGCACTAACTTCGAAATAGCGCCCGTCGCGGCTACACGCGTTGGGCGCTATTTCGAAGTTAACTTCGACGTTAGGCGGCGAGACGTCGAAGTCGCTAACCTCATGAGGGGATCGGAATAGCGCCCTACTTCGACGTTCAACGTCGAAGTAGGGACCGTGTAGTCGTTGCACGTCCCGCAACGTCGAAATTGCCGGGTCCTCCATGGCGGCCATCAGCTGGGGGGTTGAAAGACGCTCTCTCCAGCCCCTCAGCTCACTGGTGGCCGCGTGGAGCGGCCCCTTAAAGGTCCCCTCCCCCTCCCTTCCTCTGCAGGAAGCTGAGGGAACGTGCAGGCTGCAGCCTGCACACGCGGCCAGCCTGCACCTACCTCAGCCCCCCACCCAGCTGCGATGGCTGCCCGGCAGCCCCCCCAGAGCCCCCAGAGGACCCCCCCAAGGGGAGCCAGGGCAGCCAGCCCAGCCAGAAGGGCAGCCAGGCTGGCAAGCGGCAGCGGGGCCCCTCCTGGACGGAGGCCGAGCTGCGGGACCTGCTGGGGCTCTGGAGCGAGGAGGAGGTGCTCCAGGTAATGGGGAGCAAGAGGCGGAATGCGGATGCGTTCGCTCGGCTGGCCGACGGCCTGGCTGCCCGGGGTCACCCAGCCCGCACTCCTGACCACATCAGGAATAAGGTCAAGGAGCTGCGGCAGGGTTACTCCCGGGCCCGGGATGCGGCCAGCCAATCTGCGGCCACCCCCGTCACTTGCCCCTTTTACAGGGAGCTCGGGGACATCCTGGGCCCCTGGCACACCTCCTCCCCTCCGGCCACCTTTGACAACTCGGCCGACGAGCCCCAGCAGGCCCTGCAGATGGAGTCCGCCCCGGAGGCAAGCTCCGCACCCCGGGGGCCCCCCCCGGAGGCCACCCCCGGGACATCGCGGCAGGAGGAGGAGGAGGGGGGCTCCTCCTCTGCAGAATCCGGGCTGCAGATCCTCCTCCTGCCATCCCGGAGCAGCAGCAGGGCCTCCGCCCCCCGGGGATCTCCGGACCGTGGGAGCGGACCGACAGGTAGGTACCCCCCTCTGGTGGACACCCCTGGGCTTGAGGGGCGTGGGTAATAGATATGTGTCCAGGGCTCCCCACATGCTCACATGGCCATGGCCCCAAGGACAGCAGGGCCATGGCCCTCACAGCACTGCATCAGCCCCTGCCCCCCCGCACCCCGCATGACAGTGCCATGCCCCATCCCCAGGCCAGGGGGGAGCGGAACCTCGAGGGGCCCCCGGGAGGAGGGGGTGGGACACCCCGCAGCAGCAGCATGTGATGGAGTGGGGGGAGTGCCAAAGGGAGACTCAGGCTACATATGAGCAACAAGAGCCGAATAGCTCCCAGGGGCAAAGGAGGATCCTGGGGCTACAGCTGGCAGATGACACCTCTGCCCTGAACAAACAGGAGGGAGGAGCCGAGCTGGCTTGGACTTGGGGGGCGAGGGCATGGCCCACAGGTAGAGGCTAGGGGAAGGGAGAGCTGGAAGGCAGCCAGCCTGAGGAGGGGGAAAGCTGCATCCCCGAGGGGCACCCCTTGGGGTCTTCTCCCCAGGATGGGTTGGAAGGACTGTCTCTTCCGACAGCTGGTGCTGTCACTCCTGGGAGAAACTGGGCATCTGTAGCCTAAGAAACCTCTCCTGCTGTCAGACCCTGGGGGGTGAAGTGAGAGTCGCTCCCACCAGGGGATGGGGTGCAGGGCAGGGGGACCCCTGAACCCCATCCATCACAGCAGTATCTCCCGGGGACGGGGATGGGGAACCTGCAGCACAGGGCTGGGGGGACAAAGGCCACGGCTCGGGGCCCACACTAACGCCTGTCTCCATTCTTCTTCCCCGCCTCCTCTCCTGTGTCCTGCACCTGCACCAACAGAAGGACCGGAAGAGAGCGCCGGCGAGGCATCAGTCGTCCCGGAGAGCCCTCCGGGACCATCGCTCCAGGGCAGCCCCTCGGCCGAGGACCGACCGGCCCCACGGCGGGCTAGACGGCGGACCCCGCGCCACCAACAGCCGACGGCGACAGACCCCCAGCTGCTGGCCATCCACCATCGGCAGCTGGAGGTCGCAGAGCAGCACCTGCAGCTGCAGGAGCGGGCGCTGGCCTGGCGCCAGGAGGCATCGGGGGCCTACATGGAGACATTTAACCGCTTGGTGGACTACCTGGCCCCCCATGCCGCGCTGGCCACCGCATCGCCCGCCCTGCCTGCTCCTGCAGCCCCACCACCAGCTGCTCCGCCCGTCGCCGTCCCGTCCGCCGTCGCCCCGCCACCCACCGCCAAGGGCCGGAGCGCCGAGGGACCCCTGGAGCCACCTGACACTCGCCGGCCATCGTACCTTCCGGTCCGGCCCGCCCCCACCCAGCCCCGGACAGGGCTGCGACCGCGGTGGGGCTCCCGGCCGCCCACGCCCAGTGACGGGCTATAGGGGCGAGGGGCCCGGGACGTGGCCCCCCCCCTTGTATATAGTTGGACCCTGTTATTTTCTGCCCCCGGTTTGCCCTGTCCCCCCCACGTGAATAGTTCTCCCCTTTATCCTCCCTGGTTTTCTTTTTATTATTGAGGACAGTTGTTTCTTTGTATTGTTTTATTTTTGTACATATTAGTTTTTTTCAACATGTTTGTACGTACTTTGTTTTTGGTTCTCATATTTACAGTTAAAAAAAAACGGTTTGGAAAGAAAAAAAAAGTTTAAGTTCAGCCACAAGTGCGTGCTGTCATTTGTCCAGGACAAGTGGGAGGGGGGTGCGGTGGGATGCTCCATGGTGCAGGTGTTGGGGCAGGAGTGTGGTGGAGGAAGGGGCAGGCAGTAGGGGGCCTGGGCAGAGTTCACCCTGCAGCCTCTTCATCAAAGTGGGCCCGCAGGGCCTCCCGGACCCGGGTCCCCTCGGGGTCCACCTGCCGACTGGGGGCAGCAGGTGGCTGGACGTCTGCCCTGCCGGCCTCCGCAGCCCAGCCCTGGAAAAAGGCCTCCCCCTTGCTCTCCACCAAATTGTGCAGGGCGCAGCAGGCACCCACAATCTGGGGGATGTTGTTGGGGCCTGCATCCAGGCGGGTCAGGAGACATCTCCAGCATCCCTTCAGGCGGCCAAATGAGCGCTCCACCACCTGGCACGCATGGTTCAGGCGCTGGTTGAAGCGCTCCTGGCTAGCGGAGAGATGGCCCATGTAGGGGTGCATGAGCCACGGCCGGAGGGGGTACGCCGCATCTGCGATGACGCAGAAGGGCATGGTGGTGTCCCCCAGAGGGATCTCCCGCTGGGGGATGTAGGTCCCCGCCTCCAGCCGGCGGCACAGGCCTGAGTTCCAGAAAACCCGGGCGTCGTGTGTGCTGCCAGGCCAGCCCACATAAATGTCCTGGAAACGTCCCCGGCTGTCCACCAAGGCCTGGAGGACGACAGAATGGTAGCCCTTTCGATTCAGGTATCGTCCTCCACTGTGATGCGGGGCACGGATGGGGATGTGAGTCCCATCCAGAGCCCTGAAGCAGTTGGGGAAGCCCAGGGTGGCAAAGGCCGCGATGGTGGCATGTGGGTCCCCCAGCCTCACGAGCCTGTGCAGGAGCATGGCGTTGATGGCACGCACAACCTGCAGAGAGAGCACATGGGACAGCACCAATGAGGGGTGAGCAGGGTGTGCGTGGCCCTGCCCTGCCCTGCCCTCCCCTGCCCTGGCCCCCCTGCCCTGCCCTGCCCTCCTCTGCCCTGGCCTCCCTGCCCTGGCCTCCCCTGCCCTGCCCTGCCCCCCCCGTGGGTTCTCTTACCTCCATGAAGACAGCCCCGACGGTGGCCTTGCCAACACCAAACTGCTGGCCCACGGATCGGTAGCTGTCTGGAGTGGCCAGCTTACAGACAGCAATGCCGACCCGTTTCTGCACTGTGAGGGCAGGCCGCATGGCGGTGTCCTGGTGCCTGAGTGCGGGGGTGAGCCACTGGCACAGCTCCATAAATGTCTGCCGGCTCATCCTGAAGTTCCTGAGCCAGCGGTCGTCATCCCACTCCCCAAGCACCAGCCGCTCCCACCAGTCGGTGCTGGTGGGGTAGCTCCACAGCCACCGGCGTGTGAGGCGGGGGGGGGGCGGGGTGCTGCAGGGGTAAGGGTTGAGCCCTGCTGCCCTGGGGGCATCTCCTCCTCTGGGGCAAGGAGGTGCTCAGCTGCCTCCCACATGGCACGGAGCAGGGCAAGCCCTGCTCCTGCCGGGAGGGCTGCGTGGACCTCTGGCTGCTGCTGCTGCTGCTGCTGCTGGGGGTCCATGACTGTGGCGCCCGGGGTCTGTGTGCCTATGGCTCCTCAGACCGTGTGCTGTGCAGGCTGCGTGTGTCTGGGAGGGGCCCTTTAAGGGAGCGGCTAGCTGTTGCCCCGGAAGCGCTAGTCCGCCCAGTGACCCTGTCTGCAGCTGTGCCTGGCATCCCTATTTCGATGTGTTCTACTTTGGCGTGTAGACGTTCCCTCGCTGCGCCTATTTCGATGTTGGGCTGCGCAACGTCAAAGTTGAACATCAATGTTGCCGGCCCTGGAGGACATGTAGACGCTATTCATCGAAATAGGCTATTTCGATGTCGCTACTTCGAAATTAGCTACTTCGATGTAGTGTGCACGTGTAGCCGTAGCCAATAAGAGGAAAAGGGAAGCAGGGTGTTTGAAGGTTGCTAGGTTTCTCCCCATGTAGATGAGTGCATCCCTCAAGAGGTCCTGGGCCTGCTGAAGGAAGAGAGTGGGTCTTATGCCATGGGGAGAAGGTATACCTGATTGGTCCTCTTCAATATTTATGTGTAGACTCCTAGTCTAGAGTTACAAAGCTGTAGCTCAGGTTCACAAACCTCTTGATAGTGGCTTGACAATTAGAACAAGAGGTTTGTGGAAACCCATCATAAAACCTGAATTCACCAGATTTTTCAAATGTATTAAGTTTTGCACAGCTTTTAATTGTTGGGATCTTGTTTTATTTATATTTATTTTTAAAGATACTCAGCCTTGGTCTAACTCTCCTCCCATGGAAGTTGACTTTAGTGGAAGTATATTGGCCAGCACTGTGCACTTCTGAAAAGCACTACCTTTATTTATTGTAGCATGTCGTCATTGTCAGTTACCTCTCACTGAGTGAAAATTTTGGAGTAGATCCTCAGATGTAGTAAGTCATTTACAAACCTGCATTTAGAAATGTTTACCTTGTGACTGTTTGTAAATGTTCTTTGTCATATGTTTATGGTACTGCAAGCATTCCACTGGGATTTATACGATGGGACTCCCTCTGTCATTCTGCAGGAGTTCGTCATTCTGTGGGCATTCCATAGTTTTGAAGTGTTTCAAATCACGAGTAAAATGAGTTCAGTGATGTGTCCCAAACGAGATTGTTGACTGGTCTGTCAGTCTAACTTTGTGACATTGCTCTGTATTCTGAGTTAATGTTTATGGACCATATGGGGCCTTGTCAAGTTTCATTGTATTTATCCAGGATCTCAATAAAAAAAGGGAAGCGGGTGGTGAGAAAGAAAAGCATGTTTTCAGGCCCAGTCTGTTTCCCAAATAGTAGCAACGCCTCCGGAATTTGTTAATGTAAAATTGCCCAATATGTAGCAATAATCCTCAACAGTAGTATGAGGCTAAAACAGGGACAGCCCAGGCAACTCCTTCTGGTAATGATGAGCATAGGGTGCATTCATGTAGTCCCTTGTTCAGTGGATGCTTCTATGGTTATAACACATAGGTATTACAGGACAGTGTTTTAGAGAACTAAAATTACAGGAAAACTGGAAAATAAGCTGTGAAAGGATAAAAAAGTGATCCATTTACTGGAGACTAGTAGTTACCCTCACCCTGTGTTTTAAATATCACAAGAAATGCAAGGAACAAAATAAACACCTTACTTAGAGCACATTTTGCACTCAAGTTTAATTTCTTCCTACTGTGTTCATCACCAAGCTGTTTGATTTCTTTAGACAGAATGGTAGATGAGGGGGAAACTTTAAAAAGAGTCATTACACATGGAAATCAATTTCCACTAATGCATTCTTAATACAGGAAAAGTGCTACTGAAAATGATTTCTGCATGTCTATGTAAAAATAATCAAGTGTGTGTATGTATTTTTCCTATAGAGAGACTATAAATGTGACTATATCCCTCTTCACCAACCCTTTTTGTGTCACTCATCTTCTAAGGCCTCTATGCTGAAAATTAATTACCTTGGGCCAACCCATGTGTAAAATGGAACCATACTGAGCTCTTTAAGGCTCTGTATAGGTGCAGAGGTCAATCCATGCAGATGCTGCTAAAACTGGGATGGGCGGTTAGAAACTAAGAGACAAAATAGCAAATAGCCCAAGAGCCATGTATTATATATTTATTTTATATAGCTATATAGATAATATAAAAATCTACGTAAAATATCTATATATAGATATGATATATATACAATAATAAATATATAATGTGGCTCATATATATTATATAAGTGTTCTTCCCCAGAGCCAGGCACTCCCAGCTCCACCGCTCTAACCCAACCCTCATTCCCTCCTCCAGAGCCAGGCACTCCCAGCCCCCCTGTTCTAACCAAATCCTCCACTGCTCCCCCAGAGCCAGGAAAACCCAGTCCCCACTCTCACCCAATGCCTGGTTTTCGCCAGAAACACTGCAACCACCATCACATACTTCCCCCTCCAAGCACTAGGGCATGTGTGCAAAGCAGCGGTAGGCACTCCCAGCACGTAGCTCCAAGCAGAAGCCACCACAGAGCCTCATGAGGTTCAAAAGCTGCAAGTTGGCCACCCTCACACTAAAAGATCAGGCCTGCAATGATTTATACATGAAAGTAGTCCCATTGCTTTCAATGAGCTCACCCCCCTGTGCATTCCATGACCCTATTCACATAAATACAGTTAACCCCTCTGTACGTCTTTCCGGGATTCAGGCCTGAGCTAATGAGATCTTGGTGCACTGAATCTTTGTATGTTCGTACTTGTGAAGAACCAAACACAATCCCCCTACATCTGACTGAATACTCTGGGTACCAATATCATTCATTATATAATCCACACTATATTTGCATTCTTTCTTTGGAGATGGCTCATTTATAAAACCTATGACAAGTTTGTTCCTTCAGATATTTCTCTCCCTTTTCATCTTGGCCTGGAGCAGATGTTGAATTAACAGTAGTTTAAGGCACAAATCTAAATTAAAAAAAAAAAATCCAAATACACACAGAGAGCACATGTTCATTTGTAGTTGTATAATGACTTAAAAGAGTTGTTTCTTATGAGTGGAGAACGTATAATCATACCACTTTTGACAAAAGGCTTTGTAGAGCACTAGCTGCACAGGGATGAAAAAGGGGCTTAACTGGTTCTAAAGATGACAAAAGCCATATTTGTAACAATTTAGTAAGAGTAGTAAGATTTTCTAACTGTGTCTCTGAGGAAGGAGTAGGAAAAGAAGATTTGCCAGATCAGCTGTCTAAGCTATCAGGTTTTCTATTACAAAGACACAAGCAAGAGAGGCGTTCATGTTGAGCACTTTGGGTCAGAGATCTAACCTGCTTGGATGCAGACAAGTCTATTCCCATGGCAAATTCAGCTGTAAGGAATAAATAAATAGGGTTCTTTTAAATTGCATACTTTATTACCTAAAAAATGAATACTCTCTGATCTAGGATTATTGCCCTTGAAATACAAAAGACCCCAGCATCCCCCCACAAGACAAGCCCACTGCAACCCCTAAATCCAGCTAAAGGCAACTTTGCAACTTCTTCACCCTTGAACAGCTTCTTATAGTATCTAGCATCTACATAGAGATAAAATTGATACCACTGCATGTCCGTTCACTCGTGTGTGACTCAAGCCAGCTTTTACACGTGTGCCATTCATTTGCAGTATTGGTGGGCAAACAACAAATCAAAACAGATCAAAACTGTGTTGAAGACTGCTCGAATTACAGAAGCGGGAACCCTGCAGTAGCTTTAGCTGGACACAGAAATATTAAGCATTAGATATCCCTCTGTACCACGATAATGCAAATCTTTACCCCTGCAAAAAAATACCCCTCGTACCTGCCAAATCCATAAAACAAATGGCCAAGCTGCTCAAGCACTCCAAGCCAAATCCTGCTGTTAATGCTCAGGTATATGGTCTCAATGGCTTTCATGAGCAAAGGAAGCAGGAGGTCACATTCTATTCTGTATTTAAAATTTTAAGCAGCAAGACACTGACTAGTCCAGTGCCATTTTCTGTTACGTACACCATGTGGAAAGCAGAATAGCTGTAATTTCCATCCTTTGAAATACTTAAGCCCCCTGATGACTTGGTGAGTTCATTAAACAATTTGTGTTAAGGGAAGAGAATATGAAGGGCTTGATTCTGCCATTCAGGTTCCTTCTGAGCAGTAACTTACTATGAGTCATTTCACTGATTTCACTCACACTTCTCACCCAGCGAGTTACTATTCAGCATGGCTACATCTATACTAATGAGTTTTTTTGGACAAAACAGACATTTTGGCGACAAAAGCTGCTGAGTGTCCACACTAAAAATGCATTCTGTCAACAGAACTCAGCACTTTTGTCTACAGCCTTCTGCCTCTCCCCCATGAAGCAGAATGCTGTTCTCGACCAAATCTGTTGACAAAAAAGCTGTGCGGGGCCCTCTGTCAACAGAGACGGACCTTCCAGGTCACTGGGCAGCCCTTTCTGCTGTGCTTCCGGTTGGTCATTCTGTCAACAGAAGGCTAGGCAATCCAGTCACACTCTGCATCCAGAGAATTGCTCTTTCAATCCACTTTTGTATGTGGACATGCTTTGTCGACAAAAGTTTTGTCAGAAGATCTCTTCCTACAGATCACTGTAGTGTAAACATAGCCCATGAGACTGGATAGCAGCATTTGATCCTAAAGTGGTGTGAGTCACTGACATATGATACAGTTTTAAAAAAATAAACCTTGGGTATACATGCGCTGGATTTTAAGGTGTTGTGTGGTCTTCTCTGAAAACTGATGAATATCATGGACGTGCCTTTCACAACACCAGAGTTAAGTAGCTGATTTTGCAGTTAAGGCAGGGATTCAATAACTTTGCTATATACGAAGAAACAAACTTTTCAAATTTTGTATATAGTTAAATTAATTAAAATCTACTGTTTGAGCTACATTGAAAGTTGTTTTTACAAGGATTAGTGATCATGATTTAGCAATTTTATTTAGAGCTGAAACATTTTCCTCCGGTGGAGCCTGACAACTGATTTCCTTCTACAGTGAATTCTATAAAGAACTTCTCTCTTTAAAAATGGCTGTCATCTCCCTTTATTCTTTTGGTATTGGAGCTACAGCAGCCCTTTACAAAGGTGCCATCTTTCAAAATGGCTCTTATTCCCATTGGTCCCAGGAGGACTGAAGTCAAGTTGTCCTCAGTTAAGATGGTGATGACAGCAGAGAGAGCCATCAACTTACTGGAGGATGTCTTGGGGGAAAAGATTAGGAAAAAGAGTCTTTAAAAATCAGTTTAGTTTAGTTTAATCTAGAAATACAAACACTTATGTACTAATCATAATTATAGGTTTATTCTCTACTTTATTCTAGTACAGGTCAGCGTTAAAGGAATGTGGGTGACTTATGGTGCATTTTCATATCTTAACATGGTCAGATTTCTTTTAAGTAATTATGAATGTCCTCCATTTTAATGCTTATTTTTTGGGGATAATTGCGCCATCTCCTGAAATGTGTTTATCTGTTCAGAGGGCTGCCTTACTCACTGCACATCTTCACCAAATTCACTAAGAGCCTAATCCAAACTCCATTTAATTCAGTGGAGAAACTTTCTGACACACAGTATGATGTAAATAGTTAACTATGTTAGCTCTGAATGCTCATGCAGTGCAGTCTAGCTTTCACTTGGTAATTAATTACTTAAAATATTAAAACCCACTGCCTTGTGGGTTATCCTGGGAAGGAGAGAGGCTAAGGGAGTAAACCCTGACAGAAAATCCGGAGTGGAGTCCGAAGGCAGTTCAGTGTCAACTTCTGGCACTGTCCCGGCAACTCCTGCAGCTGAGCTGGTACCAGACGTGGAGGTTATCCTCTCCTTTGGACTATATCAGTAAAGCCGAGAGGGGGACACTGGTGTCTGGGCAGCCCAGAGTCTCCATAATAAGTGCCCAGGCTCACACCCGGAGAGGTACTCTGGCATCGCTGAACAGAGTTGCATCAACACAGGAGGCAACAGATACCGGTTATAAGCTCTTGCTTGATTGGTGTAGAGAACAAAAGCCAGGGGTTGCCTTCGACGGTGGGAGAGATCCTCGCATCTCACTGGACAGTCACTGCCTGCCTCAAGCTGGGCAGCCCCCAGCCAATAGGGTACTGTCCCGCCACAGTTCACCTGCCTCGCTGGGTGCGTGAGGCTTAAGGTTCCTGAACCTGACAAGTGACTGAAATTTGGGCACCAGGCAAACCAATAAGAAAATCAACAAAAAATGAGAAACATCAACAATTCAAGCTTGCTTGCTGGAATGTGAGGACCATGCTGACCGGCTTGACTGAAGATCTTCAGGCCATCAGTGACACCCGCAAGACCACTGTCATCAACAAGGAACTGAAGAGGCTCAGAGTTGATATCGCTGCACTGCAAGAGACGCGACTCGCAGATTTGGGATCTCTAAAGGTAAAGGACTACACCTTTTTCTGGCAGGGTAAAGCCCAAGAAGAACCCAGAGAGCATGGTGTTGGCTTTGCTGTCAGAAACACCCTTCAACAAATGGTTGATTTAGTCATGGGCGGATCAGAAAGACTTCTTCGGATCACGCTTCAAACTTGCGCCGGTCCTGTCCACCTGATCAGCGCTTATGCTCCAACCCTGTACGCCACACCAGAAGTAAAAGACAAGTTCTATGATGTGATTAGTGCTGCCGTAGCGCAAATACCTACTCGTGAACAACTGTACATCTTGGGTGATTTCAATGCAAGAGTTGGAGCTGATTGGGCCTCATGGCCTTCCTGCTTAAGACACTTTGGTGTGGGAAAAATGAATGACAATGGACAGTGTCTCCTTGAACTGTGCTCATACCACAATCTGTGCATCACAAACACATTCTTCCAAATGAAGCCACAGCACAGAGTGTCGTGGAGACACCCATGCTCGAAGCACTGGCATCAATTAGATGTGGTCATCACTAGGCGTAATAACCTCAAAAACATCCTTCTGACACGTAGCTATCATAGTGCTGACTGTGATACAGATCACTCGCTAGTTTGCTCCAAGCTCAAGCTGAGACCCAAGAAGCTGTACCGCTCTAAACCTGCTGGAAGGCTCCGCATTGACGCCAGAAAGACGGCAAACTTGGAGAAAGCTGAAAAGTTCAGAGAGACCCTCCAGGAAAATCTGCGCAGCGGCCCTGGGGGTGCCGATGCGACATCCAAATGGCAACATCTGAGGGATACAGTTTACAACACGGCCTTGTCGGTGTTTGGAAGAAGAGCTAGAAACACGAACGACTGGTTCGAAGCTAACTCCGATGAGATGATTCCAGTCATTGAAAAGAAGCGTGCTGCACTCCTGGAGTACAAACGCTCACTGAGCCAGAGTACCCAGGAAGCACTTAGAGAGGCCAGAAGAACAGTACAGCAGGCAGCCAGGCGCTGTGCCAACAACCACTGGCTCCAGCTATGCAGCAGCATCAAGACCTGTGCCGATTTTGGTAATCTCAGAGGAATGTACGAGGGTATGAGGAAGGCATTAGGACCCACCCAGAACAAGATGGCACCTCTGAAATCCAAATCTGGTGAAGTCATTGCTGACAAAGCCAAACAGATGGAGTGCTGGGTTGAGCACTACTCGGAGCTGTACTCACACGAGAACGTTGTGGTTGACGCAGCCCTCGATGCCATCGAGCTCCTACCAGTAATGGACGAACTGGATCAAGAACTGACTGTGGATGAACTGAAGAGAGCCATCGACAGCATTGCAGCAGGAAAGGCCCCTGGTCAGGATGGTATACCGCCAGAGGTAATCAAATGTGCCGCGGACACACTCCTGGAACCCCTACATGAGCTACTGTGCCTGTGCTGGAAAGAGGGTGAGGTTCCACAGGATATGCGCGACGCTAATATTGTAACGTTGTATAAGAACAAAGGAGACAGAAGTGACTGCAACAACTACCGTGGAATCTCCCTCCTAAGCGTCACTGGTAAACTGTTCGCTCACGTCATCCTTGGCAGACTCCAGAAGATTGCTGAGACGGTGTACCCCGAATCGCAGTGCGGATTCCGCGCACAGAGATCTACCGTTGACATGGTCTTCTCTCTAACGCAGCTGCAGAAGAAGTGCAGGGAGCAGAGAAAGCCACTCTACATAGCCTTCATCGACCTGACCAAGGCCTTTGACTTGGTCAGCAGGGATGGTCTGTTCAAACTGCTCCACAAGATAGGCTGTCCTCCACGGTTACTCAAGATGATCCAGTCGTTCCACGAAGACATGAGAGGAACCATCCAATATGACGGCGCATTATCAGATGCTTTCAGAATCAGGAGCAGCATCAAACAAGGATGCGTGCTTGCTCCGACATTGTTCGGGATCTTCTTTGCACTCCTCCTGAAGCATGCATTTGGATCTTCAACAGATGGCATCTTGCTGCACACGAGATCTGATGGGAAACTGTTTAATCTTGCAAGGCTGAAAGCTAAGTCTAAGGTGCGAGAAGTCCTCATCAGAGACATGCTGTTCGCAGACGATGCTGCTGTAGTGTCTCACACAGAAGACCAGCTTCAAAAACTACTGGATCAGTTCTCCAAAGCATGCAAGGACTTTGGGCTTACCATCAGCCTAAAGAAGACAAACGTACTCGGTCAGGATGTTGCTGAATCCCCATCAATCAGCATTGACAACTATACGTTAGAGGTCGTCCACGAGTTCGTTTACCTCCGGTCCACCATCACTGACACCCTGTCGTTGGACACTGAGCTAAATAGGAGGATTGGAAAAGCAGCCACAACTCTGTCCAGACTCAGCAAGAGAGTGTGGAATAACAACAAGGTGTACACTCACACCAAAATGCAAGTCTACAGAGCCTGCATCCTCAGCACCCTCCGTTATGGCAGCACGACTTGGACCCCGTATGCCTGCCAGGAAAAGAGGCTCAACGTCTTCCATTTGCGCTGCCTCAGGCGCATCCTTGGAATATCATGGAAGGACAGAGTGACCAACACCGCCGTCCTCGAGCAAGCTGGAATCCCAACCATGCACACCCTCCTCAGGCAGCGTCGACTCCGCTGGCTTGGCCACGTCCACAGGATGAACGATGGAAGGATTCCAAAAGACATCCTGTATGGTGAGCTAGCCTCTGGCAAAAGACCTCCTGGACACCCCCAGTTGCGCTACAAAGATGTCTGCAAGAGAGACCTCAGAGAGGTAGACATCGAGCTGGACAACTGGGAAGAACTAGCAGATGACCGCAGCAGATGGAGGCAGGGGTTACACAAGGGCCTTCAGAAGGGCGAGATGAAGATCAGACAGCTAGCAGAGGAGAAGCAAGCGCACAGAAAGCACACTAAGGACTTGCCAGACACCCACCACATCTGCAAGAGATGCAGCAAGGACTGTCACTCTCGTGTGGATCTTCATAGTCAAAATAGACGCTGTAAATGAAGTCCTCAATTGAAACTTTAAAGGGCGCGATCCATAGTCTATGCAGACTGAAGGATGCCTACTACTATACTACCTACTAAAATATTAAAAACAAAAGACCAAAATATGCCAGTATGCTGCATGTGCAATAAATACAATTTTCAAAAACATACAATTTGGTTAATATTAAAACAAAAGTAAGCGACTCAAAAGCACCTCTCCTCAGTGGTGAGTATTTCACTGCTAAATGCCAGCATTCTAACAGCCATTTTGTTGCTAGTACTGATTTTAAAAATAGCAAGAAAGTTGTTGTCCAAATACACTATTTCTTAAGGTTACTTTAAACCTTCATGTCCAGTCCAATCACACACAGATGTATGAGCCCAAACCAAGGGATCATTGTCTACCCTAACTGTCCAATAGAATACATGAATTGTTTTACTTAAATGAAATAATAAATTTTTACAAAGACTTGAGTGGAAAATTTCAACCAAATTCAGAATGCTTGGGAAAGCTCTGACCTACTGAAGAGCCTGGAGTTAGAATGCAAAAGCTTATACAGCTGCTAGCATTTTCTTCTGCTGCTAGTATACTTCTCTAGATTGTCCACGGTGGGATGACATAGCATTTAAAAATGCATAAGAACATAAGAATGGCCATACTGGGTCAGACCAAAGGTCCATCCAGCCTAGCATCCCATCTGCCGACGGTGGCCAATGCCAGGTGCCCCAGAGAAGGAGAACAGAAGACAATGATCAAGTGATTTATCTCCTGCCATCCATCTCCTGCCCTTGTTCTGAAGGCTAGGGCACCATACTTTATCCCTGGCTAATAGCCATTTATGGACCTAACCTGCAAAAATTTATCAAGCTCTTTTTTAAACCCTAATAGAGTCCTGGCCTTCACAGCCTCCTCGGGCAAGGAGTTCCACAGGTTGACTGTGCGCTGTGTGAAGAAAAATTTCCTTTTATTAGTTTTGAACCTACTACCCATCAATTTCATTTGGTGTCCCCTAGTTCTTGTATTATGGGAAAAGGTAAATAATTTTTCTATATTCACTTTCTCCACACCATTCATGATTTTATATACCATGGCAATTAGTAAAGACATTCAGTTATATACAGTCTGCCTAATGGCAAGATTTCTGACCATGGTAATATGCAGTCAAGATCCCTTTCAGAATGGTATCATAAATGTTCCTTATAATATAGCTCCTGGGAGTCACAGAAGATGCATGTTCTGTAGAGATGCTCATTTTCAAGAGGTGTTTCTATGGCACTTCAAGCCAAAGTCCAATGCTATTCAAACAAAAAGCAGTATTAGCACAGAAAGCGTGGTAGCATGAATTTCACTGCTTCCCATTTACATTTTCCTGTTGCTTTTTGCTGGCACAGTGACTTGTATATGAAGCAGATATAGTACAATAATAGAGGTATTACTGTGGTGGTTCACTTAATGTTGCCTGTTTGTTTTCATTCCCTCTGGGGCACCTGGATGGACCCACTATGGCTGTTCTTATATTCCCTGCGCTAGTCCTCGCTACTACAACTTCAGCTGTATGACATTATATAAACGTGCCCTGGAAGTACCTTTGCTCAACGCAATCAACCCTCGCCAGGTACTTCATGCTAGGAGAAAACTGACAGTAGTAGATTTAGATAGTGAAAGCGTTTCTGAGATCGCCTACAAACACAATTCTAATTATAATAAGAATCTCTTCAGCATTTCAATGCAATAATGTATGATTTGTTTTCTTTAGACCTATAAACATAGCTGATTTGTTCTTGTTCATGGTAAATGGGATCTCTAGCAAGCTAAAATTTCAAGCTGATGACTCATACTCCAGGATCCTCACCCATTGTGGGTAGTAAACGAGCTCTTATGAACGTAGGGGCAGGGTTGTGCAATGTATAACAAATATAATTCTGAAATAATGTCTTCCTTTTCTAAAGAATCCCCTAGCTTTGATCTTAAAACCTTCAAAGGGGCTTTCACTTTCAATGGGCCTTTTCGTTGATCTCTACTCACACAACCCTGAGGTTTAGTAGATTTTGTTCTGTCTATGTGCTCCATTGAAGTCCCCAAGAGTTAGACACATGTATCCCATACACATAAAATATAGTAGACTGCAGCCACCTGACTTTCCAGACCACAACTAAACACTGCATATTCGGATGAGAGGTTCCCATGAGTCATAGCAACTTGTTAGAAACTAGACCACTGAAGCACCATTGTCAAATCCTCTGGGCTCTATCTGGGCCACAAGCTACACTTCAGATGCCTCTTACATAGAGCTCCCATTGTCTCTCTATCACACCAGGCATGCACACACTATTTTGGCCCTTTTGCTGTATGTTGCCTAGAAGGGTCCAGTTATATTTGGACCCAGAGGAGTAAAAGCTAGATGCAGAGGGAGCTTATAGAAATACCGCTTGACTATGTTAGCTTACTTTTTCTGACAAACATGAAAATACGGCTTAGGACAGGGCATCACTGTCCTCCACACTACTTTAAAAAAATGTTACAAACACACATACTTTGTCATTTATATGGCTAACATGAGACACTATATTACCTAACTAAAAATTAGGGAAGATTTTCACAGATTCTTATACTGCAAGTGATCATTTTGTCCTAGAAGAGTAATTTACTAGCCAATCAATTTATTAAGTTCAGGTGTATGCTGGTTTTCACACTCTTGAGTTAATATAAAGATGATGGGGCAGCAGTGTCCAGAGCAGGAACAGCCTGTGGTAATGAGTCAAATAGATCTAGTATAGAATAAACTGGATCTAATATCAAAATTTCTCTCAACAGATCATTGAAATTAGGAGCTGCCATAGAAAGCGGTTCTATCAGAGAAACAGTCTTACTGGAACATCCTTGGATTGCCATACTAGGTCAGACTGGTCCATATATCATTTTCCTAAAATACCATCAGATAGCTTTACCTCAAACAAAATAAGTCCCATACATTTTACAAGTTCTCCAAGTACCCCTTCCAGTCCTGGATTATGTATCCAGTCCTGTAATTATGAATCCATGCTAAATTTCTGGTTTGAGAAGAACAATGCCAAGTCTCACATCACCACTCAGTTTGTGTAGCCTGAGATTTGGCTATATGTGAGGCAACATCAGAACATAACAGATCACTAGAGGTATGCTAAGATCACTTTAGGAAAAGCATTGTAGTTGACTCTGGATACAAGTTCCCAAGATACAAGCAAGAAATTGTCTAATTTCTGCTGATAACCCAAAATAGGGTTTTTTAGCTCTTCAGGTCTGTTTGCTTAAGCGTTCCCACAAAGCATTCCCTTAGTCTGTTGGTGGTAGGGTGTTACTGAGCGAGCATATGTGCTGAATTCGGTCTGAACTTAGAAGCTTATGAAATTCTTTAGAGCAGATTTGAGGTCCAATGTCATTCACCAACAGTAACAATAAACAAAATTGGCTAAATAAGGTAAAAAGATGTCCAATCACCTTAGGTGCCGTAGCAGATGTTATTCTGAAAATTTCTGGCTTTTCTGAATTAACACCGTGTATGACCAAAATCCTAGAAACTTCTGAAGGTCTGGCAAACGCCACATACATATGTGTATAAACAATCTGAGGCCAAAATGAAAGTGTAGACTCGCTGGATTTGCTGAATTCACTGACACACAGCTCTCTCAACATCTTTGTTGAGCCCTAGCCACCCGATATGACCCAACGTTTTGGCCCTCCTATTGCAATACCTGACTTTTGTGAAGAACTTCTAAAATTTGAGACTGAAGTGATTTTAGAATCATCAGTCACATTCCCCATAAAATGCAGCTGTGGTTCATAGATAATCCCCTTTGATGTGACAAGAGCTGTGTAAATTGAGGATTCCTGTGATCCAATGCTGTAATGTGTACCATGCCCTTCACAAGAGAAATCATGTCCTCCTTAGCAATTCCTGTGTTAATATCTGTGCTAGTGATAGGTCCATCAACCTGTCCATCAAACCAAGAGCGAACTCTGTGAAGTTTCTTTAGGTTGAAGGGAGCTTAAACATGGCAGGCATGACAACTCATCACTGTTGTGTAGCCTGCTAGCCCATAAGGTAGCTTAATAGTAATGGATAGTAACAGTAAAATAGTCAAGGCTGCATTAGGCCTAAAGCTGTTAAGCTAAGTTAAAGCAAGCATTGTAGTATTTTGTGTGTTTCTTCTTTTCCCTGTCACACTGACAGCATCAGTACTATAGGGAAGAAACCCCTAAATTGCTTTGAAGTAGAATGTTATGAAGCCCCTTACGCAGTTAAAGGCAACTTCTTTTTAAGATGGTGCCCTACGCTCTGGTACTTCTGGACAGATCTTGAAATGATGGGGGACATCAAAGATCTCTTGACGGTAACAGTCATTCTGTTGATTTTGTAGAATTGAGGCTGGGTCTGTAGCAGAACAACTTTTGGGTTTTCTTAGAACAGGCCTGTGACGCAGGCCCTCATACACATATTGTGACTGCTCCTTCACAAAATTCTGCCAGTCAGTCACGCCCTTCTGAAATGGAGCCCATTTTAGGGGGGAAGACCCTATTGAGCAATGTCAGAAAACCATAAAACCCAATAGCAGGATAGAAAGAGGCATGGTTCTGTGTCCCCTCCTTCCTGAGAAAGGGTGGTTTAATCTATCTCTGCCTGGTACCAGTTCCCCATTCCTACTCTTATTCTTCCATCTAACCTACAACGTCCCTTTTGGTCAGTTATAAGGAGTGGAGCTGGTCTCACCTCCAGCGGATCCCCCATACCCCCACGTTGATGCCACCATCAACAGTTTGATTTTCTTTTTATGTTGTTTGGCTTCCATAGGTTCTGCACTGGCTTGTTGCTCTTTTAAATTTCTGAAAGCAAGATCTGTATCTCATCCTCCCAGATATTGGAAGGCACTTCAGAGTCTTAAACCTTAGGTTGAGTGCTGTAGCTAGCTTTAGAAATCTCCCATTGATACATCCTCTGTGTTTTGTCGAATCTACAGTGAAAGTGTTCTTAAAATGGACATGTGCCAAGTCATCATCTGAGACTCCTGTAACATGGGAGGGTTTGCCAGAGTCGGGCTCAGTGGAGACAGTGGCGGGGGCTGGCAGGGTGGGAGGCCTGTGGGGCAGCTGTGGTGTCAGGGGTAACTTGGGTGGCAGGCATGGGTGATTGGCCCAACTGGGCCCTCCAGATGCTGGTGATGGTGTCTATGTGGGACATCAGTTGATCCCAGTCCTGTGTCTGCCACACCCAGTCCTCCTGCAGCCACTGCTCCAAAAGGTCTGTCTGCCTCCTGAGGCCAGACACGTAGGTCCACAGGGTGTCATCCTTGGCCTGGTGATGGCCCCTCTGGTCGTGGGGTGCCGCTCCTGGGCTGGCCAGCTCTGGACCCAGGATGAGGCTGGCCCAGCCCTCAGATGGTGCAGCTGTAAGAAGAAACGGAGGGACAGTGAGTGCATCCCACAACACAGCCCCCAAAGCTCCGCCTCCCATGCACCACAAGCAGTAGCCCCCACACCCAGGCCATGGACAGGGATGTTGCAGGCGCACATGTCTGTGCCCTCTGCAGGATGGACTCTGCCACATTGGGACCGCGTGGTGACTCAGGGACCAGACTGACTGCTGCATGTCCTCCACGCCATTGCCTGATGGGCTAGCAACTCGAGGGTGTCTGGTACCTGAATGGGTAGTGGGTGAGCTGGGTGCAGCCTGCCCCCCCTCCCACACACACGCAACCCGTGGCACTGGCCAGGGGATCGGGTGCTGCCTGTCACTTGCGAGCATGCCTGCGTGCTGAGGCTGCACTGCTTGGTGTGCATGTCAGGCCATTGCCCATGTAGCTGTCCCGCTCTCATACCAGGGGCTGTCTGCTGCCACCCCATCTGCACCACCACCCCAGACTGTAGGGGGTGTGACTCTTGGGGTGCTCACCAGCTGGTCCCTCAAAGAGGTCTGGAGATGCCCTGGACATCACCTCACTGGAGGGGCCTCAGTCCAGTGAGATGCTGAGGGTCCCCTAGCTGGACTCAGGGTCCGTGTCTGGCTCAGGCTGCATCCCTGGCTGCTCCAGCTCTGGTGGTACTGGAGCCCCTCCTTCATGGTATCCATGGCCACTGGGCTGGGGGCACTATCCTCACACCCCAGGAGCTGTGCAGCTCTGCTTAGTAGGGGCAGGTGGCCATCCCTGCCCCCGACCTGCACCTGGACATACCCCTGGCAGAGCTTTTCACTTTGGCCTGCACCTGCTCCAGGGTGCAGGCAGGGGTGTCTGTGCTCTGCCAGGGCTACAGCAAAGTGGGTGTACCCCAGGGCAAGATAATTCTTCACTGCAGGGTCCAGCAGTATGGTTTCTTCAGCCCAGAGGCCTAGGAGGTCATGGAGCTGTGGCCCAGACCAGGAGGGGGACTGCTTCTTTGACCCCCCGGGGTGGGTTCTGGGACCCCTCAGGCAGGTCCTGTGAGGGTCAAGGGCGTCTTTGCCAGCCTCAGCCTTGGTTTGCAGGTCCCAGGGAGTGTCTGTGAGGGCCTGCAGGTGGCTCAGCTGCTTGCATGCTCTCAGCTTCCTGCCACAGGACTTCTGGGACTCCCTGCAGCTCTAAGGGTGGTCAGAGGTAGAGAGCACAGAGCTGTGATTGCTGTGGACAGGGTGTCCCCCGGGCCAGGTGGCCAGTGCCATGGAGGCCTGTTCTGTTGACATAAGCCCTCCCTCCCCGCGTGGCACCCATGCTTGTTTTGTCAACAAAATCTGTCATGGCGGAGAGGCAGAAGGCTGTCAACAAAGGTGCCGGGTTCTGTCAACGTGCTGTTAACAGAAGGCACTGGTATGGATGCTCCCCTGGTTTTGTTGACAAAATCCTCTAGCGTAAATGTAGTCCCAGTATTTTTAAATAAAATCTTCAAAAGACCAGCCTTATCTAACATACACATGTTAATTACTATAGGCAAAAAAACTCGCTTCCAAAGTCTTCCTTCCCTTTTTATCAACCCATACTGTGCTTTTGCCCCCTTAAAGGGACAACGTTCCTTTTCTTTTGGATAGCTGGACAAATGAGTTTCCTTCTTGCTTGTATATGATGAACTATTTTTAAGAGATCCATCCACCAATATCAGTACCTTACTACGGTATAACATCTTTTGGTGTGCCTAAAATATTTGGAAACATAGCTTAACATAAACATACAGTTAAATTTCATAAACTTGTCTTGGTATGAAAATCACACATTAAATTAGTCTTCCCTTTTTTCAAAAACTCCAGCGAACATTGTTATGAACATAGTAAACTGTTCAGAGTAACTTAAAACAATGTGTTTGTTTCAGTGAGTTTAAATATTTAGTAATCTGGAATGATGACCTTATGAAGGTTTAACAGTATATTGAAAACATAAAATCAGTTTAGAAATACTGATGAAGAAAATATAAAACAGAAAAGCTACATCATGTATTTGATAACATTTAATGTGTATTGACAAAGCCACTGATTTACCCTTACTACAAAGTTTTCACAAATAAACCTCTGACTGTGACTGACATTTTTTATTCCCAAATTCAATATGCTTTTAATTAAATACCTTCTGCTTATGCAGTCATCACAATCTGGCCTGCAATGAAAAACAGGCTTCATTTCTTTAGAAGGAAATTTTTGATTTTTTTTTTTCAAATATCCTTACTGCATTTGGGGTCAGGGATTTGTCTGAGAAGCAGGAGGCTGTGGGGAAGGTGTGGGGCAGTGGGGAAGGGGGCATGGCCTCGGAGACACAGGAGTGGAGTATGGGCAGGGGCACAAGCTGGGGAGCTTGACTTCCCAAGCAGCAACTTAACCCATTGCCCAAGCAAGGAGTTCATTCACAAATTTAATTGAGGCATTATTTTCAACATGCATCGTCACCTTGGAAGTATGTCTTCTGGAATGGTGGCAAAAGCATCAAGGGACAGATGAATCTTTCGTACACAGTAAACCCTTGAACTGCGTGATTTTGAGTTGCACCTAACTCACATTAATGCAAGTTAAGCAGAACTCAAAATCCCGCTTCTCCCCCTAGCCCTGCTCACCACCCACACATGGCTCCAGCTCACTCCCCACTGGGAGGGTGGCTCCTCCTGGCTGCACCAAGCCTTGGGGAAACAGCAGCCACAGGTGCTCCTGGCCCTGGTTCAACCCCACCCTCACCCCTGCAGCTCTAACCAACCCCAGGCTTAACCTCCCCAGCCCACCGCCAGGCTTAACTGTCCCCAACAGTCCCCACAACCCCAGGAGTTACCAAAAAAGGAGCTCCAGGTGCTCCTGCTGCTTCCCCAGCTGCAGAACATGCGTACTGCCAGGGGAAAAAGGCCACCCTGGCTTGTGTGAAATTTGCATTACGTGAGGGTCCATGGGAATGGAACCCTCACATAAATCAAGAGTCTACTGTATCTAGTGCTGTCTGTCCAGCAAAAGCAGCAGTCTGTCACCTTGTGCTACCAAGTGAATTTTCTCCCTTTTTTAGTATTATTTGCTTACTTTTTCTTCTTGTTCAGACAATAGGAGCAGTGGAAATCCTCAGTCATCAAATGTTGTACTGAGACCCAACAAAGGAGGAGTGAGACAGCTGTCTGCTGTTCTCACTTTCTGGTTCTGACAGCAAAACTGAAACTAACATGAAAGTAAGGCTCTGTATTGGGGATGGGGGAAATGCTCAAATATTTAAAGGGACAGGAGTTTCTAGGGCCCAGTTTTGAATTGAGTTACACAGATGCATCCCCCATTGATTTTAAAGTGAGTTGAATTCATGTAATTGGGGACTGAGCTTGTACCCCACAGATTTAGCACGGCAATGTTAGCAACTGCCCTCCCTCAACAATGTATAAAGATCCACCTATTCTGTAATCATTCTGGCTTCAATATATTAACACAATTAAATGTGTTGTACTTTGTACTTTTGTGCCTTTTGGGATTTAGATTATAAGATTCTCAGAGCTAAACTTGTTAATTGTTTGCCACACTTCACATAAAGTACAACTGATACGCATGTTGTACAATTTAATGAAACTGTTTCTATTGTACTTGCTTAAAAAGCCACCTTTGTATTACACCACTCTATTCTTGTAACTTCATCATGTTGAAAATATTAGGACATACTAGTTCACACTTACAGAATTTACTATACAGCTGTTCAAAATAATTTTAATGAGTTTTAACCTTTTGAAGGGTTTCAATTAAGGGAATTTGACAGACATCTCCTGTTAGTTTTTATTTCCTCTGGATGAAACAATTAAATAGGCCTCAGTGCGTTACATTTTTAACAGTGATGGTATTAAGTGTGTGTTAGTTAAATGTCAGAATGGAAAATGTATTTGCTAAGGAGTCCATTTGTCTGGAGAGGGAGGGAAGAAAATTATCGCAAAGAACAGCAGAAATATTAGACCTATGGGATGTTCTGGGTATTTTGACAGAGTAACTCAAGTGCAAAGTCACCTCATTAAACCCAGAAAAACAGTAAAAGAAAAGATTGCAACAGTTCATAGGCAGGAGTACAGTCACCCACTAATCTGACTTCATGACAACAAAAGATCCTAGACTGAAGAGAAAGTGTCCTGTGATGGAGGTTGGCATTCCTCTGCCTAAACAGCCCTTTTAGGCTTAGGAAGAGCACATATCCCACCATAGCATGTGACCATCAGCATTCTGAAACCTTTTGTAGATTACATAATGATTAACTGACCATTCAAGTTCTAGAAATGTCACATCAGCAGCAGAAATCAGCTCCTCAGAGAGAAGGCAACAGAGTGCGAAACCTGAATTCAAGCAAGAGGGGTTTGAAAGCATAATTAGTCAGAAATAATTTGCAGTGGCTAGAAATGAAATCCACGATTTGCAATATAGCCATGATATTTAAGATAATCTCTACACAGAAAAAGAAAGTCAACTAGCACAGAGGTATTATCAATCATACTTTGCGTCTTTTAAATGTTTTCATGGAGCTTTTGGTTGTAAGTAGTTCTGAAGTGCAAGCTATTAACACAAACCAAACAAAATATACTGAACCCCTGCAGCTCCGTAAGTATCCCACTGGTGATAGCATCTGAGTATGCAGTGCTACAACTAATAAAGTAACAAATCTTCCTTGTCTAGGATTCACATGCCCTGCTATCAGAATTTTATGTGGAAGATTGAAAGTTTTATAATTTAATTTGTCTTTTATGGAAAAGATGTTTTTTCTACCTTTGGAACAACTTGAACTTCTTACTGTAGATTTTCTTTAACTTTACAGGAGACCATCATCCTTAACACTGTCAACTCAGTTAAAGTCTCTCTAAAGTTTCAAAGGCCTACCATTCTCTTCCAGAAAAACTCAAACTGTGGTGTTTTGACTTTTAAAGAAACCTTCGTAAATAAATGTGGACTTCAGGTAGAATGAGCAATGCAAAGAACTGGCTTGGACTTGGTGTGTCCTTATATTTTTGGGGACTGATGGAACTTTCTACACTTGCACTGTCTGGGAATGCTAGGCCACTCACCAAAAGACAGGAAGATAGCTTGTCAGACAAGCTGCTACTGCATCAACGAATGAAGAGGAGCTGGGTATGGAACCAGTTCTTTGTTCTTGAAGAATACACTGGATCTGAGCCGTTGTATGTTGGCAAGGTAAGTACATGAAATCAGAGCAAGAGGGAATATTGAACACAGTGTAAAATCCAGCAAAACATGAAGTTTCCCCAGGTACCTATTTTTACTTTCCTGCTAGCAATGAACCATTCACATCTAATTTACTTCAGCTCCTGAGAGCTTTTGACTGGTGTCACCTTGAACTTGGAAGAATATCTGTTTCGAGAAGCTGTCAAAGTGTTTGCCTATTTCAAAAAGATCCAGTGTAACAATGATCAGTATAATTAGGGTAGCCTTAGAAAATTTGCAACAGTCTTTCTAGAGACTACTTAAGTTTCAGGCAAAGCACGGTTATATTGATATACAAGGATTAGGGAAGAAAGAGAAGACTTTGTGGTCATGCTTCTGTCTATGATCAAATCTTGTGTTAAAACAAAAATTTACAAGGAGATAAGACTAACCAGTGGCTTTTTTAAAGCAAGACTTCAAATAAGTTTTGCAAATTTTTAGGGTCTGAATCTCCTCTCATTTACAGTAGTTTTAACAGAGTAATTCTGTTGACTGAAAATATTTGAACCCTGCTGTTCTAGAAGTTTCAGCAACTAGCTTTGCTTCCAGTCTACACTGATTGAGGTTATAATTATAGGCTGAAAAATACAGTTATGCTTTCTGAACATGGGGAGTATGAGATGCTGTGGTGATGGGCATAGTATAAACACAGATAAATATGATAGATTAATAGATGGGTGAATAGATAGGTATAAATATTAGATTAGGTTACGTTATGGTTTTTACCCATATCATGAGGTTTTGAAATGCTATATTATGACTTGGTGAAAGTCACACATCTCCAGTTAATTCTTTTCTTCTAAGTTGTGCATATTAATTGTGCAAGAAACATTTCAGAAGTAAAGGGGCCTGCTTTTAAGTTGATTTTGTCACCAGGATAAATGTATACAGCTCTCAGTTACTATGGCATAAAATTTAAAATAATTCCTCTGGCTTCAGTGGAGTTATTCCTGATTAACTGTTATTCTGATTGATAACAAAAGATAGTCCCACTGATTTCTCTAAAGTTACTCCAGATTGATAATGGTACAAATGAGCCTCCTTCAAGTTCTCATCATTTTGGATTCATCACACTGTCTAGCTTTTCTGTTCTTATACTCCAAAAGAAATGGAGGTGAAGAAGTAATTATTTAATTGCTCCACCCTCTATCAGGACCACCCCACACATGCCTCTCACTACTTCCCCCCCACGCTCACCCCTTGCCCTCCCCCATCCCCGCTCACCTATCACACAGGACACAGGGATGCTTGTAAATCAATTTAACACTCACAATGAAAAGTCTTTGAACACCTACACAGACCAGGGGTGAATGGTGGATCTACGTACAGTGCAGTGGGAGGGGGTGTGGGGCTTCATTCTTCCACTAGGGTGGGGAACCATGACCCACGCCAGCTGCGGGAGCCCCTACTGCTCTGGGTCTGGGGTCCCCAGTGGGGCCAGGATGGGGATGGGACCATGGGGAGGTAGGGGTGTGGTGGAGGTCCTGTGGCCATGGCTTTGGTGGGAGTGGTGGCGGGAGCCAGCCCAGTGTGTCCTGCCCTGGCTGAGAGCAGCTGGACCAGTTCCAGCAGGGGCCAGTAAGGGGGGGATCAGGAAAGAGAGTTTGGGGGCAGTAGAGGAGATGGCAAGGCTGGTGGCAGGGGAGGTGGAACAACGGGGCTGCAGGGGTGGTGGTGGATGGCAGGGGTGAGTGCTCGCCGATGGCCCAGGTGAGGGCCCAACGAGCCATGGTGACCTCACCCCAGGCCTCCCACCACCACCCTACCATGGCTGCCTCCTCCAGCTCCAGCCACTGACAGAGCATGGTGGCCTGCTCCCAGATGGCCACAGTCTGTGAGGCCTCCTCCTCACTGTGTCAGTGGAAATGCAGCCTCTGGCAGCAGGCCTGCTCAGGCAGTGGGAGTTGCAGTGCCCTGGCCCCCTCAGCCCTCGGTGGGGAGCTTGCCTGGCCTCGACTGGGCTCACCTGGCCCTCAGACAGCAGTGCTGTGGAGACAGAAGGGGAGGTGGGGCAACCCATCAGCCCCATGATCTGGACCCAGGGGCCATGCGGCCCCAGAGCCAGCCCCCACCCCAATGGCCTGGGGATCCTGAGCACCCGGGGGTTCCTGCTTTGGTGGGCCACATGCCAGGTGTGATCCATCTCCACCCCCTGGTCCCCTACCCTGGGTTCGCAGATTGTGGTACTGTCCACACAAGGAGGTGCTGAGTGCTGCAGCTGGCCAGGATGTGTCAGGAGGGGTCTGGTGTCATGTGGCCAGCCCACTGCTGGCTGTGCTGGGGAGGTCCCACCCCAGCCTTGGGCGGGGGAGGGTCCAAATCAATGATTACCTACCTGACGGTGCCTCAAGGACTTCATGGGGTAGCCCAGGTGGAGGTGGCCTGGCTTGAAGATCTAGAGGATATGGCCATCACCAGGTCTCCGTCCTCATCTGAGGATGATTCCAGCTCCTGGTCTGGGTCCTGGCCGTGGCTCCTGATGGGTAATCTGGCACCAGCTGGGGCTCTGCTTCGGGCACCACCATGTCCAGTATGGCCTCTGGCTCAGCTGCATCCTTCAGCCCAGTAGCCAATCAAGGACCTTGGGGGGGGGGCAGCTGGCTGTGTCCCAGGCCCAGGTGTATGCCCACCACAGCTCCTTGACTTTAGACCTTACTTGGTCAGCCATGCCCCACAGACAGCTAGACGAAGGCCACAATATTCCAGCACTGGCCACTGGTGTGGAAGAGCATCTTCTCATCCCCCCACAGTCCAAGAAGGTCTCTAATATTCCCCATGCTCTAGGAGGGGGCCTTCTTTGGTCCTTGGATGGTTTCCTGATTTTTTTCTGGTATGTCAGTGGGAGATCCCTGGATGGTATGGGGGTCCTGCATGCTGGCCATGGGGCCAGTGGGGTGCTTTGCTGGGCTCTGGCATCGCTGGGTGAGTGTGCTGCTGGAGGCTCTTGGGGTTCCTGCAGCCAGCACGCTCTCAGCTTCCTGCCAGGGAGTTCCCAGCTCCCTGCATCTTTAAACGTGGCCAGATGTGCCGACTGCAGAAGCCCCACTTGTGCTGTCAGAGGCTTCTCCACATGCCAGCTGGCCAGCACCATGGAGGAATGCTCTTTTGAAGGAGCAGCCTGCAGAGCATCTACACATGCCTTCTTTTGAAAGAAGATTTCCAAAGAAGGCTCTCTTCCTGAAATGGGAAAGGAGGAGCGATTTCTAGAGGAGTGCCACGGTCTTTCAAAATTACATTAGAAAGAATGTGTTGTGTGTATAGACACTTCATGGGATCTTTCGAAAGGGGCATTCATTTCAAAAACTATTTCGAAAGAACATGCTAATGTAGATGCACCTGAAGTGTTGCCAGAAACAGGGTAATCCCTTTGCTGTTTCTTCAGAGCAGCATTGGTTCCCTGTTACCATTAAAGCAGCACAAAGGGGAATTAATCTACCCTATGGATCTTGTTTGCTATGGAAAACGTGCCTCATGGGTTAAAGGAGAAATGTAGGGAAAGTATCTTTGGGGCAAGGAAAGGAAAAGATTCTCCAGGGCTTTAGTCAACCTACTACTTCTTATTTTATTTGATGCCTGAAGTTGTCATTTAGAGGTTAATTTCAAAGCATTGCATGGGCTACGTCTACACGTGCACCCAACTTCGAAATAGCTTATTTCGATGTTGCGACATCGAAATAGACTATTTCGATGAATAACGTCTACACGTCCTCCAGGGCTGGCAACGTCGATGTTCAACTTCGACGTTGCTCAGCCCAACATCGAAATAGGCACAGCGAGGGAACGTCTACACGGCAAAGTAGCACACATCGAAATAAGGGAGCCAGGCACAGCTGCAGACAGGGTCACGGGGCGGACTCAACAGCAAGTCGCTCCCTTAAAGGGCCCCTCCCAGACACACTTTCATTAAACAGTGCAAGATACACAGAGCCAACAACTAGTTGCAGACCCTGTATATGCAGCACGGACCCCCAGCTGCAGCAGCAGCAGCCAGAAGCCCTGGGCTAAGGGCTGCTGCCCACGGTGACCACAGAGCCCCGCAAGGGCTGGAGAGAGAGTATCTCTCAACCCCCCAGCTGCTGGCCGCCATGGAGGACCCCGCTATTTCGATGTTGCGGGACGCGGATCGTCTACACGTCCCTACTTCGATGTTGAACGTCGAAGTAGGGCGCTATTCCCATCCCCTCATGGGGTTAGCGACTTCGACGTCTCGCCGCCTAACGTCGATTTCAACTTCGAAATAGCGCCCAACACGTGTAGACGTGACGGGCGCTATTTCGAAGTTACTGCCGCTACTTCGAAGTAGCGTGCACGTGTAGACGCAGCCATGGTGTTTTAGCTACATGACTCCCATTAAAATTAAAGCTAGGTTGAGGTGTGTGGCCAGTATGAGACATTAGGCTGAAAAAACTCATTTTCAGTGTCACTCTCTCCTCACTTCATCCAGAAGCCTAGAATGCTCCAGCATTGGAATTCTGGTTCTAGAGGTGTTTAGGGCTCATTTGTCTGCATGTACCACACCTCCCCACCCTTGTTTCAGAGGTTAACAGGCATTTGAGGCTGGCAGCTGAACAAATGTGCAGGTTACAAGATGCCTCATTACACTGTTCGTCAGTAGCAGAACAGCTGCATTCCCTCAGAGAACCCCGTCACACACTATCCTCACAAAAGGGATGGCAATCAGCAGGGAGGCATTAGGGCCATGTTCCAGTATAATTCATCTGGCCAGGTGCACAAGGGAACACAATCCATGTGCTCTGAAGCACTGTTCCCTTAAATAGCTCCTGAGGTGATGTCTCACTGCACCTTATGTAGGGATATGTCTATCAGATGCAAATGAACATCATGATCCTGCCCAAAGGAGGCCACTCAGACATGGTTTATGCCTTCTCAGGAAACACCTGCTGCATCTCTCCAGTTGCTCATCGTGAACTATGTAGGAAAAAAAATCAAATAAATTCCTCCCTGCTCCAACCCTGCCAAATGGCTGTATGATGGTGCAGAAGGGACAGCTCTATGCCAGCTTAAAACTGGATTTTCTTTCCAACACAGTAACTGCTAGACTCTACGCACCTATTTGTAAAACTGCAGTGTCAGAGGATTTGGTTTGTCACTGCAGTGATTTGAGCTTCCAGCTCTGCAATGTTGGAACTTATTAAATGTATATTATAGCCTGAAATGATAGGACCGCTGCTTTCAAATTGCAAAACACCTTGCAGAAGATATTTGTTTCCTCACCCTTGCCCTCAACACACACAATTCACTTTTATGGTGGTTGTCTTTGCTCTAGCTAAAAATAAAAGGGTATATGATACGTAACACTATCAGTATTTTTGCAGCATAACAGCTAGCTTGTTTGGGACACAGTATTCTTAAGACACAATTCTAGGGTAAGACCCCCCTCTTTTGTCCTAAAATTGTTATGGATTGGCCAAATTTACACCATTGATTTCAAATAGGATGGTGTACAGTAGTTATAATTTAGTAGTGAAATTGACTCCGTCTGTTTCAGGCCTCTTGAACATTTCTGTGCAGCTTCTGTTATTTTATTTACTGTTTAATGAATGCTCTCTTATTAATGCCTCAGAAACATCTCTTTTTCTCTGCCAGATCTTTAATATCCTAGGGCTTGTCTACACTACCACCTTCCTTTGAAGGAAGGATGGTAATTAGGGTGTTGGGAGTTTAGTAATGAAGTGGTGCCGTAAGTCCTCGGTAAGGGGACTTCAAAGTTGCCCCAGCACTTCGAAGTACCAGTGGGTGAGCCACGGCTAGACACGTGCCGGTACTTCGAAGTTGACACGGAGGGGAATTTGCTTAATGAAGTGCTGCATATGCCTGGCAGCACTTCATTAGTAAACTCTCACACCCTAATTCCCATCCTTCCTTTGAAGGAAGGTGGTAGTGTAGACAAGCCCCTAGTCAAATGTTACAGCTGCAGCTACCCACAAGTTCACACTCATTCACTAACGCATAATATCAAACACTTTAAAAAAGTAGAAAGTGGATAAATAGTTTTGAATTAAAATTTACAATGGTGTCCTCCTCATGGAAAAATCTTGTTTACTTGCTGCTAAACTAATATTTTGGGAGTTTGTGTGCGTTGGGCAAATGGTGACAACGACTGTCTTTCTGAATTAACTACAAGTCACTATATTCTAAGGATATGTTAGTTTGTAGAGGGGCATCTGTGTGACTTAATACAGACACTGACTGTTGCCATCTGTACCTTTCATTTTTTTCAGTCGTCTCACAGTATTAAAAAAAAGCAGGCTCTAACTGGAAAGTTTTTAAAAACGTCACGATTCAGAGTAAAGATGTAGGGTTTTTTCTAAATGTGATTTAGCACTTCTTTAAACCATAGAAACTACATTTTAATGCATTTTTTTTCAAATTTTGATGTGGATTTGATTATAAAAAAATTGTTGGCTCAACAATGTAATTTGAACCTCCTTTGAAGGAAAAGCTAGTGATTGTTCAGAGTAAATACATTAGCTAAATAGAGATTTACCAGTTTCATTGGGGGCACTTCAACTGCTGTTGCAGATTTCCTGAATCAGAGAACAATCTAATTCTTATCTAAATTAATGAGTAGTGTGCACTGAATTCTACAAGGGTGGGTTCAAGGTTTACATAGGTCATATGTAGCACTCTGACAGAGAGCCTCCAAAACCTCATAGGGCCAGGTGCACAGCTGAGTACAAATTGACATACCTGCTTTGACTTACAATACATAAGGTTCTGGCCTACAGGGATGAGAGACAGACAGGTCATATGAGGTGACTTCCTCCATCACCCAACAAACCTGAGTATATTTTTGTTCTGAAGCCAGAGGTTATGTTATCTATTTCATATTTGGGAATCTGTCTGTCTGTCTGTCTGTCTATCTGTTCAAGAACTCTTCCTAAACAGTAAGAGCTAGGACCACCAAATTCAGTATACAGCCTCTGCTTATGATAACTTGAAGCAAGGTGTGACTTTTATTTTTCTTCTATATCAGATGCCCAATTATCCACAACTTCTCAGAACTATTCACCAGTCATGCAGTAAATACATTTGCTAATTTTATTTAAAATGCTGGGATGTGTTTAAAACTCACAGGCCTGTATATACTTTAATGTTCCAACGTGCTTTCTTTACCTGCTCTTTATTAGTAGAGATAAGGTGCAATATCTTTTACTGGATCAACTTGTGCTGTGAAAGCAAGAAGCGCTCTGTGGAGCTCCGAGGCTTGTCTCTTTTCAATATTGGGAGACTTTGCTCAATTACAGCGTCCACCTTATCTTTTTCGTATGCTGGAACCAACATGGCTACAACACAGCAAATAACTTTCATGATAGCTGCTTTAAACCTGCCTGCCTCATTACCAAACGCTCAGGTTTTTGTCATTAGATACGTTCTTAAGGGAGGCCTGTATGACAGTAATTATTGAGTCGTTACTCATTCCGTTCCACCCCTTATTCACTAGTTGACAGTAACATGACGTGTTACTGCCCAGCAAGCTAAACTATACCTCATCATCTAGCTCTGCAATGACATCCCATGTCGACACCGATACAGCTTACTAAAAATCGCAGAGTGCAGCGTAGCAAAACTTCAGTGTGCTGTAGAAGTGTCCACGTGTGATGATAGTTCCTGGCAAGTTGTAATCAAACCCTGGCTTGCTCTCCAGTAACTTGCTATGTCGGTAAGCCCTTACTGTATCTGCCCTCTAGTCCATAGTTCTTTTTCCCATTATCTGTTTTATAAGAGACATGCTTATTCCTTTCTATCTTCTTTAGATGGGCTAAAGTCATGCTGAATTTTTTTTTTGTCCTTATCTTTTCCCAGACCTTAACTCAGAGGTCCCCACGCTGCGGGGCGCACTCCCTATGGGGGATGCAGAGGGTACAGCAGGGCCTAGACCAATCTCTAAAGGGGCAGCAGGCAGGGAGCATTGTCCAGGCCACTCCACTCCCAACTCTGCTCCAGCCACAGCCAGCGACCCACCCTCAGCCATGAACACAGTCCAGCTACACTTCCACATCTGGCCCTGGCACATCTCCCAACTCTGCCCCTGGCTACAGCTCTGTTCCCAGCCCCAGACCACCCCTGTCTGCAGCCTTATACTTGGCCTACTTAACCCATTCTCCTTTCCTCACCCCACAGAAGCCACTCCCTTCCAGCTTGGGAGGAGATGTATGGAAAGGGGTAAGGGACCACATGACCTTGAAATGTTTGGGGACCACTTCCTTCAATGATTATGGGCCTTATCTGAAACACATTAAAGCCAGTAAAAAGACTCCCATGGACTTCTATGAGTTTTGAATCAGGACCAAGAGTATTCTTGTTTTGTTGCCTCCTTTTTTTTTTTTCCCCCACAGTACAGTTTTGGGGGAGGAAATGGACAGGAGATTAATCTCAACTTCACACTTCTGCTATATGAATCATTTGCATCCTTCTATATTAAATAACAAAAGTTTCTAAAATCGATAGATAAATTTTAATTGTGAGACAAAATGTTCTGAAAAGTAATTTGCAAATCAGTGTTCGTGATGTACATTCTATGCTTGTGTCCTGAGTAGACTGTGTTACTTTTTGCAGCTCCATTCTGATATGGATAGAGGAGATGGATCAATTAAGTACATTCTCTCAGGAGAAGGAGCTGGCATGGTATTTACAATTGATGATACCACTGGGGACATTCATGCCATTCAGAGATTGGACCGAGAGGAGAGGTCCCAATATACCTTGAGAGCTCAGGCACTGGACAGACGGACAGGCAAACCTATGGAGCCAGAATCAGAGTTCATCATCAAAATCCAAGACATCAATGATAATGAACCCAAGTTCCTGGATGGACCTTATGTAGCTTCAGTTCCAGAAATGTCACCAGTAGGTAAGCTGGATTTAACAACCTAATTTTCCTTTATGAGTAAATTACAAGTAATTACCAATACACAAATTATCCAGCCTTTTTTGGCCTCTACTTTAGGTTCTCTCTTTCTTCTGTAGCATGGGAGAAAGCTTCCTTAGAACATCTCTGGCTGCTGCCAAGCAAGTGTACTTAGTTTACTTCACCAGCTGCTGGCCCCACTCTGCACAGGGGGCATATCAAGGGAAAGATGGAGACAGTGAAGGGAATAGCTTGAATGTACTGTGCAATGACAAGCTGCGAGTATGCAATGGCCTCTTGGTCCCCTGCTAAGAGCCAGTGAAGATTAGAGCATCTCTGGACTTGGTCTAGCTTATATAAGCTTAAAGCCCCCAGAATGAAAGGTGTGCAAAACTAGCTTTAAACTACCTTTGACATCCCTCTCCTAGCCCCCACAACTCCTTCTGGCTCTGCTCCGAGCTTAGCTCAGTGGACCCAAAGATCTGACCCAATGTGTTTTATGGGGTTAGAAAGAGCAAGCTCAGAGAAGAATTGATTAGATATTTTAAGTACAGCCAGAATGGAAACAGAACCCTTCCTGGGACCTTAGCAAGTATAACTTCTAATAAAGGTAGAAAATATTTTTTCCAATGTTGTCTTTTTTTTTCTTCATTTCTTTGGGAGAAACAATTGTCTTGTGGTAGCATAATACTGAAAAGGAAACAGTACAAGGTAAATTTTAAGGTGTGTTCTTACAGACACAGTGGAACGCCACACAGGCTAGGGGTGCCAGCCCTTAGGCAGTGCAAAGCACCAAACAGTGTGTCTTAGCTGCAGTACACAGCATTCAAATGCATGCCTCTTGCCCTATGGTGGGGAGGCTATCACCACTGGCATGTGGTTGGTGGTAGTGGAAGATAGGAGGACCCGGACCACCCTACACCAACAGGTCCCAGGCCCAGGCCCTATCAGTGGTGGGAGTATTCCTCCACTGACTCACAGGGGATCCAGCCAAAATATATTAACCTGGATTTAGGCAACAACGCACGTGAACTATGTAGTACCCTGAGCTATTTCCTACATTCCCCACATGGTGCACATTTTTGTGTCATCTTCTGTCTCCCTGGAGTGGAGGAATAATGGCAATCCTGGCAATTCTTTGTAGTTCCTAATGTCAGACAACTTAGGCAGCTCCAGCAAGTTCCCAGCACTTCAGGGATCCTCTTTGATCTCCAGCCCCAGCAGCAGATGGGGAGCGTCTGTCTCCTCCAGCAGCTGCAGCTCAAGGCTACGTCTACACATGAAGCCAACATCAAAATAGCTTATTTCGATGTAGCAACATCGAAATAGGCTATTTCGATGAATAACGTCTACACGTCCTCCAGGGCTGGCAACGTCGATGTTCAACTTCGACGTTGCGCGGCACCACATCGAAATAGGCACTACGAGGGAACGTCTACACGCCAAAGAAGCACACATCGAAATAAGGGTGCCAGGCACAGCTGCAGACAGGGTCACAGGGTGGACTCAACAGCAAGCCGCTCCCTTAAAGGGCCCCTCCCAGACACAGTTGCACTAAACAACACAAGATCCACAGAGCCTACAACTGGTTGCAGACCCTGTGCCTGCAGCATGGATCCCCAGCTGCCGCAGCAGCAGCCAGAAACCCTGGGCTAAGGGCTGCTGCCCACGGTGACCATAGAGCCCCGCAGGGGCTGGAGAGAGAGCATCTCTCAACCCTTCAGCTGATGGCCGCCATGGCGGACCCCGCTATTTCGAAGTTGCGGGACGTGCAACGACTACACATTGAACGTCGAAGTAGGGCGCTATTCCTATCCCCTCATGGGGTTAGCGACTTCGACGTCTCGCCGCCTAACGTCGAAGTTAACTTCAAAATAGCGCCCGGCGCGTGTAGCCATGACGGGCGCTATTTCGAAGTTAGTGCCGCTACTTCGAAGTAGCATGCACGTGTAGACACGGCTCAAGTGAGCTTCAGAGCTCACCAGTCATGCCCCTCTGCTTCTAGTTCATAATCAGTGACTAAAAACTGACTGATATGTCTCAAAATGTAACTAGGGAAACATCATGGAACAGATTTGTTTCCAGTGGAGTCCTGCAGGGATCAGTTTTTTGCTTTATATCATTTAATTTTTTAGCAGTGACCTGGAAGAAAACACAAAAGCATCAGTAATTAAGTTTGTAGCTGACACAGATATTTGGGGAGTGGTACATAATCAAAAGTACAGGTCTTTGATTCAGTAGGGCTGGATTGCCTGGTGAACGGGATGCAAGTAGACAGTATGCATTTCTGTATGGCTAAAGATAAAGGTATACACATAGGAAAAGGGCATTCAGGGTGAGAAGCTCTATCCTGCAAAGCAGTGACCAGGGCAGTCCTTAGGTGTACACACCATATGTGGCCATTTACGGCACCTGAAAACTTGGTGCATCAAATTTTCATGTGCCTCTAGGCAGCCGTGGATCCTTGTACGCCTAAGGATGGCCCAGAACAACCTCTTTGTCCTCTCCAGCCCAGCCGTTCCCCACAGCTGCTCTCTTGGCCAATAGCAGCAGTGCTGCCTTCTTCCTCCTCCCTCCTCTTCGTCCACTTGCTCCTCTCAGCCAGATGACTGTTGTGTTGAGAGTCCCTCACTCCTGCCAGACTGAAGATGAAGGGTCCTCAGTCTCTGTGGCTACATTCCAGCCGTAGGGAAGCCCTGGCAGAAGCCACACCCTGGTATCTGAGGGAAGCCTGACCCCCAGCAGAAGCTGCCTGGGGGGAGGGCACAGGAGCAGGGCAGCAGCAGAGAGCCCTGGCAAAAGCCTGCCCCTTCCCTCAATATCCTCCACCCCATGGTAACTTGCACTAGGCTTCATAAATCATAAGGACAGTCCTGGCAGTGACTCCAAAACCAATGTGTGGGTAGGGGAGAATAAGCAGCTGGAAGTGACACTGTGGTCAAAAGAGCTACTGAAATCCTGAGATGAACACATAGGACACTCTCCATTAGGAGACTTTATTCAACTTCTGTAAGTGGCAATGGTGTAACTGCTGTTGGAATATGGTGTTCAGTTCTAATATCCACAGTTCAAGAAGGATGTTGAGAATTTGGAAAAGGCTCAAAGAAATTCCTTAGGAGACATGCCTTATAGACATTGACTCAAAGGGCTCAGTCTGTTTAGCTTAACAAAGAGAAGATTAGGGTATCTTAATGATAGTCTGTAATGAGCTGTACCAAGATTTATGTAAAATTTAATATTGGGCTCTTTAGAGAAAGATGTAATATGAGCCAGTGGTTGGAAGCTGAGGCTAGAAATAATTTACCATTGGAATAGCTGACTGCGGCTCATGGTGGATTCTCCATCATGGACAATTTTAAAATCAAGATTGATTTTTCTTTTAAAACATGTGTTCTATGAATTATTTTGGGGAACATTCTATGATCTGTGTTACACTGAAGTCAGACTAGGATGTTTATAGTGGTCCCTTCTGGCCTTGTAGTACATGAGTCTATGAGATCCAATATAACATACATTTGTTATTCATTTAAGCTGGTTAGACCTTAATAATGATCTGACCTGTTGTTGTTTTCTTCAGGCACTTCTGTTATCCAGGTGACAGCAACAGATGCTGATGATCCAACCTATGGAAATAGCGCCAGAGTAGTCTACAGTATTATCCAAGGGCAACCGTATTTCTCTGTGGATTCCAGAACAGGTATTTCATTGCAGTAAGGAATCAACCGAATAGTGTGAGTTCTCCAAGCTTCATTTACTATGCACCACATTGTTCCTCAAGAAAAAGTCCAATGAGTATTAAACATCAGATGGACATGGGAGAACAAATCTACTGGGGCAAAAAGAAAGTTAAAAGACAAAACATGCTACCCTAGTCTTATTTCTGAATATAAGATCCAGGTTATAATCATTTCATGATGGAGGTTAGGTATCATTGCAATAGAGCTCTTCAGAGCAAGATTACGCTCCCTGCAGTAGCACAGTGGTCTACATTATCAGATTCTACATTAGAGGGGTTGGATTTATTTTGGGACCTTACTACTGTTCTTTGAGGAATGTCCTTGTGGGTGCTCCACATTAGGTGTTTCAGCGCCTTGTCCTTATAATCCAAAATTTTCAGCAGCAGCATCCGAGCTGGTAGTGCACGTGTGACTATGCATTTCATGCCCATACAAACGCTTAACTGCCACACGCTGTCAGCCATCCATCAGTTCCTTCTGTGCTGCATTAGGCTTAGGTCAAAACCTCAGCATCTCTGTGAACTTCACTCCCTCAATGTTTTAGATAATTGTCCCATTTTATCTTGATTTCATCTGTATTATGTTTATTATTTTTAAAATATCTTTAATTTTGAAGCTTTTGATGATCATACTGGAGCCCAACACCAAACAACATGCCAGGCTCCCTGGGATTCAGTGCTGCACCACTTGCAGGTTGCCTTTCTCAATATCATACGGATACTGGGCAAGGCACATGCCCCACAAAAGTGGGTTCACTGTAAAAATTTGTCAGCCGGGTGCCTTAAAGCCTGAGACCTGCAACTGAAGTTGCTTCTAATGGAGAAATCCCTCAGGCTATCTTTAGACCCAATGACTATATCTGTTCCACATTTCCAGCAGCAGCCTCAGACAAAGATCCTCGTCTGCCTACTCTGAAATCCAAGCAGCCTACAAAATGCAGGCTCCCAGCTTCATCAGAGAGAAAACAAGTGAAGGAAAAGCATTCCGCAAGCAAGAAACCCAATTTGGTACTAATGGCACCACCTGCTGTGGGCCTAGGGGCACCAGTAATATCCAGAATGCAGATGTCCCACGGGGCAAAGGTGAAAGAGTTGCCAGACCCTACTTGTGGTGCATGAGCAAAGAGACAGACTTCCAGCTTAGCCCTTTCAGTAGCCCCTTCAGAGGTTGGCACTGATTTCCTCACTGTCACCAACCACCGGCATGCACATAGGCCTGATGAAACACTCACAGGGAGACTCCTTTTCCAACAAATGTGATGCTCCCCTCCATTGTGCAATCCCTCACCCCATTCTGCTCATCCACTGAGTGCTTTACAAAATTCAACAGGACAACACACAAGTCCTATTAATAACACCCAAATGGCCCAGAAACAGCCGGTTCCCATACCTAACCCAGTTATCAGTTGTGCCTTCTCTACATCTATCACAAATTCTTCACCTCCTCATCAAGAACAAGGGCAGACTTCTTCACCCGCAAGTCACACTGCTCCATACAGTACACACAAACTCTACCACAACCATTTCCACATCGTAGGCTTTCCTCAACAACATCTCCATCATAAACATCTGAAGAGCGGCGACATGGACATCAGTCCATAGAGTCACAAAACACTACACAATGGAACAATATTCCCCAGTGGACACACACTTTAGACAGTCCGCATTAACAATGGCACACAGACATACGTTGAAGCCATGCTTTCATGACAAGACGCTGTTCCATAGTTACCTAGTGTAAAGCACCCAAGCGGACACTCCTTAAAGAAGAGAGGGTTACTCACCTTGTGCAATAATTGAGGTTCTTCGAGATGTTTGTCCTTCATGACCCTCTCTCCTCCCCTCTGCTTACAATCAACATGACTGTCCAGGTTAGAGAGAGAATCAAGGGACAACTGACATGACACAACAGTTAACCACTTGCACAGTTGTGAGATGCGTACCACAGGTGCACTGTCACGTGGGGCACTGCTATTGAAAATCTCTGATTGCAAGACACCAAAACACCTATTGGGAAGCAACCACAAAGTCAGCCATCTTGAAAACCTACAGTAAGGGCACATAGTGAGTAGTCCTCTCTTCTTGTAGGCCAGGGGTCAGCAACCCCCAGCATGGTGCCAAGAGTGGCACACAAGCCAATTCTCATACCTCTCTGCCTGTCCTCCCCCGTGCAGCCAGGAGCTTGCTCTAAGGCGTGCTGCCTGTGGATTAACAAAAGACCAACTAATGCTACCAACCATCTCCTAAATGGTAAAGCTCTGCATCTTAATTTATTTATTAATGAACCTATTGTAAGTAGGACTATTAGTGACTTTAAAAAGTATCACCAGCACTCGGACCATACATAGAGGTCAAAAGGTCAAATTTCTGTGCTCCATCTCGGAAAGCTTGCTGACCCCTGTTGTAGGCTGTTATTTCAATGAAGTCTTCTGGAGATTTGATATTCACAAATTTTGATGTTAAAAAAATGTTTAAACCAATGGTTTACAAACCAACAAATGCAGTTAGCTTGGGGGTATATTTATTATGAGCCCTAGGTTAACACACAGGATGCTGCATATGACATGCACACACACAAGGTCTGTGACCTAGGAAGAATCTTACATTTTTTTTGACAACTCCCAGGGGCCAACTATAGTGTTAAGGTCAGAAATTCATGAGAGGATATTTATTGTTAAACCCTAGGGGGAGCAAAATAAAAAAGAAACTTTCAACAATGAATTGTGTAGTATTACCAACATATGAAATATGCTCATTATCCAAGAAGAAACTTAGATATGATTTGTTCTGTCCTGGGCCCTCTTGTACATAGAAAAAACGGAGCTGTTTATTTACCGTTTCAGTCATAAGCCATGGAATGAGTAAGCCTTAGTCATTATTGTTTTCAGCTACTTAAGGATTTCTAAGAGGGTGAAGTGAGGACATTTTTTCTGTATTAAGGGGCAGACAGGGGACACAGTCTATAAAGCATTAACACACAGAGGGCCCATTTTGCAAAGATGTGAAGCACTTTCACATCCCAGTGGAAACTGAAGATCCACAGCACTTAATAGGCTGTGCTCAAATTCTTGCAGAATCAGGCTCATAAAAGCTGCAGGTGGCAGCATTTAAACGGTGCACTTGTGAATTGTTTGTGTTAGTCTCTCTTTCTCTTTTAGTATATAGGATGGTAGTTGTCACTGCAGTATCATTTTACTTCTGTTTTGTTAAGAGTCACGCATTGTGTGTCTGCTAAAAGTAAACACTAAAAGTATACCTTTGTTTCTCTGTGCCTTTATTCAACATAGAGATTGGAATGGAAAATTCAGCAGGGCAGTCAGGTATATAAATAAATAAATAAATAAATAAATAAATAAAGCCAATACACCTTAAGCCTTAAAAAAAAAGGTGGGGGGCAGGGGGTGGAGAAGTTACTGAGGTGAGGATGAAACTAGCCTAAATAAGTAAAAAGTTGGTTTCAGTACCAGAAACCCTGAGGCAGGAGATACAAAGAGAGAGACAAGGAAGAATTATCTAAAAGTCCAGAGAGCAACAGCCTCGAGTTGCAGCTTTTATAACCAAAAGCAACAGTCTGCTTCAGTGAGTCAGCAAAGGCAGCAGTTGCATCAGATGGTTCTTTGGAGACTCTGTATGAGAAGTATTGCTGCCACCTCATGTTCTTTTTCAGTAATGTTACCATAAAAGACAACAGATGGCATTAAACTGTGGATTTTTTAATCAATAGCAGTTTCTGTGCTCCCAACTCTGAGATGTAAATTACAACATTAGCTACCAGTCTTTTTTTTTAATAAAATATCTATTTGAGACAAAAGTGAGAGCAAGGGGCAAATTTTGTTCTCATTTAAACTGGGGTTGATGTGAATTAAGTACGTTAGCTTCATCTGAATCATTTTAGATCTATTCTGGTGTGATTGAGAGCAGTCTGGCCCCATTCTTTTAAATTAGGAACAATAGCGTGTTCGTGGTTTTTTTTTTATTGAAACTAGCTCTGTTTTGTTTTGACTATTGTCTAAACAGAATTTCTTTTGTGTCCTAAAACCTTTTGGGGAAAAAAATCCTACAGGCTTGATTAGGACAGCTCTAATGAACATGGACAGAGAAGCAAAAGATTATTATGAAGTTATTATCCAGGCCAAGGATATGGGTGGACAGCTGGGAGGATTAGCTGGGACAACCACAGTCAACATCACCCTCTCTGATGTCAATGACAATCCACCCAGATTTCCACAAAGTGAGTATCTGCTGTATTACAGTGTTACTAAAGAGGGAAGATGGATTGAAATGGTTGCATGATGAATATCTTCACTTCCTCTGACCTCTCCAAATTTAATTCAGTCTATGAATAGAGGAGAGTACAAAACAATTTTTTCTATCCCTCTGTGCATGTTTTAAATTTTTTATGATCTGGAAACAAGATGAATCTCAAAAAATATTCTGAGAACTGATCATTCAAAACAAGTATCAGATCTTGTTATAAATTCAAAACACGTATGGATTTTGACATTTTAGAATCTTTTAGTTTTAAGGGTTTATTTTCATATTGGTACATATCCCCTTTTGACATTTCCAATTTTTTTCAGAAAGTTAGAATCAGAATATTTGTTGAAACTGACCCTTTCCTATGAATGGTTTTACTTTAGACAAATTGACATTTTCCAAGAAAAAAAAATCTCAACCAGGCATATTTAACCTTTTCCTTTTTTTATTACATATGTTTTTCTCTTTTTTAAATTTAGGACACCCAGGATAATTACTTATCCCTAAATCAGATATTTCAGGCTTTTCCAAGGGTATTTCCAAATAGTGATTTATTCATTTTCCCATCTTTCACGTGTAAGGATGTCTGTCTCAATGGGGTGGTGGGAAGGAAGGAGAAAGAAAGATATTTAATCCAGCAATTTAGTTTAGCCTCTCCTCTTTATGGGAAAGTCTTTATTGTGCAGAAATAGAATGGAATACTTTTGCATACAAACTGTTCCTCAGTAAAAGTCCAGTTGAATTCACCCAAATATATTTAAAATCCAAGGCAAATGGTACTCTGAATTATTCCAGTGTAAACCTGATTTCAGAAAGTTTAGTTTGTATTTACACTAAAATTATTCAAAGCAAGACTTAGTCCATTATGCCTCCTCTAAATATATCTCCTTGGCTACGTCTACACTAGCCCCAAACTTTGAAATGGCCACACAAATGCCATTTCGAAGTTTACTAATGAAGCACTGAAATGCATATTCAGCGCTTCATTAGCATGCGGGTGGCCGCGGCGCTGCGAAATTGACGCGGCTCATCCCGATGGGGCTCCATTTTGAAAGGACCCCGGCTACTTCAAAGTCCCCTTATTCCCATCTGCTCAAGGGAATAAGGGGACTTCGAAGTAGGCGGGGTCCTTTCGAAAAGGAGCCGCATGGCAGTGAGCCGTGTCAATTTCGAAGCGCCGCGGCTGCCCACATGCTAATGCAGTGCTAAATATGCATTTCAGCGCTTCATTAGTAAACTTTGAAATGGCCATTTGTGCGGCCATTTCGAAGTTTGGGGCTAGTGTAGACACGGCCCTTGTGTCCTGATCCTAAGCTAAGTCCATTGAAGTCAATGGAAAGGCTCCCTTTAGCTTCAGCGGGCTTGAGCAATGCATATATTTTCTTAGACTAGCAGCCTGATATGTTCGTTACATACAATATTGTGAACACTTCTGTCCTTTTCTCCTCCTCCCTTTACATCTCCTGCTTTACTAAAACCAAAGTCAGCAATAAGCATCCCTCCAGCAAAACCATCACTGCATAGTGCTTTCTATTTTCTTCCTTTCCTTCCCCTTCTGATCAAGTCCAACATGATCCATGTTACTGATGTCATTTTCGTTTTTAAAACAACATCTAGTAGAGACACTTGGTGTCAATCTTATGGATTATGTAATTAATGGCATCAGCCTCCATCATTGGTGCTGTCCTTTTAGTGTGGAGTTAACTGAAAGGTATAGTTGAGAGTTTCTCCCATCATGAATCTGAGCTAGGGAGGCTGGTAATACCATAAGCACAGGATTAGTATTTTTAAAAGCCCTACTTGATTAAATTGTAGTTCTCTCTTTCCCCCGTCCTGCTGTTAAAGCAAATCAGTTATGCACTAACTTATCACTTATACTCTCATTTCGAGTTGCCATTGGAAGCACTGGTGTTTTGATGAGTCACTTAAATATGCCCATAACAGGCAGATTACTGAAAATGAGCAAGGCAAATCCAAATTGGTGATTGTTCTCTAAATGGAGATGACCCTTGTATTTCAGCCTGGGACTGAACTTCTCTTCAGACTGCTGAATTGGTTGACCGTGGCCAGTTGTCTGAACTCCTGTACAGTTTTTGTTCCAGTCATGTTTTTTTCCCTTCCTCCCTCTCTACTTCTCTTGCCAGAACATTATCAGATGAGTGTGCTGGAGTCTGCTCCAGTCAGCTCCACTGTGGGCCGTGTTGTTGCTAAAGACCTGGATGAAGGTGTTAATGCTGAAATGAAATACAGCTTTGTGGATGGAGATGGACTGGATGTCTTTGACATTAACACTGATCCTAATTACCAAGTTGGAATCATTACTGTGAGAAAGGTAGTAAGGTTTCTTTTTATGTCCATTGCTATGGCTAACAGTTCTGGTTACATTTCATTGGTGCGGTATTTTGTTATGGCTGCTATAAAGCGGTTCCCATTAGGTGACAATAACTTCTTTCGTGTTCGGAAACACTATTTCTTTAACAGTCCTTGCTAAAATATGAAAGCAGGCAGTATTCTCAAGGGAAAAAAAACTTTAAAAAAGTATACAGCAAATCAAATATGTATACAAACTGTCCTTTTCCCACTAGAAAAATGTCCCAGTTTACTATTTATCCATGTAAATAACCATTGTAGCTTAATTACACAACTGTGAGAGTGGTCTGATCAATAGTTGCCTTTGCACTGTACACATTTTTCATGCTGGTGTCTCAGAAACAATAATAAAACAAACTAAAGAATTATTTATGAACCCATAAAAACCAAGCAGTTTTTTATTGCTGCTTGAAGATCCATAAATGCTAATGAGTTTAAATGTAGTTCTACTTTAAAATGGCAGCAATTGCTGGTATGCTATACCATAGGCTACACAGAAAGGAATATAGTATTTTGCTTAGAGCATGTCCTGGAGGATACTTATTCTATAATTTTATATAAATGTTAGTGGTTGAACTCTTTTTCTAGAATATGAAGCTGTTGTTATACCTTTTACTTAGTATATCTAGTTCACTCATAACGGAATAGATTCTCTGTTTAATCTGAGCCAAAAACTACTTCCTTATGAAATCTGAAATAACACAAAGGCATCACAGCACTGAAAAATTGCTTTCTTTCTCATTTTACCCTATAGATTGGAATGTAAATATTGTGCTTATGTATGGTGTCTACAGAGAGAAATAAAGAAGTCATTGTCAGTATGAAATTTTAGGCTGTACTGACTTTGCTAGTGCTTTTTATGTAGCCTGTTGTAAAACTAGGCAAATAGCTGCATATGTTGATGCGCTCACACACACACACATACCCCAGAAGACGCCTGGGCACTCCCCAGTTGAGACCCAATACTCCAGCTCTTTAGCCCAAGATTCAGCAAGCATTTAAGCAAGTTTAAAGAAGTATGTAGACTGTGAAATATTCATGGTAGAACATAGCAAATGAGAAGATTGTGTAACACCGGCACAGTTAGGTACAGCACATTCTAGGCTACCAGAGGTTTGTAAAAATCTGTGCACATATGGCATTTGCTAAGATTATTAATTTGTTTATACCACACTCCAGACCTTGGGAAATTTCTCATTCAGATCAAGATTTCAAATTCTCAAAGGCAGCAGAAGTAATGAACTCTGTGTTTTGCTTGTGAACACTGTAGAGCTGCAAAGTTTGGCTATGGCGTGTAGCTGTGTGAGGTTTTTTTGGACCCATCTGTAGTAAACAAAAGATAGCCAGTTTATATCAACAAAAAAAGGATTTAGTTCTCCTGTCACACTATTAACAGATTCAGGGTCTCGTGTATTTGTAGTGCAACCTAAACTTTAATACCAATTAAATAGTAATTTCATGAGGCCACGTGAGTCCAGTGTCTGAGGCAACAGTTTGGGAGCTATGAAAATCCTAAACTGTTATGATGCACACAACCACTGATGCATGCAGAGACACTGAACAAGTCACTTAAACACCTAGTGCATCAACCCAGCTGTAAAACTAGATTAAAAACTAGCCATGCCTAATTTTCAAGAAGTCTGGAGTCAAGATCAGTCCAGATAATTTTGCAGATGTTTTAAAATTTATCTGTACTACTTTGATCTGTAAAAGTGGTCTGGAAATCATAATAGAACAGACATCCCTTCTGGCGCTAGAACTTGACCGAAAACCAGATAAGTCATATGTACAGAGAAAAAGGTCATATCCTTTACTCAAATATTTAGCCCTTTGCTTAGCAAAATTACTATTGGCTTCAACTGGCGTTGCCTTAGTAACTAATGATACAACCATGATGACCAATAATTAAATAAACAGACAATGGATTTTTTTTCAAACAAAAATATTTTAAATTGAAAAAAGCATTTTTCCAAATGAAGAATGTTCAGAAAATATATTTTTTAAGTCTAACCAGCAACATTGGATGAACATCACCTCCTGCTAGTAGTTCCTTGTGCTGCCTTTTGCATTGTCAATTTTGATTCGACAGCTTAGTTCTATGGCGGGATTCAAAATTGAAATTTTTTACTTTTTTGCAAAACCAATTTTGGAAAATGACTAATTTGAGCAATGAAAAAAAGAAATTCTACAGAACCAATTTAAAATTAAGAGCCTGTCCATTTTTAAAAACAGAAAGAAATCACTTTTATTTTTTCTACTTTTTTATCTGGTTGCTCTAATAAACAGATTGCAGAATGAAAACAGCTGTTGAAACAATGCCACACACCTAGCTGAAAGCAAAAGTAAACAGAAAATTAGAGTTCTCAGTTATAGATGGGACTAATGCCAGGGGTTTCAAAGTTTGGTTATCTCCAAATCCAACAAGGCACGAGTGCCTTCTATGAGTCATATATATCAAGTGGATTTATCCTAGATGACATATTAGCCTCAGCCTTTGCTCTTTCCCTCATCCCAGTTTAAATGTCACTTATAGTACATCTATCAAAACAAAAAAGCAGTCAAGTAGCACTTTAAAGACTAACAAAATAATTTATAAGGTGAGCTTTCGTGGGACAGACCCACTTCTTCAGACCATAGCCATACCAGAACAGACTCAATATTTAAGGCACAGGGAACCAAAAACAGTAATCAAGGTGGACAAATCAGAAAAAAAAGTGATCAAGGTGAGCAAATCAGAGAGTAGAGGGGGAGAAGGGGAGGGGTGGGGAGTCAAGAATTAGATTAAGCCAAGTATGCAAACAAGCCCCTATAGTGACCCAGAAAATTCCCATACCGGTTCAAACCATGTGTTAGTGTCAAATTTAAATATAAAAAAAAGTCTGGCAGCCTCTCTTTCAAGAGTGTTGTGAAAATTCCTCTTCAGTAAGACACAAATTCTTCAGTCATTAACAGAATGGCCCACTCCATTAAAATGTGGCTAACAGGTTTGTGGATCAGGAGTGTTTTGTTGTCTGTTTTGTACCCATTAACTCTTTGTCTAAGAGAGTTTGAAGTCTGTCCAATATACAAAGCATCTGAGCATTGTTGGCACATGATGGCATATATGATATTAATTGAGGAACATGAGAATGTGCTCATTCTGTGAATAACCTGGTTAGGTCCAGTGATGGTATCTCCAGAATAAATATGTGGACAAAGCTGGCAGTGGGCCTTGTTGCAAGAAAAAGTCCCAGGACTGGTGTTCCTGAGGTATAGACTGTGGCTGTTGGTGAGAATCTTCATAAGGTTGGGAGGTTGTCTGTAGGAGAGAGCAGGCCTGTCTGTGCTATATGCATAGTATGTCTATGCTGCAAAAATAGAGGTGAGGCACTGAGTCTCAAAACCTGGGTCAATTGACTTTGTCTCGTGCTGTGGAGCTAAATATAGCAGTGTAGATGTTCAGGCTTGAGCTAAAGACTAGCTTCTGAAAAACAGAAAGTGGGGGGTCCACCCCTTCTCACAGCTGTTCCAGCCAGCTTCCCTCCCCCCCATACCTAGGGTTGCAAACTTTCTAACTGCATGAAACCAAATATGCTTCCCTTCCCCTCTGCCCCTTTTTGGAGACTCAGCCCCTGCCCCCGCCACCACACACACACTCCATCCCCAATCCCTCTGTCACTTGCTTTCCACTGCCCTAATTCACAGGCTCCTTCTCATCACTGTGGGGCAGGGAGTTGAGGTGTGGACTGTCACTCCAGGGTGTGACTGAGGATGGGGCATGTGGAGTATGGGCAAGGGCTTCAGGCTGAGGCAAGGGTTAGGGTGCAAGAGGACATGTGACCTCTTGCATGGGGACAAGGGATGTGAGGTGCAGGAGGAGGGGCTGACATGGGGTTGGGAGGTTCTACATTGGACAGGGGGCTTCAGGCTGAGGCAGGGAGTGAAGAGTAGGAGAGGATATGAGTTCTGGGCTGAGGGTACAGGGGGAGGCCAGTATGAGGGGTGCAGGTGGGGGATCCTGGCTGGGACGGGGTAGGGGTGTGGGCATGGATGAGGGCTCTAGATGACGATGTGGACTGCAGGGTTGGGCCAAGTGTGAGGCATTTGGAGGGCAGGAGGGGGCTCCAAGCTGGAGCTGAGGGGTTTGGAGTGCAGTGCTAAAGCAGATTCCAGTTTCGAGCAGGAGGTTGGGGAGCAGGAGGGGTTGGGACATGGGAAAAGATTCAGGGTGCAGTCTCAGGGAGGATGTTTGGGGAAGAAGTTGCAGTGTGAGAAGGGGTGAGGGATGCAGCATCTGGGAGGTGCTTTCAGAAGCTGCAGCATGACCCTCAGCTCCTAGGCAGAGGTACAAACAGGAGCTGCAGCCAACTGGCTGGAATTCCCAGCCAAAGGGAGCTGTGGAGCTGATGCTTGGGGTGGGGGTAGCACATAGAGCCCCTGTGGCTGACCTTCAACCTAGGACCCTAGAGACATATTGTTGCTTCCTGGAACATGTGCAGATCCATTTATGGAGCCTGCCAGCCCTGCACCAACCAGACAATAATGGCCTGGTCAGTGGGGTGCTGATCAGAGCCACCAAGGTCCCTTTTTGCCCAGGTGTTCCAGTCAAACACCAGACACCTGGCAACCCTACCTGTACCTCACACTGCAGCACTGTTTTGTTTTGATCAGGATCTCTACCAATTAAGAGCATTCTCCTGAGCTGTTTTCCCACAGTAAAATTCCCTCTGTGTTAAGAATTTGTGAAGTTTTACTATTATAACTACAAGAAATTAAATTTGAAGCAGCGTCCCTCGTAACTTTTAAGTATAATCTTGCAGTTGCTTGTGCTTTCACTAGACTTAGGAACAGCACTTGACTGGGTGAACAATTTTTAATCATTTCATCATTTTAGTTGTTGGATTTTAGTTAAATACAGGATGCTTCTGATACATTTGCCACCAGGATTTATTTCCAACTAAAAATATCTGAACACAGTATTTGGCATAAATACTGACTTAGCTAAATCTGTAGCAAAACATCAATGGGGAGAAAAGTTTATTTCGGGAGAGGAGCAAGCTGAAGCCTACCACTATGAATTCAGCAGGCCTAAAAGTCCTTTTCTCTTCATCAGCCCTTAAGTTTTGAGAGCAAGAAAAGCTACACCTTAAAAGTAGAGGGCACTAATCCGCACCTGGAAATGCGCTTCCTGAACCTGGGACCCTTCCGAGACACCACAACTGTACACATCAGCGTGGAGGATGTGGATGAGCCGCCAGTGTTTGAGCCTAGCTTCTACTTTGTAGAAGTGCCGGAGGATGTGGAGATCGGAACCACGATTCAAATTATTTCCGCCAGGGACCCTGATGTGACCAACAACTCAATCAGGTTATTCATAATTATTTTTCTTTGTTATCCAGAGATTTCCTGCTGTATGTCTTAGCTGATACGAATTGAAATCTACTTTGCAGATCTGTCCCCATATTGTACAATGTAATCAACTCTCTTTTCCCTTCTATTTGAAGGTATATGGTTACATACAGCCTATTTTTGTTCACAGTTCAGATGAACAAATACCTCTATATTGTACAGAGTGCATGCTAGTAACATAGGCATGAGCAATTGAATAATTTATTGTGACATTCAAGCTGCTTAGCTAATTATTCCCATAAGCAATAAAGGAAGGTAAATGACATTCACAGTTATGGGTGCTTCAAGTCTATATGTCAGCCAGAAGCCAAAAGAATACTCTACGTGGTTATTTTTCATTTCCAGAGTGGCAGCCAAGTCTGACCAGAGCTCTTTGAGGCTGTCTCATGCATTCATTGTTGAAACCTACGTAAAGTTGCAGGTTCACTGCATATTCATGGACCAGCAGACAGCACTTAACACTACTCTTTTCCTGCTCCCCGGCTGGATCTATACTTACCTTGAATATTGACAGCTGCTACAAATTTTAGGTGCTCAAAATGAGTACCAAAAATCAGTTTTGCAGCCATCGATATTAGTCCCTGTCCTCACCACAGAATGGCAATGGGAGCATTTGTCCCATCATCATTCCTTAATCCTTGCAGCATGCAAGGAGTTCTGGGGCTCACACTGACCCCAGAATGTGCGTGCGTGCGTGAAACGGCACCCTGGAAGATCAGGCCTAAGTGTTTGATCTTCCACAGTGAGTGTAGATCTTTCCCTGTGCAGGTTCAGCTGCTCAGCTGCCTGGCTTCAGGTGCTATACAGAAAAGCACAGCAAGAATGCTTAGATGCTGAATTGTTAGAATTTTTGACAGGACAGTGAAATCCTGTATCTATGGCTTTATGGGCTTCACGCAGGGAATCTGACAGACACACTGCCTGTTCTGCTTAGCACACCGTTTTCCCATAGAAGTGCTCTCTCTAAGATGTATTCTTTATTTCTCTCCTACATCATGTCAAATGTTTTAACTCCTACTGAGGTTATAAAACTAACCTTCACCCTGCTCTGTGCTTGTCGTTGTATGTCCTTCCTTCGGTATCAATCAAACTACGTCATTCTGCTCTCTCTGACTCAGGTCTTATCATTCTAATCATCATCTAGCATCATCCACACTCTGCAGCTTTGCAGTAAAGAGTGTTTGTGAAAAATATATATCTGTAATCAGATTTCCTTTGAAATGAACTCCATCTACACTGCTTGGTTTCTTTTCCCCCCGAAAACAGCACTTCCAAAAGAGCAAGTGGTTGCCATTATGCAAATGAGGTACATGATATGCAAATTAATGCCTCATTTGCATTTCTGATTGGCCGCATTTGCATTCCCCTTCTGCAAGGGGAATGCAGTGTAGACACAGCCAATATGACTGTTTGGATGCATAAAGGTATAGAAATCAACTATTGTTCCACCACTGCCTTTTACTTCCTTTGGTCAGTTACAGGTATACCTAATGAGAACAAAATCAGATTGGTAGTGTTTTAAACCATCTTTGCACTCACTTTCTTCTAGCAAAAAAGATGATATGGAGATGAAAGGTTGGGGAGAACCTAGTAGTACAAAATGTAAAGAGGAAGTAAAACAGAAATTCAGTGCATCCAAACTGATACTATCGTAATGTCATAATCCAAAACATTTTTGAATCAAAAATTAAACTTATTTTCAAATGTAAAAAAACCTCTAATACCAGAACATTTTTCCAAAGGGCTCACTAAACACATGGGAGTGCACAAGTCCTCTTATTTCAGGCATCTGGACTCCCACACTGTGAGACGCTGATTGCTGGGAATATGGCTTAATTTCTGCTGCATGACTAAGGAAGATTATCTAAAGAGTGCAGTGGAAGTGACTGTTGAAGAACGTTATTAACAGGAGATGGTGTAAAAAGCCTCCACCTGTGCTTTGTAACATCACTGATAAATGCTGCACCACTAATCAGAAAGCTATATTCACTTGCAGATACTAGATGGCCTTAAACTGTTATAGGAAAAGCCTTTTTATAGATCTCATACAAGAGTGATTGTTATAGAAAAACATAGCAATCCGCATGCAGATGTCTGTAATAAATGTAATGCCTCAAAAATCTCTCTATTTAAAAATAGAAGAAAATCTCCTTTTTCCCTTCTTTTATTTTTTCTCAGGAGAAAAACTGATATTTCCTTTCCAGGTGCATAGTGTTAGTGTTTGTATTCACAGTGCTATACAGCAAGATACTGTCTTAAAATCAGACTTGCATGTTTTCTTGGCTGATTCTAAATAAGAAAACAAAAATCAAAATAGTGGTCCTGACTCTACTTTTGTTGATGTCAGAGGACAAACTTATATTCAGTTAAGTGAGTGCTTAGGAATTAGACCAACAGCGATGGAAATGGGTCTAAATCAGCGGAGACCAACCTACAGCCCATAGGCCCCCAGCCACTCCCCTCCCCCACATGTGCTTTGCACAGCAGGTCACCAGAGTTCCGCACTTACCTGCTCCTCCTTCCCCCAGCACTTTCGGAGCCACAGATCACTCAGTTCACACTCTGTGCCTGTTCCTGCCCAGATCTGGAACGCTGGGAACACCTGAGTCGCAGCGTTCCTAGCACAGGGTGGAGAGGAGATAGAGCATGAATCGGGCGTTTGATATGTTCTGAAAGTGCTGGGAGGGAGCGGGAGGAGCAGGGAAGTGCAGGGCTCCAGTGCCCCAGTGTGCAAGAGGCACATGGCAGAGGGGAATGGACAGGAGGGCCATGGGGCAGCAGATGGCGCCCCAGTGGGCTGTGGACTGCTGCAAACCACAGTGGCGAAGGAGGACTACTCATGAGGTCCACCCGCATTTCCTGGTTTCCCATCACTGGTCTAGACTATAGTCTAAGCAACAGACAGTGGTGCTGACAGGTGCCACAGGCCCTGGGGCAAGATACAAGGGGAGCTCATCCTTGTGCCCTGGAAGGGCTGGGGCCAAGAGTGGACAGGGTAGGGCCAAAAGCACTCAGTCCCCCCACACTCCTTCCATACTCCCTTACAGCTGCAGGCCGCTGGTGTAGCACTGTCGTGGCATTTCAAAGGGGCCAGTGATTGGCGCTCTGGGACCCTTTGAAAGTCCAAAACCGTTGGCAGTTGCCCCTTTGCACCACCCCACAGTCACTGGGCCTGTCAGCCATGCTTGGACTGGTGCCTATTGATCACCTTTTGATGGAATGCCCATTTTATGTAGATAGCTGTACTAGATTGAGAGCCTACATTATAGTCTGGGTAGCAAGCTATGTTTTCAGCCTGCAAATATTTGTACATCCATCAGCTCCAAAAGAAAGAAAAGAAAACAAATAATTTACTTAAGTCTTGAATTTAGTGTGAAAATCAAAGGTATTTCTCACTTATGGAAAAACATAATAAAAATGCATCAAAAGCAACCAATATATACTGAATCTGTGGATCTCATTACTACAGAACATCACTGATTCAAATAGGAGTAAAAAAAGGGTATTAGCAATTATGCCACATGGAAGATCCACAGAGCCGGGATGGTATTGGGGGGCAGGAGGGGAGCGTAATGCACAATGTTGGTTTAGTCAGGAGAAGGCACATCTCTGGGTCCACTGGGGACTCTTGCTACAGCTTCACACATGGGGAAGCTTCAGTTCCATCAGCACCAGCCTCCTGCCACTTGCCTGAGGTGGAGGTTGAACAGTGACGGTCATGCTCCCGGCCCCTAGGGATGTTCCCCTTCCCAGAGTACGTAGTGCTGCAGCCTCTACTCATGTCATATGACTGCACTGGGAGCACTACAGAGGGGGGAGCTTTCGCTACCCTTTCTGACCAGCAGTGTGCTTAAGATGAGGCTCGTCTTAGATGACTGAGCGCAGTGTTGTAGCTAAATGAAAGGGCCCAGTCCTGCCTGACCGCTGCAGCTATGCTCCCACTGCCCTTTGAGAGTTTTGGATGTGCAGAGAAGTGGCAATTCCTCGTGAGCAAAGAGGATTAAGGAAGTTCGACGGAGACGTACACCTAGTGACCTCTCTCTGTGTAGACAGCCATAGCTGTCAAATGCTGATAAGTCGATTTTAGCTATGCAGCTGGTGTAGCTAAAATTGCCTATCAGTGGTTACCTGCTTCGTCTAGTACAGACATAGCCTTAGTTAGACAACTTTCAAGTGCAGATCAGGAAATTGTGGTAAACTGTTCACTACTTTCCCCACCCTCCAGCTTTAATCTGGTGCTCCCTGTGAACGCAAGCCACCACTGAACCGCTTATCAGTTAGTGAATGCTCTAATCCTTACATACAGACACAACTGGGAGCTTGGTTGGGTCTTAAATGAATGCAGTTATGTTCTTCTATATGATAGTTGGTAAAGTATGTTAGTGGCTCAAAACTTGCTGACAGAGCAACAATATGGCAGATGAAATCAATTTTGATAAATGCAAGTAATGCCAATAACATATCCAAAGTGACGGGGGTCTAAATTAGCCGTTACCACTCAAGAAAACGGTCTTGGAGCCCTTGTGGAGAGTGCTCTGAAAACATCCGCTCACTGTACAGTGGCAATAGAAAAAGCTAACAATGTTGGGAATCATTAAATAATAAGACAGTATCATGTTGCCTCTACATAAATCCATGGTACACTAACATGTTGAATACTGAGTGCAGATGTGGTCATCTCATCTTAAAAAAAAGATATAGTGGACTTGGAAAACATTCAGAAAAGGACAACAAAATTATTAGATACATGAAATGGCTTTTCTATGAGCAGAGATTAATACAACTGGGACTTTTGAGCTTGGAAAAGAGATGATTTGAGATTTGATAGAGGAATGTAAAATCATGGCTGGTGTGGAGAAAATAAATAAGAGAGTATTATTTACTCCTTGTCCTGACACAAGAACTAGGGAGTCATCAAATGAATTAACAGGCAGTAGGTTTAAAACAAAAAAAAAAGTATTTCTTCATATAATGCATGGTCAACCTGTGGGACACTGTGGCAGAGGATGTTGTGAAGGCCAAGACTATGGGCGTGGGGTGGGGGTCCAATAAAAAACTAGACAAACTCATGGAGGATAGTTCCCTCAATGGTTATTAGCCAGGATTGACAGGGATGGTATCCCTAGCCTGTTTGCCAGAAGCTAGGAATGGGAAGTAGGGGATGTATCACCTGATGACTATCTTTTCTGTTCATTTCCTCTAGAGCACCTGGTATCCACCACCCTTGAAGGACAGGATACTGAGCTAGATGTTGGCCTGACCCAAAAATGTCTGTTCTTATGGCTGTATCACAACATTTCCACAACAACTGTGTGACATTTTAATATGTACTTTTGCAGATACTCAATTGATAGAAGCAGTGATCCTGGGAGGTTCTTTTATGTTGATATTGCAACAGGAGCACTGATGACTGCAAGACCTCTTGACCGGGAAGACATCTCTTGGCACAATATCACTGTGCTGGCAGTGGAGCTGAGTAAGTAGATTGAGGTTGTCGAAAGAGATACAATAGACATCGTGATAGTTTTATTGCAATTAAACAACTTGCATTAATAAAATTGCTTAATTAAATTGGAATCCACATTATCTGTCTGAATTGAACTTCTCACATTACAGAGAGACTATTGCATTTTAGTTTTTGCACTCTTTTTTGTAGAAGGATGAGGTTGGGAGGTTTGCAATTAAATGTGCCATGTTGGTTTCTCAAATTGTAAGTATTCAAGTGATGTATTGTAAAGCACTTCTTGAAATACTGTTCAATGTGAGCAGTCTCACCAGAATAATGAGTTAACAAAAGCAGATGCTGCAGTAAGTGGGAGAGAGAGGCCTGAGGGAATTGGTAACAGAATAAGAACTTTTTCATTTCTGGATCACTAGTTCAAATCCATCTTATGTTAGTAGAGAATAAATGTCATTTTCATCAGTTTGCTGTTTACAGCCAAGTTATTTCACCCAAGCTGCTAGAACTGTGTGAACTGCTTTTAACTACTCCAGAACAGTTGAAGTTTGCTAAGGTTCCCTATTTAGTTGTATTCCAAAAACTCGGCCCAGATTCTTCATTGTGAACCCCAGGTGCAAAGGAGGGACTGACAGTTTTAACATAATCTGTGCAAACCTGCAAGTTTTGCAGCATTTGGAGTACAAATGAATATTATATTCTAAATAGGGCTTCTGGCACACGAGCTGAAACCTCTGTGCTCTACATAACTTTTGTTAATGCTCTCAGATCATTTTCTCGTGCATATCACAAAATCTGCCAATGCTCAGCATAGCTGGTATCTTTGTAGGCAGCTTCTCTGTTGACCAAGAACTGTTTTGACTTGTATCCCTAGATGTAATATTTTTAGACATCAGGTTTGAAACAGACTAGTTGAACAGTTTGCATGAGAGTGCATGCCTGATATTTAGGTAATGCCTGCTTTATGGTTGGAGTACTTCTTTAACCTGACACTTTTTGCCATCAGTAATTTTACCTATGATCTAATTCCACCACTCTGCTATTGAGAAGAACTCCAAGACTGCAAAGATTCCATTCCCTGTGGTGGACAACTTAAGTCCTTAAAAATTGATAAAATAAAGATTTTATTTTGAAGACTACCTAAGAGACTTGGACACCAAATTCCAATTAATTTTGGCAGTTTTGAAAATCTCAGACTAACTGTACTAGCCAAAGTAGATGTTACCTCTGATGAATGCAGCAGTGAACACTTACGCCTAGATTCACATAGGACTTAGTTACAAATGTGCCATTTTGGGAAAGCTCAATCCCAGAATCAGACTTTCTAGATTTCACAAATCCCCAGCTCAACTGCCCTCAAACCCTATAAGGATCTAAACTCAATGACTAAAATTTTGCAATAAAAATTCACTAGGACCCTGTATTTCTGCCTTTGAGCATGTGTCCTGCATCCCCTCACCAGGCGCTTGGCTGCCTAAATCCCAGAACAATGCATGGCGAGACAGACTTGCCTACTGGATCAGTCTGCAATAGATGAGTGTACAAAACAATCAGTGGCAATGCTAGGCAACAATTCAGGACTTTTTGCTGGTGAGTAAAGCACTTACCTGGGATGTCGGAAAACTGATTCAAATCTCCCCTACACCCAATGGATGCATATGTGAACTGTGAAGCTATGGGATATTCTGATATGATTGCTCAGTCTCCTGTTCAAACTGTTCTCCTGGAATGCTGGGGGTCTCACATCCCAGGGGAGCATTCTAACCTCAAAGCAACAGTATCATTCTGTTGCTTGCTCCCTCTCTACCTTTGGCCCCATGTAGTCTTTTGAATTATATACTCACACAGTCTGCACATGAATTTTTTTGAAAGTTTGTACAAAATACATCCAGCCATCTTGAGTTAGCTGGGGGGGATGCTATTCTTGCTTTAATAAAATTGTCAGGGTTTTCCTAGTGTATTTTAATATGTGCAGCTCAAAGATTAAAAAGGTAAAACTGCCTGGGCTAGTCCTCAGTGAAGAAGAATTGCTTGTTTTGTGTGAAAGTGATAGCCAGATCAAGAGGATTTTGACTTGTCACTGTTTTGCACTAGTCTAATGCAGGGTTATCCTAGCGTAAATGGTGAGCCCTCTGTAACCTGAGGCCTTTAAATTATGATTTGTAGATTTCAGTGACTCAGCTAAAGTTAAGAGGCTGTTACAGCGGTGGGTGGATGAGGCACTTCATCCTTCAGTGTCCAAGCATGTCAGACTAGATGCTTGTGATGAGCTCTTATGACCTAAAATCTATGACTTTCTGTTTTTAAAAGGTTGTTTGATAGTCTATAAATTAGATATTCGTATACCTTGGTGGTAGCGGTATAAAAACATATATGGACAGATAAGCTATAGAGTCAAATTATATGGTAATGAAAAGTAAAATTATTTGACAATATTAACTCATTAGTATGGATATGCTACATAAAGAATATCATATATAAAACTTTTGAGAAAATTGAAGCATTTGCTAACAATGTTGGGCATTAGTAAGAACGTGACAGATGAGAATAAGACCAAAATATCATATTGCCTGTACATTAATCCAGAGTGTAGTCCTACATCTTGAATATTGAGGGCAGCTGTGGTCATCCCAGGTCAAAAAAAAAAGATATATTGGTACTGGAGAAGGTGCAGAAAAGGGCAACAAAAATTATTAGACGTATGGAATGGCTTCTGTCTGCGTAGAGATTAATAAGACCGGGACTTTTGAGCTGGGAAAGGAGATGATTAAGAAGGGATATAATAGAGGTCTATAAAATCATGGCTGTTGCAGAGAAAGTAAAGAAGGAAATTTTATTTACTCTGTCTCATAACGAAAAGACAAGGGGGTCACCAAATTAAATTAATAGGCAGCAGGTTTAAAGCAAACAAAATGAGTTATTTCTTCGCACAATTCACAGTCGACCTGGGGAACTCTTGGCCTTCACAATATCCTCTGGCAAAGCTCATAACAGGGTACAAAAAGAACCTGGTAAATTCATGGGAGATAGGTCTGTCAATGCCTATTAGCTGGGATGGTGTCCCTAACCTCTATTTGCCAGAAGCTAGGAATAGGCAACAGGGGATAGATTACTTGATGATTACTTTTTCCATTCATTCTCTGTAAAGTATGTGGCATTGGCCTCTGTGAGGAGACAGGATACAAAACTAGATGGACCTTTGCTCTGACCCAGTATGGCTGTTCTTATGTGTGCTCTACTGTATTTGAAAATATTACATCATGCTATAGAGAAAGTTTTTAAAATTTACCCAAGATAGCAGAGTTAAAGTTCTCAATTAAATCTCAATTTTTATAAATGTCTGAACAGCTGACCTGTCTTCATTTTGGGGTTTTTTATGAGATTTTGGCTCCCCCCTTCCCCTTTTTTTGGTGTGGTAACTGAATGTGGGGGGGTCAAAATACCAGAAGAAAAAAGGCAATGTATTTATCGTGTAGATACTGGGTATTAATGTTGTTTGAGCTGAAGACTTTTGCCTTCATGAACTCCCCTTTCTTTCTATTTCTGAATAACTGAACTGATGTTATACTCCACTTGGTTTCCACAAGAGATGTCAAGAAAATTCCATCTTTTTTCTGCTGAAATTAGACTTAAAATTTTTGTAGACGTTTTTACATTTTCCAGGCAGTTCTATAGCCGATGAAAAGACTTAACAATTTTTGTATAAAAATTTGTATAAAAATTTTGTATAAAATATTGTCAAATACAACATCAAACTGTTTTATATTTTAAACTCTAAATTTTGAGTGGAAAAAAGCTCAGAATTGCATATTTTCAAAAAACAATTGTCTGGACTCCTTGAACCCAGTGCCTTGTGAAACAACGCTAACTGAACTATGCCTTCCAAACCTTAACTTTTGGCATAGTCTCGAACTTCCCTAGAATTTTCTCTCTGACACTGGTTTGAAAGCAGCTGTGAATATCTGAGGTGTCGTGGTGTTAGAATGGACATTAGAACTCAATCTTGCCCACAGTATCTTTCTACACCTCTCAGAATAGATTTCATTCAGTGCAACAAGGCTAAAAGGAAAGATCCCTTGCCTTCCTAGTAGGGAAAGCAGCTGCTTTTTCATCTGATCATAAAGTCTTTATTTTGTTCTTTTAGGCAATCCCTCACAAGTTGGCAGTGTATCAGTCACAGTAAAAGTCCTGGATGTTAATGATAATGCTCCTCAGTTTTCCAAGTTCTACGAAGCTTTTGTGTGTGACAATGCAAAAGCTGGACAGGTGAGAAACCCTAATTATGTCTGTGTGAGAAGAATGAGAATTGCTTGTGATTGCTGAAACATGTACCTCTGAACATACAGGGCCCTGAAAAAAGTTTCGATGTAGAATGCAGGCATGGCTTCTCTGCGATTGTAACTGGATTAATTGATCCATCCCTAGTTTTACTGGGATTTATTGGATTGCAAATCTAGAGGGCTTTCATTCTCCCAAATCATGACTTGTCCCTCACAAGATGGTCTTGTTCAATCACTGCATTTGCTTCCTTTTTAAAGTGTAATTCTTTATGCAGCATCTCCCTGACCAGGCTGCTATCACTCCATTTTATTCTTGCATCCTACAGCTGGTTCAGACAGTGAGTGCAGTAGACCAGGATGACCCACAGGAGGGTCAGCACTTCTACTACAGTTTGGCTCCTGAGGCAGCTAACAACCCCAACTTCACTCTGAGGAACAATCAAGGTAACCGGGGTGGACAGAGTCAGTTACTTACACTTCTCTCTCTAGTCTGAGCTGGATGTAAGAGGCTTTGACTCAGTGTGCAATAAGACTGCCGTTTCAAATAATGCCCAGTGACACCTGCTCCTTAAAGGCAGAGATAAAATGACATTATTTTATGCACTTGAAGGTTATACAACATTTGCTTCTATATAAATATTTCCCAACGATAGGCTTTCTTCTTCAAAGGTGCCAACACTGTGCAAATTCAAATCCTGTGGTCACACTGTAGGCAGCTAAGATTTCCAGGGTGGGACTTGGTTCAAAAAGCAAAGCTTAAAAGGTAGGATTAGAAGTGGAACTAAAAAAAACAAATCAGAGCAAAAAAGTATTTTGCTCTCTTTGCACTCTGCATGTTTTCTTCCAGGCACAGAAAGTGAATGCTCTCATTGTTCCGGTGTCTCCTCTCCATTTCTCAAAACAAGAGTTCATTTATTGCTCATAAAAAAGGCTGTAAGGGTTACAGGGAAGATGCCTGGCTTTGACCAGAATTCCAGGGAGCCACACTGGAGTTACTCAGTTAGGGTGAACTGCAAAGAATGGGAACAGACAGTCCCTAATGCTGGTGGATATTCTAATACTTAGGCTTGCTCTGCACGAGGCATATAAGTTGAGTCAAGTTATGCAATTGCCATAGCTAGAACTGTGCATCTATAATCAACTTATCTGCAACTGATTTACCTGGCCATCTTCACAGCGGGAAGTCAATGGAAGAAACTCTCCCATTGACCTTCCTTACACTTTGTGATATTGAGCAGTACAGGGGTCAATTGCCAACCCCAGACAGTTCAATTTCATGAGTCTCTACTAGGTGTGTGAAATCGAACTCCAGAAGATCATCCCTGAGTGGGTTGATCTTCTGTGTAGCCCAAATGTTCCCTCAGATTTACCAAGACAGCACAAAACAGCTTGTACAGTACCTTACTGGTTACCCAGAAGCTAACAAAACAGTTACCTGAAAGCAGCCCAGCCTTAGGCCTCCACCCCGATACCCAAGTCAAATATGATGCAGATTACTGAAAACCTTAATGAGAAAGTTCCATCAATCCTGAAAAACTGAACAGGTGAAAAACCGTATTTATGTCTGTGTGAGAGGAATGTTGTCTTCTAGATGTGGTGACTTTATTACATGGGCACAGCCAGTAATCAAGAAAGGGAAGAAATGGGACAAAAGTTCACTTGTACTACCAGACAGCAGATGTTTCATCAGACCTCTCTTCAGCAGTTCAGATGCTCTTGGCCCAATGTATGGCCTCATTGTTTTTCCAAGGGAAATGAATATTTCAGATTCTACCCAAATATAAGCTTGCAGACAATTCATATTACCAAACTGAAATGTATTAAAGAAAAAAAAAAGTGTGGGTTAAAAAGATCACTATAAATACAGACAAATACAATTTTGAGATCAGATTCATAGCAGAGATGGCAAGCTTTGTAGTTGCAAAGAGTTCTTGCAGAATCAGTCCATGGGATATAGTCCGAGGTCCATATTCAGGGTGAATCCAGGCAGGCCTGAGGATCTCAGTCTTATGACTCAAACGTCCTCTGATGAAAATTAAGCAGATCTGAAATAAAAAAGAATTAGGACCCAAGGGATTTTAATATGCTTCCAGGCCTTCTCCTGATGGGTTGGAGTCCGTAGGTTAATAATAGGCAATCATGGAGACTTCTAAATTCACTTATTTTCTAAGAGTGACTGGTAATTAGCTATATGGACTAATCTAAGCTAACTGCCAGTTTGCTACCATTCTCAGGTGATTTGGTATATATGTCAAAGAGATGATTAGTGATATTACTATGGTTACAGTTAATTTAAAATTTTACTATTTTATTTTTATTGCTGAATCAATAGCTATAGTGACAGGAACTGTGTTTCCATGGCTATCAGCTAAAGTGATACAAGTACACACACACAGTTGGTCTCATCTGCAACAATACGGGTTTGCACTTCAAAGTTCTAAGCTGTCTACCCTAGAAAAAGGAAACAGAGTAACAAGGGGCAGACAGTGAAAAATCATTGTCCAGGAACAGGGAACTAACCAACCATGTTATCTGGATGGTTGAAGTGGGATTATTCAAAGTGAATACTGTTAACGCTTGGATCTGACCCTGATTTTGCAATCCTCACACACAGAATTAGGCCAAAGTGTCCTTTATTCTAGCTTGAAGAGGTGACCACAGCTATATAGAGGTTCTCCATGAACTGGTTAGTACAGAAGCAGCTCACCACATCTTGCCCGGTGTGATAGAGTTACTTTGCGCCCCTGGTAAATAGGAGACCTAGAACTGGTTATAGCACTGATTCAGGGGCAAGAATGTGATGCTTCAGCCAGTAGTAGGAAGAAGTCTCTCCTGTACATCAGCAGTGATCCCTCAGGCCAGCTGAGGGGTGGTAAAATAGTTATTTTGGGTGCCTCGAGGGAGGAGAGCAAATGGAGAAGACAAAAAAATGAAGCTGTTCCTTGGAGAGAGTGAAAAAAATCTGCTTCTAGCCACAGTATACAATCAGCTTCCTGCTTCATCTCTGCAAATAATGGGGAGCTCAGTGTTGTGGATGCAATTAATGGCAAGCACGCATTGCATACACTGGGTGTCCAAGTCCCATTGCTGCGAGCATAATGCCCCTGCATGGGCACGCACACACCAGCCTTTTACCTGTCCACAGTGATACATTTCTGAAACTGGTGAGCAACAAGAAGGGACACATTGGGCAAGGGAGCGATGGCAAAATTCCTGTAAAAGAAGCAGATGAATAGCTTCCTGTGCTTGGTTATGAATTTATGTAAACTCTATTGAAGTCAGTGGGATAGAAACTAGTTGAGGAGCCAACTACAGCTGTGTATGCTCTGTCCAAACCAGCCATGTCTATCCAAGAGCAATTGGGAATGTCTGCTCTAATCTTCAGGAATCTGAAAGATGAATAGAGCTAATTGAGAGGCCATTTCTCACCTCTTTCTCATCACAGCAGTTCAGCTATGCCTATGGTATTATGGCGGTCAGGTTTTGGAAAATAATTTTCCAAGACTAGTGCCAGAGCTGCATGGGTGTGGGAGCACATTACACTGTGGAGTTTACTTCCACGGGAGTCCACCAGAAATTTGGCTTAGGTGGCCTTCAAACATGGAGTACAGCCCAATTGTTGTCATTTATTTAAGGGACATCCAATTAATCAGTGAGAAAGGATCGCTCTTGTCAGAATAAAAGGTAATAGTCAGACCCTCAACTGACTTCAAAGGGAGATGGCACAGGCCCTTAATAAGCTACTGTAACCAGCTCTCCCTGAGCTATGGCTGTAACTGTTTATTGGACTTGTATTTTTTTTTCTTTTTTGTAATAGCAGTTCAGCAAAAGAGGCTAGGACACTTAAAAATAAAGGTCCAATCTGAATACAACATTCCTTCTTATTTAACCACACCACTGGAGATGACTGGATGGACATACAGAGTAAAGTTTGAGGTCAGCTATAAATGTAGATGGAATTTCTGCCATGGCTAACAACTTGGGTACTTTTAAAAAGGCCGTGAGTAGTAAGAAAGCCAGTAACCTTTCACAGAAACTGGCCAATGCTGTCTGCTCACCAGTTATTTCAACAGGTTTCCTCATGTACCATTTTGTAAACTTTGTTGTTGTTTTTTTGCCGGGGGGGGGCGGAGGAGGGACATCTTTTGCCCATACATTTGAGACCCACTTTCACTAACGTATGACATACTGAGCTCATTGTGTCACTGAGACATTCTACTAAAAAAAATAGAAACTTCTCAAAATTTTCACCCTCAGATGTACTTTTTCTGTCCAAGTCTTCACTTGGTATAGTTCAGGGGTTGGCAACTGGCAGGTCTTTCAAGAGTCACTAGTGGCTCCGAGTGCTGCCTCTGGAGGCTGCTGCTGGTTAAACAAAGTCCACCGTTCAAACAGGCTTTAGGGGTTTTTTTTTTTGTTTAAGCATCGGCAGCCTCCAGAGCCGCATGCGAAGCCAGTGGTGGTAGGGAGCCCCTGAAATGGAAGTTGGCAGCTGCCCACACACGCTGCAAACAGGGGACGGAGAGCTGCGGGGGTAGGAGGGAGGCACTGCCCTGCTGGGGAATAGGAGGAGGAGGAGGAAGCTGGGCAGCTGGCACAGGGTGCTGTCTCTCAGTCACTTGGGAGCTTCTGTCCAAGCGAAGGGCTGCTCGAACCTCCTGCCACGCTGAAACTAGCACAAGCGAGGCTAGACTGCACAGCTTGCTGCAGTTATGTCAAGCCCAGGGCATGCACGTGGCTCAGTGACTTCATCCCACCTCAGCGTGCTGCAGTGTGTCTACCCGCACCCTGGGCTTTCAGCTTCTCTCAGCTGGAATCAGTCATGTCCCTTCCAACAGCCCATAAAATAAACACCCAGGAGGCAGGCCAGGGGGAGTAGCAGGAGAGGCAGGTAAATTCTGGGGGTGGGGAGAAGAGACCAGATGGGGTTAAGCCTAGCAGGGAGGAGTAAAGGTTGGGGGATAGGAGGGTGATTTGGGGGCTGAAGCACGTAAAGCCTGGAGCTGGGGGTAACAACTTTCTAACTGGTACATATCATTGTGTACGTGCTGTTCTTAAAAATGGGGTGACAAAGTATGTTTTGATGTTATTTGTTAAGGACTGTCTCATATTCACATGCATTGCAGCTCTTGCAGTACTGATTTTGTAACTGAATTTGAAAAAATGGATCTTGGTGTTTTGGTTGCAGACCTCTGGACTATACTTAATAGCAATAGCAGTGCCTGAACAGCTGTGTCAACTTTGCACTTTAAAAACACCCCATTTTTCAGAGACATGTGTCTTGCCAAACTTAGGGAAAGTATTGGTTACAAATCAGAAGTGTACAGAGAATAGTTTATGAACAGGCTTATATGATGGCAGTCCTTTGCAATCACAGGTGACCCCCTCCGTGACAGAGTTCCCTTCCAGACCTGTGTGCAGTCCATAACTACCTACTACCTTAATAGTTCTGTATAACTAAAGCCTTATTACTATTTACTAATGTCATCTGTGAATAGCAAATTACTTTTTATAGTAGGAGACAATCACAGAGATGATAGACACTTATCTGAAGTTACTTTTTCGGTAATGCTGGGAAGACAACAAACAACAACAGACTCACGGGCCTAAGGAGATGTCCCAAAGAACAATGCCTCTCAACTTGGAGCTATGCTGTGTCTAGATTCAGTCTGGCTGCCACCATTGTGATGCAAATAAGGTTCATGAAATTGCAAATAGCTGCTCATTTGCATATTTACATGGCTTATTTGCATATTCACAGCAGACAACAAGCAGTGTAGATGTGGTTCTGCTGGCAAAAACACCCTCTGTACCGGCCCCTTATCGCTGAGGTTTTAAGGGTTAAGGAGCTAGTGACAGAGGGATTTTGTGCCAGCAGCACTATGTCTATACTGCTTGTTTTCTGCCATTCGTGAACCCTCATTTGCATCATGCTGGCAGCAGCTGGACTGAATCTACATGCAGCTTAAAGGAATAAATCTGTAAGATTCCTTACAATGTTGAATACATTGGTAGCTGCTGCCCTGATGAGTAATTCTTTATCTTACGCCAACAATTAAAACCCTATTCGTCTTGAGTCATTTTTTTGAGTCTGAAGAGCTCTGCCTAACAACCTCCTCTAGGTTCAGGAGAGCATAAAGGCATTCTGTTTTTGGAAAGAAGCAGCTACAAATTAGCAAGAAATTTCCTCAATTCACAAGGAAGATTTCTGGGTATTTATCTTCAGTCTCAAACCTCTGGGCTACAGCTTCTGATAATGAAAGGGCATAGCAAGCCTGATGGATACAGGCCCCAATTTCATGCTAGTGTAGGGAATTTGTCTACAATCTCAAATATCCAGCTCCTCTCTGCCCAGTGTTTCAGTGTGACCCAGTGACCCGTGGGCTCATAAAGACACTTCTTCCTTTGGTCAGAGGTTACCACTACTTCAGAACATGACAGAAAGGAAATCAAAGTTCCTTTTTCAAGGTTGATAAAGACAACCAAAGATGGCTGCTTTCCCTGCCCCCTCCCTTGGCAAATGAATGCTGAACTATTTTTGTATTAGTTATTAATTATGGCACTTTAAGAAAAATCAGTACAAGTTCTGCAGTAGATTGTTTCCAGTCCTTGCACAGATGCATGATGCCTCCCCCAGCCCAGCAGGAACAGTTTCATAGGTGCAGGAATGAGGGGTGCTGCTTGGAGTGGTTTCTGTTATATATAGTACTTACAGTTTGCTTCAATGGCTCCCAACAGCCCCACTTTTCAAATTATTCCAGCAACTCTGACACTGGCTGTTGTGTTCCCTAAATTTAGTAGAGTACAGTGATTGCTCACTCCTGGTACGCTCAAGGGAGTAATCATCTCAGCTGGAGTCAGACCGACAGGAAGGAAATAACCATGGCTGGTGCTTGTCTCCACACTCTCCTACCTGCAAAGCTGACCCTGCATGACACCGTGAATATTCCATCCCAGAGGACTGACTGAGGAAACGGTACAGAGCTAAGCCTGTGGCTAATTATTACAGTCTACCCCTCTACGATGAAAAGAAACTCATAGGGCTATACACTACCTGCACATTGTGCATCACCCATATGTCACAGAACTACTTTTGGGTTACAGTCTAGCAGATGTCCAACCTTGCCAAGTGCTATATTCAGATTTCTCATATACCATACCACCGTGTCGTCATGCGCGCCCAGCAGCACTGTCTCTCACCTAATGCCAGTGTGATTAGATGCAGGACTACACATTATGGCATGGACATAATGCAACAAGTCCGGCTATTCTTTAGGGATGACTTAGATCCTTGGCCAGTACTAAAGGGAACAGACACATACCAAAGGGAACTACGTCACCATGACTGGTTAAGAGCTATCTTGGAAGTATGTGTCCTGTCCATTTTTTCAGAAGTATGCTTCACTATTTGACTACAACAGTCTGTTTTTCAACCTGGAAAGGAACAATTATTAACACAACCTAGGATTTGTCATTAACTCATGAGGCACCATTTCAACCAGACACACTCCCCTTTATTCCTAAAACAAATCACTTCTCAATAAACTAGAATCCTCTTATAATCAGGGGTATCACCCAGGAGGAAGTAGAGGTGACACCTGCCATGCCAGTGGTTTGCACTTACTAAAAAGATTCCTGAAGCCACAAGGTCAAGCCCACTGTTTTTAAGCAGAGGTCCCATACAGCCACTGAAGCATCATCCCAACTGCGTGGTCACAACACCACCAAAATTTGACTCAGCTGCCACACTTTACTGACAGAAGGACAGCCAGACCAAGTTTCAGTGAGTGGCATTGCACAGTGAGAGTTGGCTTGGCCAGAGGCACTACTCCTATTTTTGACATCCATGAGCAGAATAAATTGTCATATGTAAACTGCCCCACTAATGGAAACACATGCTACCAGCTGTAGGCGCTCAGCTACTCTCTCCTGGGCTGCTGCCCAAGCACTCTGCTAACGGTACGCAGGGCATTGCAACTCACTGAGCACTTGATCCATAGCAGCACTGAGTCATGCACGGTGTGGGCAAGTGAGAGGGCAGACTTCCTGAACCAGGGCAATCAAAACACCTGGAAATAATGAATTCTCCCCTCTCACTCCCAGTAACTTGACTGGGAGTGGACAGGGTCATTGTCACCAGAATTGTATTCAGCTCTTTGTTCATTTTCAACAGATGGTTTCTGAGTCCAGGGCACATTCCCATGGATAGCATGGCTCTGCAACCGGACAACCAGCCCCATAATTTACCCAGAAATCTTCCTTGTGAATTGAGGAAATTTCTTGCTAATTTGTAGCTTCTTCTTTCCAAAACCAGAATGCCTTTATGCTCTCCTGAACCTAGAGGATGTTGTTTTTGCCAGGATGCCACAGAACAAGCTGTTGGCAGAGTCTAAATACAGACAAATGGCCACTTCCTGCTATTACATTAGTTTCTCCATACTCTATAATAGACTTGCTGCAGACAGATCTATTAGATGCTGGAGGGGAGGGAGCAGAGGGCACATGAAGACAGAAAGGGTTTATATACTGGGAGAGGTTTGCAGGAGGAGGCAACTTCCATTTTCAGCTCCAGAGCCACTGAGCAGCACAGGAACAATGGCACAAACCTTGTTCTGGTGCCTGGCCCTGTTTTAAAGCAACACAATATATCACATGGGCTGGTAATTAATAAGCCTTGCCCCCTAGTGAGTGCTGTCAGCTGGCAGGCGTTGGAGAATGCTCAGCACAAACCTGAAAATAAAACTGTTTTCACTGCCAAGCATCTCTCTGTCTTAAGTACATTTATGTAAGTTCCACATTTTGAGGTAGGAAAATGTTATTTTCCCCTCTCCCCCATTTTGTTTTTGAATGGAAGGTATCTTATCAGTTCTAGCTGGCAATGTTTTTTATGCCGCCTGACATTGTGAACACTGACAGCACCAGGTATCTCTCATGAAAGCAGCTAACCAGAAGCATTGAGGGACAACTCATTATTTCCTTTGAGCCAGAGACAAGGACAGTAGCAAAATTCAGTAGGAAACAGCATGAGCTGCAATTTAGAGATCCCACAGCATCATTCCAGGAAAGTAGGGGTGGAGTTTTTGGCCCAACAAAATAAAAAGGAGCTGTAGCCCTACAAATACTTAGATTCAAATAAATTACAGTAATGATTACATGTCAACATATGGCCAACTCTTCTGCCCTACTCCAGGTGTCTCCTCCTCCTTAGCAGCACAGACTAGGTAAGAGCCCTTCTACCATATTTTCATGGGCCTTACAAGAGGCACAGAGCATGTTGGAATGGGAAGTTTAAACTAGACTAAATCAAATTAAATTGATGTGAAAATACTTGGGTACAGATGCTGCAATTCATTATAGCATATTAACGCTGAACTCTTCTTTCAAAGTCAAAGACATTTGCATTAAATAGTTTGTTCTGCCTATTGTTTGTGTTCACACAAAGGTGTTACGCACCTCTTTGGCAGTCCTCCAGCTGCTGTCCCACACTGCTTTGCCATCAATGATTTGTCTCCAGTAAACCCTTGAGATATGTACAATCAAGTTGTGTATGTCTCAGGTTAACATGACTGCCACCCGACAGGAGTAGGAAACCACTCCCGTCAGGGATGGCACCCACAAGGCAGGCTGCCTTCCCTGATGGTAGTGGGGAAACCGCTCCTGTCAGGGGTAGCAGCCTGACTCTGACCAACCCTGACAGGTGTGGTTTCCTGTCCGCGTGGAGCGGGTGGGCAACCATGAGTCAGGCTGCTGCCCCTGAGAGGAGCAGTTTCCTAGTCTCCGGAGTGGCACGGAGCTGAGAACCAGGTGGCAGCCTGGCTCCCCTCCACTTGCAGAGCTGGGAAAGTGAGAAGGGCAGCAGCCCCAGTTAGTTTCCTGACTCCAAGGAGCAGAGGGGAGCCAGGAGCCAGGCTGCCCCTGATTCCCAGCTCCTCCCCACGGGCTGGAGCCAGGAAACAGAACAAGGCTGCTGCCCTGGTCAGTTTACGCTCTCGGCAGCTGGGTTCCCATCTCCCCTCAACTGGCATGAAAATCTGAGTTATGTGAGGGTTGCAGAAACGAGGAGTATTTACTTCTGTACCTTCTTCTGTTCTGCTGTCAACTTGAGCAGATGCCTCAAATAAAAACTGGCACAAGGCCAGATTGTATCCATTTGCTCCTGGGTTTAAATATATCCCCATTACTGCAATATTACTCCAAAAGGCCTGCAACAGGCCTGGAACAGCTACTTGTAGCAATGCTGAGACCCTGTATCTCATCATCATCCGGGGAGGAGCATCAGGAAGCTCTTGTGGCCAGCCACCAGAATCAAGCTCTTCCTCTGAGCACTGCTAAGCAGAGAGGCAAGCAGCACCTCAGCCACCACACCAAACAATGGAAGGTAAAGAGCAAACAGCCCTGCAGGACTTACATTCCCACCAGAGATGGCAAGTAAAGGTCCAGAAAGGGCAGCATGACCCATCTGTCTTTTGAAGAGTGCACAGAATTTTGATCTGTTACCCTACCACTCAAATCAGGAAGGATGGGCCCTGCTCTGTCCCCACGCCAAGGACAGCCTGCAAGACTCAATGGAAGAGGAGCATGAGGAGGTCAATGAAGATCAGGCCCCAAAAAGCCAAGATGTCTTCAGGATCAGGACCATGACCATTGGCCACATACACAGTCAGCCCCATTCGTGACTGTAAGACCAGTTCCCAGCAGAAACTTAGGATGAGAGTGAGAAGGCAGAGGGAACCTTGTTATGTAAGTCTCAATCTTCATAATTTATTAATATTGCGATCTGATGCTGAGCTGGCTTCATTTTACTTATCCCAAGCAGCCAGTGTTAACACCACAGCCAGGAGTCCCTCTGTCTTTTCACATCCATGTGCAGAATAAATTTTCTTATGTGCACCAATGCATGTGTGATGTGCACCAACACTGTGCCCACTGCGGGTGGCTGTGGACTCTCTGTTAATCAGCTGGGCGGTACCTGAATCTCTCCTGGGCAGCAGCAACCCAGGTGCTCAGCTAACAGGGAACACTGGTCAGAGCCACCTTAGATCTATGCACGCTAGGAGCCTGAGCTTTCAGTCCCGTTCCCTCTGACCCCATTATAGAGCAGCTAACGTACTGAGTTTTCAAAATGGTGGCTGCTCTGGCCAAGCAGTCTGCATCTGTCTCATGCTACAGCCCTGACCAATTTCAAGCCCGCACCATGAGGGGCACATGCCCATCTATGTATTTTTCTTTCCTTCTCTTCACATCTGTCCCTCCTGACAAACCCCTCAACCTCATTTGCCTACTCCAAATGGCAGCCTGGCATAGTCTCCTCCTGCACCCCCCCCATCTCCTCAAGCTTATTAAAATAACGAAAATATTCATTTTGCTAAGCTGGACAGTTTCTCAATGCAGTGGTCACAAGAAGCTTGGTTACTATTCTGTTTCCATGAGGTAGATGTGCACCTTGCATGTCTGTAAACATACAAAAGCCACAGCTCCTGGTGGAGGTACAGATGCTCTGTAAAATAGTGACTTCTTCAGACAGAACCACTACAGAACCTCATTTTAATCTGTACTTTCACCACAAGGCTCACCTGTGAATTGAGTCCTGTCTGCCAGGTTTTGTTCTTCCCTTCACTGCACAGCGTCCCTTGGAACTATTGTTCTAAATAAGGCTTCCTTCTGTTGGGCACATGAAAGGAGATAAAGCAGAACCTAAGCCAAAGACATTGCCCGACTTTGATCTGGGCAGTCTGCAGGATGACTATGGAGTCATTCCCCTTCCATTCCTGCAGCACTTCGTGGGCAGAGCCATCCTGGTGAATAACTTCACAGCGTACCTCGCTAGTCTGCTCCTTTTCTTTTGTCAATGATGTGATTCTTTGCCGTCCAACCACTCATCTCTAAGTAACATCACTGATTATCAGGACAGCCTAAAGGTGATGTAGGGGGATTACTGTCCAGTTCTTCCCAACAGGCCCCCTGCTAACCCCTATCACACTGTGTAAGCCAAAACACTTCCAACACAACCAACACTTCCCTAGCCTTGGTGGAGCCCAAACACACAAAAATCATTCTCCTCATTCACACACCACTCACTGTCTCTGAAGTTCCTCCAGGATTGGGAAAAATCCCAAAGACCAAGTGCATATTTTCAAAAGGCTGTTACAGCCTGGCTGGAATATGAACACTAACCACGTGTATGTTTTTTCTTACTTCCACAGCATTTGCAGTGGCCAGACCCTCAAGGTCAGGGCCTTTATTAATGGCTGAGTGGCTGGTAACCTAATGGGGAAGAGACTTTAAAAAAAAAAAAAAACACAACATGAAATGTTTGCAGGCCTCGTTGTGCAGTCTGGGTGACAAATGAAAATAGCAGAAGCTGTGCTTGTGCAGCAAGAGGAAAGCAAAAATGGAGCTATTCTTTCATACACCCAAGCCAAGGGTAGCAAGAACAGTTTCAACCATGAGCCCTCATTTTTAAGTCCCCTAGCCCCCTCCTTAATAACTGTCTTACCATTAGATGGCAAAAGCCTAACAACAACAAGAGGAAGAGGCAAGGCAGCACATACTCACCTGTGAATTGAGTCCTGCTTCCCTGGGTGTGTTCGTCCCTTCAGTGCACAGTGTCCCTTGGGAATTTTGGTTTCATTATTGGTCTGAAATAAGGCTTCTTTCTGTTTGGTACACTATACCGTGTTTAATAATAAACCTCATTAAAACTCATTTTTTTAAAAAAAAGAGTGCTCAATGCATTTTTACATTGAACTATTTCATGTCTATGGATTTTCTGAGTGCTTTACAGAAAAACCCAAGCACAGATGCAAGGCAAAATGAGTATCGCCACAACCTTGCCCTTCACTTCCACCATCCATAAACAATAATGCACTGCTCACAGTCTGTCCCATACACCCTCCACAGGTCACAGCTGCTCATTTTCAGGCCTGAGAATCAAAATAAAATCAAGTTTCCATGACAACACTGCCCTGGCTGTGTCTACTTTGTATTGAATGCCACAGCCTTCCATCTGTGATTAATGCTTTCTCCCTCATTCTGACATTCAGAATGTAACATGCAGTAATAATTTTAAGACACTTTTTTCATCCAGCTTCCAACCTGCTGCACAAACAGCACCACCCTCCTTTCAAATGCATGCCTACCACAGCTACTAAGACAGTAGTTAAACAATTCCTTCCTTCTGTCCAAACCACCTGTTACCCAGGGAAGCAGAGGACAAGCCAGGTCTCCTATGATAACTGGAGCAATCTTCATGCCCCGAATGTCCATAACCTCCCTAGCTGTGGTATAGGACATTTTTAAGAGTGCGGGAGCTAAAATCCATCCTCCTTATTCCTGTCCGCCTTCCCCCACTCTTCATTGAGGCTGGGAACAGCATACCAGTGCATGGAGCTGGAACTTGGGACACGGGGCCAGCAGCTGGGACCTTGGGCCAGCAGCAGAGTCCCCAGTGCCTGGGGTGACAGCCAGGACTATGGTGCACAAGGCTGACAGCAGAGTCCCTGGCAAGTGAGGCAGCAGCCAGAACCCTGGGGTGTGGCAGCACATCTAACCCTCCTCGTTCCCTCAAGATGAACTGTTCTCAATCCGTTAAGGTAAACGGAGCAGAGTTCTAAAATGCCTATCCCTGTAGATGACTCTTTCATTTATGTCTGTAAACCTCTCCCAGTGATCAACAGACTTTGTAACACCATGGAGAAATACCCCTTTCGGTGTATAAATTCTGAGCTGCCAGGAAGGAGGTGAATCTAATACATGGGTGCTACCAGTTGCTCCAACAGTGTTTCAGAATGCCATGAGTTCAAAGCCATCAATAATAAGAACAGCCACACTGGGTCAGACTGAAGGTCCATCTAGTCCAATATTCTGTCTTCTGACAGCAGCCAATGCCAGGTGTCCTGGGGAAACAAACAGAACACGTAACCATCAAGTAATCCGTTCCCTGTAGCGCATTCCCAACTTCTGACAGAGGCTAGGGACAACATTCCTGCTCATCCTGTCTAACAGCCATTGATGGACCTAACTTCCATGAAAACAAGAAAGCAGTCCAGTACCACTTTAAAGATTAACAAAATAATTTATTAGGTGATGAGCTTTCATGGGACAGACCCATTTCTTCAGACCATAGCCATACCAGAACAGACTCAATATTTAAGGCACAGAGAACCAAAAATAGTAATCTAGGCTAACAAATCAAAAACATTATCATCAAGGTGACCAAATCAGAGAGCAGAGGGACAGAAGCGGGAGTGGGGTGGAAGGGTGTCAAGAATTTGATAAAGCAAAGTATGTAAGAGTCCCCTTATAATGGGCCAGAAAATTGCCATCTTGGTTCAAATCATGTGTTAATGTGTCAAATTTGAATATAGACAAGAGTTCAACAGCTGTTTGGAAACAGAGACTGTTGAACTCTCTTTTATATTCAAATTCGACACGTTAACATGTGGTTTGAACCGGGGTGGCAATTTTCTGGCCCATTATAAGGACTCTCTTACATACTTTGCTTTACCTAATTCTTGATGTTCCCCACCCGCTTCTGCCCCTCTGCTTTGCTCACCTTGATAATAATTTTTCTGATTTGTCAACCTGGATTACTGTTTTTGGTTCTCAGTGCCTTAAATATTGAGTCTGTTCTGGTGTGGATATGATCTGAAGAAGTGGGTCTGTCCCACGAAAGCTCATCACCTAATAAATTATTTTGTTGGTCTTTAAATTACTACTGGACTGATTTTTTGTTTTGATAATATATAGACTAGCATGGCTATCTCTCTGTTACTACACTGCATGAGTTTAGATAGTCTGTTTTTTTTTAAACTCTGTTAGAGTCCAGGCTATCACAATATCCTCTGACAGGGAGTTCCTCAGGTAGCCGGTGTGCTGTATGAAGTACTTCCTTCCTTTTGCTTCAAACCTGCTGTGTATTAATCTTCAAACCTGCTGTGTATTAATTTCATTTGGTGAACCCTAGTTCTTGTGTTACCACAATGAGCCAATAGCACTTCTTTATCTACTTTCCTTACTCCCATCATGATTTTATAGACCTCCGTCAAGTCCCCCTTAGCGTTGCTTTTCCAAGATGAAAAGTACCGGTCTTATTACGCTCTTCTCATATGGAAGCCATTCTATTACTCCAGATCATTTTTGTTGCCCTTTTCTGAACACTTTCAAATATATCTTTTTTGAGATGGGGTGACCACATGTACATGCAGCAGTCGAGGTGTGCATATACCATGGATTTACACTGAGGCAATATAATGTTCTCTTATTATTAAAGAATTACCAAATTCACCTCCCTGAAAAACATGAACATAGAACATGAAATCTGGTGTGCTCTTACCATCAGCCTAAAGAAGACAAACGTACTCGGTCAGGATGTTGCTGAATCCCCATCAATCAGCATTGACAACTATACGTTAGAGGTCGTCCACAAGTTCGTTTACCTCGGATCCACCATCACTGACACCCTGTCGTTGGACACTGAGCTAAATAGGAGGATCGGAAAAGCGGCCACAACTCTGTCCAGGCTCAGCAAGAGAGTGTGGAACAACAACAAGGTGTACACTCACACCAAAATGCAAGTCTACAGAGCCTGGATCCTCAGCACCCTCCTTTATGGCAGCGAGACTTGGAACCTGTATGCCCGCCAGGAAAAGAGGCTGAACATCTTCCACTTGCGCTGCCTCAGGCGCATCCTTGGAATATCATGGAAGGACAGAGTGACCAACACCGCCGTCCTCGAGCAAGCTGGAATCCCAACCATGCACACCCTCCTCAGGCAGCGTCGGCTCCGCTGGCTTGGCCATGTCCACAGGATGAATGATGGAAGGATTCCAAAAGACATCCTGTATGGTGAGCTAGCCTCTGGCAAAAGACCTCCCAGACGCCCCCAGTTGCGCTACAAAGATGTCTGCAAGAGAGACCTCAGAGAGGTAGACATCGAGCTGGACAACTGGGAAGAACTAGCAGATGACCGCAGCAGATAGAGGCAGGGGTTACACAAGGGCCTTCAGAAGGGCAAGATGAGGATCAGACAGCTAGCAGAGGAGAAGTGAGCGCACAGAAAGCACACTAAGGACTTGCCAGACACCCACCACATCTGCAAGAGATGCAGCAAGGACTGTCACTCTTGTGTGGGTCTTCATAGTCCTATGACCTTGAAAGTGACAAAAATAGCCTGTCACTTTGGTAGGGCCACAATTATCACTCTCTCTCTCTCAGTGATTCCCAACATTGGTTTTTTTTTTGTTTTGGTTTTTTTTTTTTGCGGGAGAAGGAGTTGTGGGGGGGGCTGCCAATGCATTTTAGGGATATGTTTTCAGAGAACCATCCAAAAGGGCTCCAAAAATCTCTCTCGAGTGGTAACAGCAGCCTCAACACTTTATAGGTATCCATCTCATCCAGCACCCTTGGGACCTGAGCGGTACCAAACAAAAGAATTTGCTGGACCATGGAGGTCAATATTGTCAAGCACATTACCAACACTTTCACTACTGACCAGTCTTGCACCTGATGAAGTGAGTCTGTGCTCACGAAAGCTCATGCTCAAAACTTTTCTGCTAGTCTATAAGGTGCCACGGGACCCTTCGTTGCTGTTACATAGTCACAGTAGACGCTGTAAATGAAGTCCTCAATTGAAACTATAAAGGGCGCGATCCATAATCTATGCAGACTGAAGGATGCCTACTACTACCCCCATGGAATCTGGGCTTGCGTGGGTTCATTATACAGTATGACACACGCAGTCAAGTTGCATGTCTCAGGTTAATGCAATGTTCCTCACTCCTGTTAGGAACGGCAGCCTGACTCGCAACTGCCATCCCTGAAAGGAAACTGTTGCTGTTAGGGGCAGCAGCTGAGAGTCAGGCTGTCACTCCTGACAGGAGCAGTTTGTTCGTCTCTGAATTAGTGGGGAGCTGAGAACCAGGAAGCAGCCTGACTCACAGCTCCCCCTCCCCTTGCAGAGCCAGGAAACTGAACAGGGCAGCAGCCCTGGTTAGTTTGCTGGCTCCAAGGAGCTGAAAGGAGCCAGGACCCAGGCTACTGGCTCCCTTCCACTGGCTGCAAGAGGAAAGGAGCTGAGAGCCAGGATGCTGGGCTGGTCAGTTTCTCAGCTCTCACAGCCTGGTTCTCATCTCCCATTGACTTAAACAAGAATTCAAGTCATGGGAAAACACAGCCCCTGTGTAACTCAAGGGTTTACTGCGTACAGATTTCATGCAGGACGGGCAACTGTTTGTCATATAAAAGGGCCTGACCCAAAAGGGAAGTGCAGGAGTGTGCAAGTTATTTGGGGGGGGGGGTCAAGATAACACCACCCTTATTTCTGCACTGCCTTCAAAGCTGAGTGATCAGAAAGTGGTGGCTACAGGCAGCAGTGCAGATGCTGGAAGTAATGGTGCTGCTGCTTTCATAGCTGGGTGCCTAGCAAACATCCTGCACTCTCCAGTCACCTAGCTCTGAAGGCAGCACAGCAGTAAGGGTGGCAGTGTCATGACCCCCTTAAAATAAACTTTGTGCTACTATCAGCAGCAGCGCGAAAGAAGCTCTCAACATCCAGCACCCCACACACTAACTCTGTAACCCTCTCAACTCTTATTTTGACCCATATAATTTCAATACTAAGAAATATCAGATTTAAAATAGATGAAATCATTAAATTTGCTATTTTTAAATGTCCTATGACCTTGAAAGTGACAAAAATAGCTTGTCACTTTGGTAGGGCCATAATTATCACTCTCTCTCTCTCAGTGATTCCCAACATTGTTTGATTTTTTTTTTTTTTGCAGGAGAAGGGGTTGCCGGGGGCGGGGGGGGGGGCTGCCGATGCATTTTAGGGGGATGTTTTCAGAGAACCATCCACAAGGGCTCCAAAAATCTCTTTCTTGAGTGGTAACAGCAGCCTCACCACTTTATAGGTACCCATCTCATCCAGCACCCTTGGGACCTGAGCGGTACCAAACGAAAGAATTTGCTGGACCATGGAGGTCAATATTGTCAAGCACATTACCAACACTTTCACTACTGACCAGTCTTGAAAGTCATTTAGGGGGTTAAATAATAGCACAGAACACAGTGATCCAGGACTGGTGGCTGTGGACAAATTTTATGGAACCACAGGAGACTTAGTTACACCCAGGATAAGTGATCCACTGGCTAACTAAAAATCATACTGGATTATGGAGGTTGCCAGGTGAGTGTGTTCCTTATTCAAGAGGTTCAAATCTGTATAACAGGCATCACGTTTTCCAACATGCAGTACTTTGGATTTAGCCATATTGAATTTCATCTGCAATTTTGCTGCCCAGTCACCCACTTTTGAGAGATATTTTTAGAGTTTTTCTTAAGCTTGACTACTGTGAGTAGCTTTGGATCATCTGCAGAAATTTACCACCGCCACCCTTTTTCCAGATGCTTTTTAAATATGTTGAATGGGATTGGTCCCAGAACAGATCCCTAGTGAGATACCAGTATTGATCCCACAAAGTACAGGTCAGTTTTCATACTGGAGGGGGGTGCAATTCTGAAGCCACCCTTTTTAAAAAATGGCATCATGTGTGTCTTCTTTATATTATTTCGTACAGAAACCGATTTAAATGACAGGTTACAGACTACAGACAGTAGTCCTGCAATTTCACCTTTAAGGTCCTTCCAAATAAGCTTCATAATGTGGTGCAACAGTACCATTCCATGGCATCACATACAATAAAGCCCCCACAGCTATCTTCCAGGCCAGACTGAGGGGCTGTTTTCTTGTAGTATGCTGGGGTGTTTAGCTTCTATGTGGCAATGGCAACCTACTTCTCCAGGGGAATGGGTTCACAAAGGTGGTATGCTTCCACTCTGGGGCCAGTTCCAGACAGATCTCAAAAAAGGTTGCCTTCACTATCCTGCAATTCTCTCACCACATTTGATTGATCCTTTCCCACCAATCCATGCTGGCTTCCCAAGCACAGAGCCAGCTCTAAAGCTGCTTCAGGACCTGCTCCAATTCTATCAGCTGCTCACCATCCTCTTCCTGTGCCCCTGAAGCCATTGCTGCTGCTACTGCATTGCTTGATTGGTGATATGTTAAGCAAAGTCCAAACCCAGCTTTGTGTGCTGAAATAGAATGCAAGCAACTGGTGTGTGTTTGCCTTTGCCTGGTCCATGCTGGTTGACAGCAATTCAAGATGAGTGCTAGCCTTCCCAGAAAGGGAGCATGAGGAAGAGACGCTGGAACAATAGGATTATTATTAGTATTATTTGAACTTACCTGGCTTTTGGGATGCATACCACGATTCACAGAGAGAAAAATCCCAGAATGCCCACTGCACAGCAGGAAAGCAATGGGCCCTGGAATACCCACGGCGGATGCTATATGCATATTGCTCAGAAAGCCACCAGCTTGTATGCACAGTCATATGAACTGAAAGAGGCACCACCTGCCTGTGTGTGCCATTAGTGAATCTCAAGATCCTAGTAGTTAAATAATCAATGTCAGATCAAACCCCCACCCCTCCACGCTGTGTAGACAAGCCTAGGGATGGCACAACATTCCTCTTTGCTGATTTAGTACTGACTTCCACAGGAAATCCTTGCAGGTTTTTCCCAAGGCTAGGAACTGTGAAGAACTGCAGCTGCACCCACTGTAAATTAGCAAGTCCTGACTCTGTGTGAAGTTTGTAGTGTGAATAGGGGCTTTTGTGTTTTCATTAGTAATGAATGAGAAGTGGAAATATTGTTCCTGCAGGGAAGTCCAACATTTTGGCAGGGGATGATGATGAGGAATTGTTCTGAATTAGAACAAAAAAAAGTTGAACTTTCAAAATTTTCTGTTTGATATGAGACCAAAATATTTCTTTTCAGGGGAGTTGAAAGATTTTGTTTCAGCTTCACAGTATTTTCATTGAGTTCTGACTTTTATATTCAAAGTAACATTGAAAAATATATTACACAATATAATATAAATTAATCACAATGAAGGTTTTGTTTACACTTAGTAAAAACTTCAAAATGGCCATGCTAATGGCCACATCGAAGAACACTAATGAGGCGCTGAAATGCGTATTGAGCACCTCCTTAGCATGCCAGCAGCCACGGCACTTCAAAATTGCCATGTTTCACTGCCACGCATATCATCTACACTGGAGTCCTTTTCAAAAGGACCCCGCCAACTTCAAAATCCCCTTATTCCTATGAGCTCATAGGAATAAGGCGATTTTGAAGTTGGCAGGGTCCTTTCAAAACGGACCCATGTAGACAAGCCGCTTGGCAATTTTGAAGTGCTGCAGCTGGTGGCATGCTAATGAGGCACTGAATATGCATTTCAGCACCTAATTAGTATTTTTCAAACTGGCTCTTTCAAACATTTTTCTAAGTGTAGATGTAGCAGAAATGTTTTACGTTGTCAAAATAAAACATTTCAACCTTTTTTATCTAAAGTTTTGTTGAAATGGTCAGATTCCTGCAGAGTGTATTAATTTTGATCGAAGTGCTTTTTTTTGGGGGGGCGGGGGGGTTCCTACCTCCCCCCCCCCCCCCCCACACACACACACAACCAGCGAGTCACTGAATTAAACTTACTGTGGCTTCTTTTATCCCTTTGGTGACCTCAGTGGATGGTTTATATAACCCCAAATGATTGAATCACCTGCATTTAGAGGTCCTTCAGCTGCAGGAAAGCCAAGCCACATGTCAAAAAGAGAACACGGCATCTTCAAAAGGGTTACAAAAGCTGCTGATCAGGAAAAAAAGGGGAAACAAGTTGCCCTCAACTGTTCATTTCTATCTTGCCTTCTGAATGTTATTTCAGCAAGGCTGAGTTGGCTGTAGGCACTTAGTGTCACAAAGGGTAAGAGAGTCTCATAAAGTGTTTGCCTTGCAGGACTGTACATGGTTTAGGCTCAAAACATGTTGGGGTTAGCGTATGAGGCTGAGGCAAAATGCTAATTAGCCACAAACTTGTGAAAAGTAAAGCAATGGGGAAGACATCTCAGATGTGTGTCTAATGCTGTTTTTTTTTTTAAACTTCGTTTTAGGCTGATAAGAATTTACCTGTGTTATTTTCCTGCCCTAGACAACACTGCCTGGATTTTAACCAGACGATCTGGCTTCCGACAGCATGAGCAGAACACCTTCTACCTCCCCATCCTGATCTCTGATAATGGGCACCCCATGCTGAGCAGTACTGGCACTGTGACTGTACACGTGTGCAGCTGTGATGACGATGGCATGGTGATGTCTTGCAATGCAGAAGCCTATACGCTCCCAGTCAGCCTGAGCAGAGGAGCACTCATTGCAATCCTAGCCTGCATCTTTGTCTTGTTAGGTAAAACTTGTGTTCCTCTTTCTAACCAGGGATTAACGTACCTGTTCTTGATACTCGGCAGGATGTGAGCCTACAAAGGCTGGTTTTATATTCTGTATAAAATATAAACATGTGTATGTAACACACATGGGGCTGTTTCTTTATTGACATCAGCATTTGCCCCAAGGTTTTGAGATAAAGAAGAGTAAAAAGACAAGGATGGCCAACTCTTACATGACCAAATGGTCTAAGTTTCTCTGTCAAACACACATGGAAAAAAAGAAGTTGAAAGTTTGTAAATTTCATAATTTTAGCTCTGACTTTTCCTGTGCTTTAGCACCTTTGCTTTCATTCTTTGTTTTAGCCCAGACTGTCTACTCTTTAGAGAGTCCTATGGGGGTCATTTCTAAGGATAGGGTCTCATCTCCAGCAGGAGCTACGGTGCTTAACGTATCTCTTGCACCATTTTCTCCAAAGATCTGATTCGTTTCCCTCGCTGTTTCCGCTATGCTCTCCCTCAGATATTGAAATCAGCAAGAGTAAGGGTCCAGTTGCTCCCCTCCCCTCCCCTCGATTTTGGCACAGGCCCTGGAGTTTCAGATGTTCACAATCAGTCCAAGAAGCATCAGGATAGAGGCACAGACCAACATATTCAAAAGCACCAAAGTCCTATTTTCACTAGGAGCCTAAGGCATATCTACCCTGAAGAGCTTACAGCAACATAGCTGTACCACTGCAGGATCTCTTGTGTAACTGCTCTATGCGGATGTGCAGAAAACTCTCCCAGTGACACCATTATACCTGAGAAGCAATAGTAATGCCACAGACATGCACCCCTTCAAATCTGCCCCCCCCAATCCCCAGGCTTAATCACTCTCATCCCAAACCTGCCCCCACATCCCCAGGATTAACCTGCTTCAGCCCCAAACTGGCCCCTGGGACTAACCCATCCATGGCACTGGCTGGGGATCCTGTACCAGGTGATCACATGCACCCAGGGGAAGGAAGGCTGGCATGGAGATGTTCTGCTGGTGGGGGTGTGCTGCACCATGCCCACCGGAGGGGCATGGCCACTTGGGCTGCGCAGCAAGTGTGGGGTTCTCTGTATCTCCCGGCCCTGTGACTGCTGAAATAGTGAAACTAAATCCAGGTGGCTTAATGGCCAGATCCTTCCTTCCATCCTGCTGGCCATTAAACCAATTAAATTTAGTTCTACTGGTTCAGCAAGTGGCTGGGCAGGGAGCCACAGAGAAGTCACCAACTGTAGCGGAAATTTCTTGTAGAACCTTTATTGTCACTCACGGAGCCCCCGGGTTCTGCAGAACACCATTTGGGAGCCAGTGGCATAGGAGCCTCTCTTACAAGTGCAAGTTATGTGCTCAGTTGGGGAAACCGGCAGGGGAGAGAAAAGAGAAGTTTACAGCCCTTAGCCAGATCAGTTGTATAAAACAAAAGTGGTAGCTTGGACAAATGTCATTAAAAAAAAAAAAAAAAAACACAAAAACAAATTGGGGATTTGTGAGAGAGGTAGCAGATCAGATGGCCCAAACCACATCATTTGGGTAAAGGTCCAGATCAGAGCAAACATTCTCCTACTCCAAAATTCTGAACTTGTTGCATCCTGGTATTTGGTTTCACCTATTGGAGGAAAAAGGATCCAACTTCCACGTTCAGAGTGAAAATTTAAAATTGCTTTTCTTAGCCCCATCCCCGCCCTCCAGAGCACAGAAGTATTTAACTTCTAGGCATCACTGATTTGGCTTCATATCTAGAGCAAATAATTAAATGAGGTATTTCAGTTATTAGCATTATGAAGTGACATATGGTTCTGAGTGTGTGTTTGCACTCTGACTGCATCTTTCGGCCATGCCTTCAGTTAGAAATGCATAGTTGTTCCTTTTCTCGGTGATTAAGGAGAGTAGCAATCCAAGAGCTGCTCCATCTAATGCCTGTATTTTGGTTGCCCCTTGTAGTGCTCGTGCTGCTCATCTTATCCATGAGGCGGCACAGGAAGCAGCCTTACATCATCGATGAAGATGAGAACATCCATGAAAATATCGTCAGATACGATGACGAAGGAGGCGGGGAGGAAGACACTGAGGCCTTTGACATTGCGGCCATGTGGAATCCCCGGGAGGCTCAGGTAGTGGTGAAAAGCAGACAAGACATGCTGCCTGAAATCAAGAGCCTCTCCAGATATGTGCCTCAGACATGCATAACAGACAACAACGTTCACAACTACGTGCTGGCCAAGCTGTATGAAGCAGATATGGACCTCTGGGCTCCTCCTTTTGACTCCCTCCAAACATATATGTTTGAAGGGAATGGCTCAGTGGCAGAGTCACTCAGTTCATTACAGTCTGTCACGACAGATTCAGACCAGAGCTACGACTACCTGACAGACTGGGGACCTCGCTTTAAAAAGCTGGCCGAGATGTACGGTGTCACAGAAGGCAACAGCGCTTTGTGGTAACAAATGAGGAGCAGAGCGTTTTCTGCAAAATGCTAACGTCTGAGTCTAGATCCATTCTCAACAGAGGCTTGTATGGACATAGGTGGGACCTCCTAAAATAGCAGTATGGTGCTCGAATGAGAATGCAAGAGGAACACAAACTAAGCTCTCTCTGGATCAGCTTTACTCAGTTAAATTAAGATACATTTTTAAACAATGAACAAAAAAAAGGAAAGAATATCCTGATTTTTATAGCTATGTTTGAAAGCATCATTCCTGGAATATTTCTCTCTCTTTTTTTTTATTTTTAAAACATGGCAGCTTACTAAATTCTTTGGATTTGAAGATTCTTAGGTTTAGTAACAATCTTCAGCTGACAAGAAAGTCACCAGTAAGAGAGGATCCCCAATTGGTTCTTTCCCCCATTTAAAAAAAAATTGCTTGCTAACAAAACAGACAGCAAAAAATTAGAACTGGAAGCTTATGAGGGGTTCTTTCTAAAACCTTTCTTCCTTTGTTGCTACGAATCTGTCCCAAGAAATCCCTTGGAAAACAAGCCTTACTTTTTCCATATAGCTCAGAGGGAAGGGGTTGGAAAGATCTTTGGATCTGTACTCTAGTTCAATGGCTGATACGCAGGTTATTCAGGTTAAATACTAATCTTGCCCTCATCAAGTTAATGTAAATTTATTTTCCCCTCAGCTCTTAAAACCTTTGGCACTGCTGAACTGCTCAGAACAAAACCAGAAAATCTGCCTCTTTTGCACTGTAGATGTCTCTTCCGCGTGCCAAATGGGATGGTTAGATGCTAGCAATGAAAGCCAAATAAAAAAATAAATTGATAAATACATGGGTTAGAGGGGCTTTCCTAATCTATGTGAGGTCAATCCAAGGGATGTTTACATACTGTAGATAGCCTACTTGAACAAACGCAGTATTATAGAAGAATAAATGGATGTAAAAAAATTACACAAGTTTTGTATATTTGTTAATAATTTTGGTAATAAATATGATGTACTGCATACAGTACAGTACCTTAGGACCTCTTTTAATAAAAGTTATACTGAAGGGAAAGTCTGATGAAAAATGTATTGAATGCTGTTATGTACCCCAGTTAGCACTTTCGGTAAGAGGCAAAAAGTGGTTAAAATCGTGTAATGGAACCAAACGTGCCCACAAAATGTTCACTTCTGAATAGAACAAAAAGCAGTCAAGTGCTATTTGACTGCTTTTTGTTTTGATAGTGTATAGATTAGCATGGCTCCCTCTCTGTTACTATTGAATAAGAAAGCCACTCAAAAAGAGAGCTCATTTAGGAAAGAGTCCTTCATCCCTTTATGAAGCATTGAAGTCCATGTTTTAAAGCCACCTTCTCCTTGTGCACAAACACTTATGCACTCCTGGGTCACACAAATGGTGGCATCTACTCATGAAATGCACTTGTGCTCAATTTCCTTTGCAAGTAGAATTTGCTGCATGGGGGCTCTCTATGCCCTAAATCTAGTACACAAAAATTACTTGCAGAAGTGAATAAACAATTCAGTGCATGATTTACTGGAGCCTTGTTTTGAAATACAGATCTCAAATCACACCTTCAGGTTCTTTATATTTAACAGGACTGTGCGCGGAAGGGTATGCTGAAACACATGCTAGGCCTAAAAGTCACAAAATTGCATTAGGTCACATCTGTCTCTCCCCCACCGCACTCACCTGGTCATTCAGTTCCACATCTTGATTGGCCCTTTCACTATCAAAAAGGGACAAAATACCACCCCCCCAAAGGGCAAATAAATGTATCCTGTAAAAGTGGTTATAGTGGAAACCAAGTCCATACACCAGATTCCCTATTACAGTGGTTTCGTAGCACTGCAAGTCTCTTATAACTCAGTAATAATAGCCTAAAATCATTTTAAAAGCATGGAGAAAGAGGCTTCTATTCTTTCAGTGTCAGAAGTGTGAACTCTGGGTTTAAGCCATTTTATAACGTATGCATTGGCTCTAGAATTCAAAACCTACTAGATATTTAAGTGTACTTTTGTTTGAAGAAAAAACTATTTTAGGGGAAAATACTTAAGAAGCCCCACTCAAGTTTCCTCCAATTCTTTAACTTTGCTGATTGAGATTCAGCCCTATTGTGTGTGATAAAGTAGTGAGAACATTTCTGCAGCCCCAATTCTACATTTGCCTTCATTCAGTCTCCTTGATATTTACAGGACACTCTTTATGCAATATATTTATGGAAATATGTGAGAGGTGGGCTCCGATAGGCCTCAGACCACTATTTCTCACAGGGAGTGTGGGCAGCTGCCAGAAGAGGACCGTGAGCAGTGGAAGAGCAACTTGTCCAAGGAAAGAGAAAAAATAATACTAGAAAGCGTGAGGGCTAGATTTTGCTGCCCCTACTCCTGTAGGTGAGCTGGGGACTTCTTCTTATGACTGAGGGCATCATTCATAATCTGTCCACAGTGGTTTTAGAGAGAGAAAAAGCTAATCCAGAGGAGAAGACAAGTCACTGAAGGAGCACAGAATGATTTGAAAGGCTTTGGATTAGGTCCTTAAACCGTTTTCTATATTCGGTCTCCAGAAGGCAACCAGGGGAGCCTCATCCTTGAGCGCTCAGAGCCACCTTGGCTACAAAACGTAACCACAGGAACCGAATATGGAGAAACTCAGCCGTCAGGAGAGAGAAGCCACTCAGGTGAGCGGTTCAAAGGCTTCTGAGAGGGTTAAGATTCATAACCAAGGCTTTGAACTACATTCATGAAAGAGCAGGCAAAGAGTGCAGAGCACACAACCCTGGTGTGATGGGCTTACAAAGGGCTTCTATCTGCAGAGGAAGTCACATTCTGCAATACTAAGATGTCTAGCTGCTTGCCATGTTCTGTAGAGCCGTGGTTTGTTTTCTTTGCTTTCACAACTACACACTACTTTATTTGCCCACTGGCACAGTGGGTGTGTGCATGTTGCAGCACCCAGCTGTGAGGGTCTATCGCAGTTAAAGAGGGAAAATTCCCACAGAGAAAGACTTTACATGTTGCTTTTGCTGGGGGTTGTGCCTGGGGAGAGCAGCTTTAAAACATTTGTGGATTTCAGAGAAACCCCAGCCGTAGAATATGTCAAAGGGGATATTTGCTGAAGAAGCACAAAGTTAGGGATGGTGAAGTGGTGCCTACCATTTGCCATACCTCCACAAGGCTGATAATGCTGGACCTGTTTGCCTGCCGCATTGCAGGCATGCCATGGTATGGCCATCGCTCTCGTCTTGGCTTCACCTCTGTACCAACCAGGGCAGCATACGTGAGGCTTGTCGGCCACTCCCTATGGAACATGCCCCAACCTGGTGCCTACTGGAAGGTGCAAAGAGAATAGTGTGAGAGCAAATTATCAGCATACTCTATCTGAAACAGCCTCCTGACTGGCTGAATCCATAGCAGAGGCACACTGCTGGCACTCAAGCCCCTTTTCTTTGTGCTGCCAGAACTTTAGGCAAGTCTGTGACCCCCCCGCCATTGTAAGTCAGTTGACTCATGAAAAATACGAAGCTAGCCATGAAAGGACTAATTACTGCACGTGAAGGGCTTTTGCAGATCTGAACATCTAAAAAATATTCTTTGCCCCATAGGGTACAATCACGTAGGGCAGCCCATCTGCTGCCCAAGAAAAGAATGCTTTCATCCCATCCAGCCATTCTTTTTGTCAGAAGCGCTGGCAACAAGGTTAAATCAAGAACATAATAATGTTAACACAGTTAGGTCAAAGGTCCGTCCAGCCCAGTATCCTGTCTGCCAACAGAAGCCAGTGCAAGTGCCCAAAAGGGAATGAGCAGAAAATCATCAAGTCATCTGTCCCCTTTTTGCTCATACCCAGCTTCTGGCACACAGAGGCCAGGGACACCATCCCTGTCCATCCTGGACAAAACCCATCAATGGGCCTATTGGTGTTAGTTCCATTTGAAGTCCAGAAGAGTTCATGGTATTTCACATAGACTCATCCAGATACAGCTCTGTTTTTTTATAGCTCCCGCCACACCTTGAAGATTCCAGTAGCATTCTGGGGCTCTGAACCTGCAATCAGATCCCAGCAGACATGCCTTTGACTGAAACCCACTGCCTGTAGGGGACTCCGGGATCTGGGCCTCCTATTGCTGAAGTCTAGGCAAATTTTCCCAGAGATTTCAGAGGGCACAGAATCAGACCCTCCATCAGCACTGCTTCAGAAGAGGGGGAACTATTCTCAAGACAGGTGGGCAGGAGAGACATTAATAAGACACTTTTTAAAAACAGAGAGGTTTTAATGCTGAAGATGCTAGTGCTGGATAATACAATGTATACAGAGAGACTTACAGGAAATACATAGTTATAACATTTAGGATTTATATTGCTTTTTTAATGCTGAAATTCCAAGTGTTTTTACAAAAGCTAATTAAATAAGCACACAATATTCCTGCGAGATAAATGTTACCCATCCATTTTACAGAGGTATAGTGAAGTTACATCAATTACTTAGGGTCTCAGGGCAAGGCAAATAGAACTGGTAACAGAACCTAGGAGTTTTGACTTCCAGTCCATTGCTCTAATTAGGAGACAACAGTTGCTTCTCTTATTTAGCAGATACTGGCTTCTGCTTATGGGCTAAGTAGCAAATAGACAGTCGATGTTTGAGCTAGATTTCAAAGAAGTAGCTTTTCTTCTGATTAAATAAATGTGTCTGCGGGTGAAATGGGTAAATTCATTCTCCTGGTAGAAAGCTAATAATATTATTAATCAAAAAGAACATTTGTTTAAGTGATTCCTGTATATTTGAAACTCTAAAATGCCATTCAGTTTGTAAACCATTCATGAAATCAGAAGCCAAGACTGCATTTGGAGCTGGATTGGGGGAAAAACAGCTCTTAATGAATGTTGATATTCAGAGTTCATCTTAGAAATGTTTTCCTACATTAATGTGGCAATGAACCATCACAGCATAAGTAAGTGTTGGTATAAACACCTTAGACAAATCACAGCTAGATTTTCGCATTCACCTCAAATGTCCCTTCCTTAGGGATTGAATCTCACTATGAGCTCTACCTGCCTTGAACATATCAGTGTGTGATGGATTGATTTTATACAGCTCACTCTTCACTGTAGTAACCAAGCAACTGTACCCATATTATTAGAAAGCAAGTTTATTCTAGGTTCCTGATAAGTCGGGGTGGACACGAATTTTTGATGGGGGGGGGCACTCCAAGATTTTGTTAAGTGGTCAATGGCCACAGTTTTTTATAGCATAGGTGTGGGATCTCCGACAGAGGTTGGGTGTACAAGAGAGTTTATGGGAGGGGACTGGAGTGCAGGAGACACTGGCAGGGAGTTTGGATGAAGGAGGGGGTTGTACCCTGGGGCAGGGTATTGGGTGCAGGGTACAGGAAGGAGTATGGGTGCAGGAGAGGATTATGGTATGGGGAGGGGTATAGGGGGAAGTGCAGGGTCTGGGAGGGATCTGGCTCCAGGGTCAGTTCTATCTGCCCAGCCAATAACAGCAGAGAGATATTGTGCTGGGTGTGGGGCAGTGCATCCCAGCTTCTCTACTCCCACTGATTGGTTTTCAGCCAACAGGAGCTCAGAGAATTTCCTGAGAGGGCAGGGGCAGTACTCGACATTCCACTCCCCTCTTCAGCCCTACGGGCCTGCCATGGGTTGGATTAAAAGACTTGGAGGTCGCATCTGGTTCCCAGGGCCTGTCCTGCTTGCCCCTGTGAAAAGGAGCAGATGGTGCACTCAGTACCCAGCTAGCTTTGATTCTAGCCACAACGTCTAGTGAAAATTACTCCAAGTGAGGAAAAACCTCAATTGTCTTAAATGGTGTGATGCATTCTGGGCATTCCAGTGCGGGAACCCCTGTGGACAGCTGAGCTGGCTGGAACTGTGGCAAAGGCGGGGTGAAAGGTTTAGCTTCCACAGTGATTACAGCATAAAAACCAAAGACTTTTCATGCTGTTGATGATTTGAGTAAGTCTTTCTACTAGCAATCTTGCCACCACCACCATCACCGCCGCCGCCACCACGCCCCACCCCCAACCTAACAAGAAGTCTATGCTCCATGGAAACAGCTTGTGCTTCTGACTCATTGTCACCATGGCAAACTCGCTTTACTGCCCTGGGCCTCAGCTTCCCCATCAGTGTAACAGAGATGATGTTTGCCTCCCTCTTTAAAAGGGATAGACCAATGCAGAGTGTTTTATTTTGTAAGGTGTTGTAGGACACCCAGAGCATAAAAGAGGTTACATAGAACTGTGTACCTCCAAAATTACTTAACCAAACCACATCAAACCCTCTCAAAGCAACACCGTGCACAATTCTCCTACGGGACAAAGGATAGGAAAAAGGCTGCACCATGTGCGATAGGTTTTGGTCATAGCACTTAATGCACTAGTGGATGGTGCTCAGATACCGTTGTGAGCAGGGCCACATAAGCACCTACATAGAGCAAACTAATGGAATATGAAACCAAATTTAATCACTTCCCTTTTTCTCAGTTTTCACACTGTAGTCATATTATTATTTTGCTTCTCTGTATTGCCCTTCATCCCAGGATACCTAAACCTACCAACCTTTAATTAATGGAGCAACAACAGCTCTCTGATGCATACAGGAAATATAATCAACAGCCGCCAGAGTAATACGTTAGTATTAATTTTGGAGATTCAGTGCAGTAATTGATGCAAACTCACAGACTTTAATACTTGTCATTTGATTTCATTTATCACAGCAGTCATGTAGTCCAGGAATTCAAGGGTTTTTGAGCCTGCCGTGACTTTCTACTGTCCAGCTCCAGCACGGATGAAGAGACTCTTCCCACACATTGGGAAGGATGAGGAATCAACACCAGAGAGACTAATGGGAAGAAAAAGCTTAAAAGAAAGAGACTCCTATGGTTCAGAGAGAAAGAGGGGACTCCGGACACAACAGTTCAGTTTCTAGGTCTGCTACAACCTTAAATACTCTGCACCTTAGATCCTGATCTATAAAAAGGAGGTAATACAAAAAACTGATTAAGACAAAAACTTCACAGACAGTTTCCCACACTAGGGTTCCACGCAGCTCCTAGCATCATATGATCCTAACCACATTTGAGGCCTTTAGGCACAAAAAAAAAACACTCGTGATTAACCACAACTTTTGGCAATGTTTTCCACATCACACACACTGCTCCCCTTCATGCTACTGGGTCAAAGCCAAGACTGAGATAGTCTTTACAAACACAAACCAGTGGTAGTAAAACATATGGTCAGTTTATCATATTAGAATGCGTGTTCTGACACACGGTGACTTCCTTTTTATTTTATTTAAAGAGATCGCTCCTGGATACTCCTCATGTCTCCCCCTTTTATGCTTCAGTGTCCAGTATTTTCTTAAACTTTACCCAATTTCAAATGCAGAGCTTTGCTGAGAGATGACAAAGAACTACACACAGGAATTTTTCCCACACCAATAAATCAACACAATATGGAAGGCAAGGGCATTTCTTTTTGCCAAAACTACTGGTGTATCCTGGCTAGGGTAGGGACAGATTTGCAAGCAGGCACACTGTAGGATGTACAGAGCCCTCATTAGTTTCCCTGTGGTTCCCAACAGATACAGAAGCCTGCCGAGAACCAAAAGTTGCAGCTTCAAGACAACACCACCACAGTGACAGAACTTGCATCAGCCCGAACATGGGAACACACAGATTCTTCTGACACGTAAATCAGCATAGACACCGCACAGCGACATTTGTCAAGACTGTTGACATTTAAGAGATATTTTGACAACAGGAGTTTAAAACCGAAGTCTTTTGTGGCTATAGGCTACGGCCATCCACGTTTTCTATGAGAACAGGATTTTCTTCATTGCCAAGTTGCTTCCAGCACTGATAAGAAGTCACAGTGGCAGGGGTTGCTCAAGCTGGGCTGTGCTTGCAATGCATAATAATCAATTGATTTTCATAATGCTTTAGCAAGGCCTAATTAATTCCCTGGGATTTCACCAGACTGGGGGACTATCACCAGAAACCCTGACACAGCAGGATCTTAAAAGGTGAGCAGCCACTAACTGAAGTGCTGTTGTAGCTGTGTACTCACCCTCCTAGGCATAGCTGGCTGAACTGCAGCCTTGGTAAAGGCAATCCTTTACTGTGCAAAGGGATCGGGGAAGTGGGGAAACGTCCTTTGGCCCTGGCAGGATGATGCTCCTGCTGTGGAGTCAGAGTTTAACATACAAACAAAACACAGGAAGGAGGCACCTGTAACAGGGCAATGCTTATTTCCCATCTGTTGAATTGAAGGGTGTGGCAGAGAACACACAAGCAAAGTACTCATGGGAAATGCACTGGGGAAGACTGTAGCAGCAATTTCAGTCTATACTTTCTGGAGCAGGGGTGTGCAAAATAGGGGTGGGGGTTCTGCTGGGGGGGGTGAAATTTCATAAGGGGGTGCACTGCTATTGCTTGCTGGGTCTCAGGCTCATTTCAACATTTTTAATGAGATGGATATGCTACTGTTTTCGTGTCTGTGTATTCACATGTATATACTGATCAACATTTTTATATTCTAGATGCTTATTTTCCTACAAGTGCTCAATGGTTTGGGGTTTTAATTGTGAGGCCCTACTAATTGCACTTCCCATTTTCCTAGCACAACTAAACTCTAACCTTGCTTTAATTTAGGGTTACAGAAAGATGAAAGCCAAATTTGGTGGTCCTACCTGTTACAGTTTAGGGAGCATGCTTGAAAAAACAGACTCAGACAGACTAACATAGATTAGGGAAAAATGCAGTCCCTGATCGAAGAATTATTTCAAAAGTTTATAGCCAGCAAAAAAAAAAAAAAATCACATGAAAGGAGAGAGAAAGAATGGAAATGTGGAAAAGAAATACCAAAAACATTGTCTACTCCTGCAGTCTTTATTCTTGTCAACAGCCTATTCATGTCAATGCCCAAAATGACTCAAAGGAAGAGGCCCAGATTAAGTCAACATCTCTTCAAGAACTCAAAATGACATCACATATTAAAGAGCCAAGTAGAATAAGGCAACATCTTTTATTGGACCAACTTCTATTATTTTTGAAAATTGTTCCAGCAAAAGATACTACTTCACCCACCTCGTCTGTGATATCCTAGGACCAAGATAGTACTACAATACTGCACAGAAGTCATGCATTAAGGCAGCATCATGATGTGAAGATGCAATAGTACATGTTAAGCAAACACTGTGATGTTAAGGCTCAATGCTATCATGTGCTGTAGCACAATTCTGTATCTATAATATCAGTTTTATGAAGAAGTGGATCTGTCCCACGAAAGCTCACCCAATAAACTATTTTGCTAGTCTTTAAAGTGCTACTTGACTGCTTTTTGTTTTGATAGTTTTATGAAGTGATGCTTCTCAGTGGAGATTCCTCGTCCAACAAACTTTGCTTGCTTGTAGACCACAAAACTAATCTTGTAACTGAAGCAAGCAATGCTACATTAGACATTGAGATGGGGGATAACATTGAATGACTTCTTAAAGATATTAAAAACTTTCGTGATCAATGAGACACAATCCTTTCTGAATCCATATCAGTAGAACAACATATTGACATTTCATCTGAGTTTTCTACCAATTGCAGCCTAACATCTTAATCTCATACAGAAAAGGCACTATCACGTCCACTTTTTTGTTGCAGTTATTGACTGCATCAAATCTAGTCTAACACCTCAGTTTGGGTCACTGTAACAAATTTGTATCCTTTTCCCGATTCCTTTGGGAGTCTGGAGAACTAAGCCATATCCAGCAGCTGAACAGTTTCAACAAAAGGTTCAACAATGACATTTCAAGAGATCTCTGATGCAATCAGCTTCCTGAAACAAATTCCACCAACTTTAATTCTGACTGCAAGCCTAAAGAACTGCTTCAAGAAATATTCAATTTCCTAATCTCACAACTGCATTATGTATTTTGTCACTCTACCTGTATCAGTGGCTGCTGCTGAATGCACATGAAACGTGTTAAAACAAGAATTATTTTACAACAGGACAAGAGCATTTGAATGGGCTCCCAATGCTTAACATAACTGTGATGGTTCATGTAAATTAGACTTTTATTCACTGATAAACGAGTTTGCACACCAAGCCAGAAAAGCATGCCTAAAATGAAGAGTTTTGCTCGCAGTAGAAACTAACAAGTTACATTTTTTAATATATATGCTATTGGTATAATGACTTAAGGGTTTATTTACAGTTATTCTTTTGGTTTTAGTATGACCTTGTCAGTGAGAAGTTACATACATTAGGGGTCGGAGGCTGAGCCAGAGCCTCTAAACACAAAGTGGCCCAGACCTCTGTCATTCTCTGAGAAAGCTTGATTATGCTAGATGTCACCTCAGCTGCTAGATCGGAAAAAAATACATATATATATTTCAGCAGGTTTCAGTTGTGCCTGATTACCCCAGACTCACTTCAGAGCTGTCAACATCTACAGCCAAACTTTCCATTTCAGTACATTTTTTAGATGGCAGGTGTGGGTGTTTTATATGCAATTTTTGTTGAGCCACAGTGACTCCCAGTGGCTAGTTTGTATAATGTCCAGATACAAGTCCCTGACCTAGCCCAGTGCAAATGCCAAATGCACACCTTATATAAACATTTTAATTCCACCCAACTGAAAAGTCACATCCACCCATCCCCAGCTGTTAATTCCTGTGTAACTAGCTGACAAACCTGGTCCAAAGCAGTTGCAGGAGATGTACTACTGTTCATTATGATGGATACTGGGTAATGTGTTTAAATGCAGGGGAACATTTATAGCCAAATGGAGAAAACTTAAGGAAAGCAGAAAACTACAGAATCATTTTCTATTTCATTTTTATACAGTAAACCCTCAACTTGCTGGACCACGATATAATGGACGCTGTCTGCCAGCACCCCCTGCCCCACCCCAAATAAATGCCAGAGACTCACCAGAACCGCCGCTGGGACTAGACAGCTGCTGGAACAGCGGGGGCTGACAGGGCTGGAGGGGCCACCGCGGCCAGAGGAGCTGGAGGGCTGCAGTGGGGCACAGGACCTCTCCTCCCCCAGCCCCACATGCATGGAGCATGTCAATGCCCAGCCACTGCTGCCTGCAATGGCGCTGAGCAGCAGGCATGGTGTTGGAGGCCGCTGTCTGCTGGCAGACTTGGGGTGGCCACGTGTTCTCTTCACGCAGGCTACTTGGAGCCGGGGGCTGGAGGAGCCGCAGTGCGGAGAGCTACGGGAGGCAGAAGGAGCCAGGCTGGCATTCAGCTTCTCTCCTGGTATTTGGGAGAGGGAGATGGAGGTGTGAGGAGAAGCCGGAGGCGGGGCAGGGTGTTAGAGGACGGGAGCGATGGGCTGGGAAGGTCAGTGCATCACCATACAATATAACCATCCAGATATAAAGGGACTTTCAGCATTTCCGGACACCCCTTTCCCCCATTAGTCCATTAAATTGAGGGTTTACTGTATTGGAATTTTAAAACGCACTAATGCCATGCTCTAGCAGACATACCACATGAAACCACATACCCTGGTTCAGAAGCAAGCACTTCTCAGTTACACCTTCTATTTAAAAGAATGGTTTATAAAGGGCCTACATCAGCATTTCCCAGTGGTCTGCAGCACAGCACCAGTATTTTCCTGTTAGATTTCTATTGGTTAAATTGTAATTAAGGTAATGACAATAAGTTAGGCACTTAACAATATAAATCTTGACATAAAATACCTATGTACTATTATTGTGAATAAATAAACAATGAAAATTTATTTTGTGTGTGTTTATACTTTTGGGCTGCCAAAAAGGTACTGAAAAAACAGCTTCTAACTATATAAAGTTTGGGAGTACATGATTAGAGGCTAAAAATATAGCACAGACATGAAGAGTGGGTATTAGGGACTATTATAAATAGAAGATACTAAGGATGGGTATAGGCAAACCATTGGCCTGCACAAAATAATATTTAACAAATAGATTAATCAAGTTTTAAAATATCTTTTTCATCAGTTATTCTGTGTCTATAAATGTGTCCTTAATCTGACACGATCCCCGAATGGCAGTAAGGAAAGCTTGCTGACCCACATAGCCAACCAACAGGGCCGTAACAAGGGTGAGGTGACTGAGGCACTCACCTCAGGCACAGGACTGAGGGGGCACCGTTCCTATCGCCCCCACCTGCTGCCTCCTCCAGGTCCTGGGCCCGCACCGTGGATCCCTGCAGGGAGAGATGAGCAGGACTGCGCCAGGGAGAGGCAGTGGACACAGCACAGCCCAAGCCCAGTGCTCACCCAAAGCCTCTGCCAGGCAGCCACGTGCCGCCCAGCTGTGTGTCAGCCCCCCGCCCTTGGCAGCGGTACGCAGCCCAGTGAGACGCCTTCGTCCCTGGCTCCATCAGCAACTCCATTGGTGAGTCACCGCAATATACAGTCGGGGGGTGGGGTGAGCTGGGGTGCCTGGCTCTGGGGGGAGAGGAGGGGAGTGGGTTAGAGCGGGGGCCTTGGAGGGTGCCTGGCTCTGGGGCAGAGGAAGGGATTGTCTCTCAAGCTTTTTGAAAAATCTAGCAACCCTAGCAATGGCCTGGCCTCCCACGTGGCTGCCGGGGACCCTCAGGGGGCAAGACACTGCCAGAGCTACCAGGCACAGCCACAGGGCAGCCGCAGCCTCCCTGCACTGTAGTCTCATTTAAGTGGCTGCTACCAGCCTTTCCCCCCCCGGGAGTGTAGGGTGGGCAGTAGATGCACCCAGCCTGGCTGCCAGTGGGCCAGGAGCCCTGCAGGTCTGTTCCCTTGCACCCACGCTGGACACATGGGGTGGGGGGGGACCCAGGCAGAGCAACACCTTTGCAGCAGGAAGGTGCTGGGTGTAGACACAAAGGTCAGAAGGGACAGGAGGATGTTACCTCCCCCCAGTCGGCCCTATGGAGGTCAGACCCTGGGGTTCAAACCTGCAAACTCCACCCAGCACCTCAGCCTTCCATCAGCTGAGCACTTAGGCCTCACCCAGGAGAAATTCAGGTACCGTCCAACTGATTAGCAGAGCTCCCACAGCCACGCCCCCCCGGCAGTGTGTGTCTACTGGCGGTGCACATCCACACATGCCCCCGTGCACCGCACTGCACCACACTCACCCGGCCCCTGCCCACAGCTCCACTGCCACCAGCACACTCTGCACACAGCTTTAGCTGTGCTTACACACACTGCCCCTACACACACCTGTCCTAACACACACTGCCACCAGCACATCACCCCACTTCCACACTCCCTGCCCCTGCGCACTGCCCCACTTCCACACTCCCTGTACCTGCACACACAGGGCCATCAGCACTTACATACATGTGTCTCTTGGTACAGCACCACCACCATTTACACCCTGCTTGTACACACTTCACTATCTCCACACACCCTCTCCCGACACACAATACCACCAGCATCTACACACACGCACACACAGGCTGCCCATAGGTACAGCACCAACACATACCCTACCTTTATTTTTTATATTATTTACACACACACACACACACACACACACGGTTTGCACACAGAACTAGCAGCACGTCCACACACACACCCATGGCCCTACACGCCGCACCACCTCCCGCATTAATATTTTAGCTCTGCACCCAACACCATCAGCACACCCACGCCCAGCTTCATGTGTGGCCCTGCCAGAGCCCACTGCAAGCAGCTGCTAGGGGCATGGGCCCTGCTGAGGCGGGAGAGACAGGGGTAGGGCAGGTCTACCGCACACAGCATCCCTCTACCAGCAAGGCAGAGGGGAACCAGACAGCCCCTGTACAGCTAGCATAAGCAATGTGGTATTATTATTACTGTATTTTCCCTTTTTCTACAAAATAACTACTATGAATATACGGGGGGGGGGGATTTTATATTCCTGCCTCAGGTGTAAAAATTAGCTAGTTACGGCACTGTCCACCAAGACTTACAACCCATTTCTCAAGTGACACTTTGTCAGGCATTAAGGAGAATAACTAGATCTGGCTGCATGCCCTTGAAGGTCAACAGACTTATGCTCTTTTGGGCCAGCAGGGAGCTTAAATCTCCAGTCTCATTTTCTGGATTCATGTGTGTGAGGCTACCTGACGCAGCTTTCCATTGCTTGTTTTATGGCTTTAGGGAGATGTACTTTCCCCATTTGCTCATTTAGGTTTAAGAATCACTGCTATGTAAGTTCATCTAGAAGAAGCTGGGACGTTGTCATAAATGTAAAAAAGCTCTGAGGAGGAAGAAACATTCTCTTCACATCACGCATAATGAAGGCATCTCTACTGTACTCTATGCATAATACAAGCAGGCATCCCCAGGCATATACACAGTAGACTGAAGGTCAAGTCTTGAGCGCATACTGATACAACAATATGAATTCATGCCCTGTCCTCAATTTTAGACCATTGTACCAGGCTTGTTCTAGTAGAGCAGTAAAGAGCAGTTATTGATTCAAACATTTTTACAAGTAAAACGAATGGAAGATACCACTCTGATCTTAACAATACATTGCACACACACCACGTTACCAGGTATTAGGTGCCTGCTATTAGAATACTATATATAGGTATGGCACACTTCCGGTAGCTGCATGTACCGTACCCTTCTCATAATTCTGTTCATCTGTGCTAATTATATCCTAATACTTTGCAAAGCTGAAGTCAGCTTTGACCCAGGAAAATATGAAATCTGTCAAAGACAAAATACATCAATGTTCTGTACTCTGCAAGCTTGAGAAGTATCAGTGGTCAAAATCAGTTTGGAAAACAAACGTACAATACAGATAAGTGGAGGTACATCGTGATACCCCCAAAAATCAAAATAAAGTGGATTGGTAAATTTTATCCTTTGGTGACATAATACTTTTAGCTCATTCTAAAAATATGCTAAAAATGTTTCTAGGTTTGAATGTATATTTTGGAGCACACTTTCCAGGTAAGGTGAACTGTGAATTGTAAGAAGGGAAGAGACACATTTACATCGATCCTGCATTGTATTACTTGATCTTTAGACAATTAAGCTTGTTCTTCTCCCTTCTCTCTTTTAGTCACGTTACCCTGAGGCACTGGTTCCACAGAGAGTGAACTCCATGTTTAGGTTGAAACACACAAGCAATTTCCTTCAGCTCCATTGTTAACATTAACCCAATTAAGTTACTCCTCTCATGGCTTCGTGGAACAACTGGATCATCTTGAGTAACCGTGGAGGACAGCCTATCTTGTGGAGCAGTTTGAACAGACCATCCCTGCTGACCAAGTCAAAGGCCTTGGTCAGGTCGATGAAGGCTATGTAGAGTGGCTTTCTCTGCTCCCTGCACTTCTCCTGCAGCTGCCTTAGAGAGAAGACCATGTCAATGGTAGACCTCTCTGTGCGGAATCCACACTGCGATTTGGGGTACACCCTCTCAGCAATCTTCTGGAGTCTGCCAAGGATGACGCGAATGAACAGTTTACCAGTGACGCTTAGGAGGGAGATTCCATGGTAGTTGTTGCAGTCACTTCCGTCTCCTTTGTTCTTATACAACGTTACAATGTTAGCATCGCGCATATCCTGTGGAACCTCACCCTCTTTCCAGCACAGGCACAGTAGCTTATGTAGGGGTTCCAGGAGTGTGTCCGCAGCACATTTGATTACCTCTGGTGGTATACTGTCCTGACCAGGGGCCTTTCCTGCTGCAGTGCTGTCGATGGTTCTCTTCAGTTCATCCACAGTTGGTTCTTGATCCAGTTCGTCCATTACTGGTAGGAGCTCAACGGCATGGAGGGCTGCATCAACCACAACGTTCTTGCGTGAGTACAGCTCCGAGTAGTGCTCAACCCAGCGCTCCATCTGTTTGGCTTTGTCAGCAATGGCTTCACCAGATTTGGATTTCAGAGGTGCCATCTTGTTCTGGGTGGGTCCTAATGCCTTCTTCATACCCTCGTACATTCCTCTGAGATTACCAAAGTCGGCACAGGTCTGGATGCTGCTGCATAGCTAGAGCCAGTGGTTGTTGGCACAGCACCTGGCTGTCTGCTGTACTGTTCTTCTGGCCTCTAAGTGCTTCCTGGGTACTCTGGCTCGGTGAGCATTTGTACTCCAGGAGTGCAGCACGCTTCTTTTCAATGACTGGAATCATCTCATCGGAGTTAGCTTCGAACCAGTCATTCGCGTTTCTAGCTCTTCTTCCAAACACCGACAAGGCCGTGTTGTAAACTGTATCCCTCAGATGTTGCCATTTGGATGTTGCATCGGCACCCCCCGGGCCTCTGCGCAGATTTTCCTGGAGGGGGGGGGCGTGTCTCTGAACTTTTCAGCTTTCTCCGAGTTTGCCGTCTTTCTGGCGTCAATGCGGGGCCTTCCAGCAGGTTTACAGCGGTACAGCTTCTTGGGTCTCAGCTTGAGCTTGGAGCAAACTAGCAAGTGATCTGTATCACAGTCAGCACTATGATAGCTGCGTGTCAGAAGGACGTTTTTGAGGTTATTATGCCTAGTGATGACCACATCTAGTTGATGCCAGTGCTTTGAGCGTGGGCGTCTCCACGACACTGTGCTGTGGCTTCGTTTGGAAGGAGGTGTTTCTGATGCAGAGATTGTGGTACGTGCACAGTTCAAGGAGACGCTGTCCATTATCATTCATTTTTCCCACACCGAAGTGTCCTAAGCAGGAAGGCCATGAGGCCCAATCAGTTCCAACTCTTGCATTGAAGTCACCCAAGATGTACAGTTGTTCACAAGCAGGTATTTGCGCTACAGCAGCACTAAGCACATCATAGAACTTGTCTTTTACTTCTGGTGTGGCGTACAGGGTTGGAGCATAAGCGCTGCTCCACAAGATAGGCTGTCCTTCTTCGCACTCCTCCTGAAGCATGCCTTTAGATCTTCAGAGGGCATCTTGCTGCACACAAGATTGGATGGGAAACTGTTTAATCCTGCAAGGCTGAAAGCTAAGTCTAAGGTGCGAGAAGTCCTCATCAGAGACATGCTGTTCGCAGACGATGCTGCTGTAGCATCTCACACAGAAGACCAGCTTCAAAAACTGCTGGATCAGTTCTCCAAAGCGTGCAAGGACTTTGGGATTACCATCAGCCTAAAGAAGACAAACGTACTCGGTCAGGATGTTGCTGAATCCCCATCAATCAGCATTGACAACTATACGTTCGAGGTCATCCACGAGTTCATTTACCTCGGGTCCACCATCACTGAAACCCTGTCGTTGGGCACTGAGCTAAATAGGAGAATCGGAAAAGCAGCCACAACTTTGTCCAGACTCAGCAAGAGTGTGGGGAACAACAACAAGCTGTACACTCACATCAAAATGCAAGTCTACAGAGCCTGCATCCTCAGCACCCTCCTTTATGGCAGTGAGACTTGGACCCTGTATGCCTGCCAGGAAAAGAGGCTGAACGTCTTCCACTTCTGCTGCCTCAGGCGCATCCTTGGAATATCATGGAAGGACAGAGTGACCAACACCGCCGTCCTCGAGCAAGCTGGAATCCCAACCATGCACACCCTCCTCAGGCAGCGTCGGCTCCGCTGGCTTGGCCATGTCCACAGGATGAATGATGGAAGGATTCCAAAAGACATTCTGTATGGTGAGCTAGCCTCTGGCAAAAGACCTCCCAGATGCCCCCAGTTGCGCTACAAAGATGTCTGCAAGAAAGACCTCAGAGAGGTAGACATCAAGCTGGACAACTGGGAAGAACTAGCGGACAACCGCAGCAGGTGGAGGCAGGGGTTACACAAGGGCCTTCAGAAGGGCAAGATGAAGATCAGAGAGCTAGCAGAGGAGAAGGGAGAGCACAGAAAGCACAATAAGGACTTGCCAGGCACCCACTACATCTGCAAGAGATGCAGCAAGGATTGTCACTCTCGTGTGGGTCTTCATAGTCACAATAGATGCTGTAAATGAAGTCCTCAATTGCAACTTTAAAGGGCACGATCCATAGTCTATGCAGACTGAAGGATGCCTACTACTACTACTAATTAAGTTACTCACATGCCTAACATTAAACAGGCGTCTAAATGTTTGCAACATCAAGTATTTTTGAGATGGTCAGAAAGCGCCAGGGGAGGAATAAATTTTTAACCATTTTTATATTAAATTTGGCAGTTTTTTACCTTTTCCAGCCAGCTGTAATTGTAACCTCAGAGAAAGGTGCCGTCGCTGTGATGACTAAAGCATCAAGCCTGTTTGTGAGAGCCCAGCAATAGTTTGCCCTAATGCAATAATGAATGCCTGTGAGATACTGATTCTGTTCCATTCAGCTAAATGGCAAAATTGCTACTAATTTTGATGGCACAGAAACAAACCTTAAATTAAAAGCTATAAACACAGAACTTGGCATGTATAGAAGCATAGGGAAAGGTTTTGCTGTAGCATTCCTGCTTTGATGTATTGCATTTTCTTTAGAGCTACTTAGCATCCTTTAACATGTCTGCTGTCAATCAAAAATGTTCCCAATACAAATGAAAAAGGAATTATGTTAACTTGTCCTTATGTTTCAGAATGCATTTACCCAGGCTGCACTTCAAATGGGCCAGACCCTCAGCTGTAGTAAAATAACTGATCCGGCTCTGTTAATACCACTGGAGCTATGCTTAGTTTTGCACCAAGGTAGGATCTGGCTCTTCTCACTACATGGGACAGACCCAAATTAGAAGCAAAAATGCCAGCTAGGGGAGACAGACAATCTAGAAGTGGCGAGGAATGAGTTTCTTCACCGTTGTGTAGGATGATGTTCTCTGGAAATTCACACACACACACACACACACCAGCATTGCAAATGTCTCATGTACAACCGTACAAAGCAGGAGTCAGAGGCAATGAGTCCAAGGGGCAAGACAGCTTCCACAATAAGTGACAGCAGTGACCTAAAAGCAAGTCTGTGGCATTTCAGGCCAAAGGGCCAAACGTAAGCATGTTTCACGCTACGCTATTCTGAATTACAGCGTACGGGAAAGCTCTTCAAATGTACAGGAATTTTTGCTTTTGTTTCCAAAAATTAAACATATTAACCAAAAATCACTTGTGGGTTCTTCGGATAAACTGGACCCTGGATCTAAAGAATCCTTGGCACTAATTTTGCAAAACCAAAGCCAGAAAGCCAAAGTTTTGCAGTCCCAGACCTCATTTTAACTTCTTCTGATTCCTGTATTCTCTCACCAATTCCTTAGGCATTCAGAATGTGCACAAGTTCTTTCTAATCCTTGAGTCTTCCACTGGGAATTTGTTCAAATAGGTTTCTTAGCATTTGGGCTGACATGCATGCTGCAATGTCCATGCCCTTAATTACCACATCCTTTTACTCTAAAAACACTAACGGAGTTGTAATCTCACTGCAAATGAGTCCTAACCTGACATTTTCCTGCTTGTTTGGGCACTGCAAATAAAAATAATTGCATTTACAATTAACCAACAACCAGCGATCCAACCTGCCCTTCAGCCCATGACGGGCAAAAAGTTCAATTAAAACGAAGGTGATTAAATGCATATAAAGTGAACCAGGTTCAAGCGTAAGTCAAATGCAGCAAAAACCACCCACACCCCTGCGTACACTTTACAAGAGAAGAAGAAATTACCTCAACACTGCACTGAAGGACTTGGCATAAGTTGGCGAAATCTTATTTTGCAAAAGGTCAAGAAGCAGAACAATATTGTACATATATAAGGCAATACAACGTAACACCTACCGAATGGTCTTGGGACAGAAGGGCACCTTTGAAAATTCAAGGCGAGCAGGAAGTCACAGCATATTGTAGTGCTGCAGCTCCACTGGAAAAAGAGCCATTTCCCTATAGTTTCCCCAGTCCAACTGTATTACTGACCTCCGCCCCTGGCTAAGCAGGGCTGACAGAATTCCCCCCTCCACTGCTGTCTGGGAGTGCAAATGGAACCCTGAACAGTTGCTCCTCCTCCTTGAGCTGCCCCTTCTACACATACTGCCTCAAGGCACCACTTCAACAGGTGGAGGACCTTGGACTGGCTTTTGCAACAGGGCAAACTTCACCATGCGTGCACACACGACAGAGTGAGCACATGTGGGGAGGAGCTAAAGTGAAGCTTCATCGATGGTTCATCTGGCCCTTCTGCCCTGGAATGCACATCACCCCAAATGAATAATGCTTAGATGACAGGTAGTGTGTTGGGGAAAACGTCACTTTTCCCATCGGGGACACAGATATGATAATAGGAACGACTGTTTGTTTACTTGATTCTGGCCTATTTCTCCCCTGCCATTCCCCATCCGCACCAATTGACAGCATTTTTAAAAGGTGCTGCTGCCACTTGACCTATGGCTCCCTGCCTGCAGGGGAAAGAGCAGAATTCAATTTAATTGGTTTAATGGTCCAGCTGGCCATTAAGCCAATTACATGGACTCCCGCTCTCTCAGCGCACAGGTCAGGGAGCTGCTCCTGCATCCATACGTGGGGGTGAGCTGTGCAGCCCAGGAAGTAGCAGGAGCACTTGGTGCTCCTTTCAAAAGGTAAGTCCTGGGGCTGGAGGGGCATTTGGGGATAATTAAGCCTGGTGGTGGGTTGGGGCTATGGAGGGGAGCAGGGCATTGAGCTGAGCCAGGGCTGCGTGGCTGGGGGCGGGGGGGGAGGCTGAGCTGGGGCAGGAGCCAAGGACGTACAGCTGCGTGGGAGATTAAGCCGGGTCCGTGCGGCCATGTGGGGAGCCAGAGCCGTGCAGGGGTTTAAGCTGGAGAAGGGGGTGGATCAGGGTGTGTTGAGCGGGAGGGGCACTTTGTGGCCACAGAGGGGAGGGTTTGAGCTGGTGGGGGCTGGGGCTTGAGTTCTGGCACCTTTTTGTGTAGGGGAAAAAAAAAAAAAAAAGCACTGTGAACACATAACAGAAGATGTAGAGAAAAGACTGTCTGAATTTTGTAGTCCCAGTAATTATAATCTTTTCTCTGCAATACTCCATCTATCCTGATTGTATTTATGGACCAGCTGAAGAGCCCTCATTGAGCCAATTTCATAGCCCCAAATTTCCATTAATTATCACAGCTTTAGAGTAGCTGCCTCACATTTCAAAGCTTAACAAGTTCCATTCCTGTTAATTATACTTTTAAAATTCCTGGACTTTCTCTCCATTAACTTCTCCATTATTAACTAATTAATTCCTTCTACTTTTTCAAAGCATGATGTCACCAGTGAATTTCATAGATCATCCTGAACAAGTATCAGAAGAAGTTTCTATATTGCCAACTCTGTACACTTTGATCATTACCCTGCAATTTGTGGTTGGGAGTCACATGTTGGTAGGGCAAAGGGCCTGTTTTTATGTCCCTCCTGAAGCAACACATAAGCAATTTCCATTAATAAAGAACATAGCACTTACCCACTGGCCTTTATTAGTCAGAAAGGAGGCAGTCAACAATTATTCCAAACCACCTTGGTAGACCCACAACTTCATATTGACACTTGCTGAAACTCAGAGAAGACTCCATCCTTTGTGTGCTCAAGACACTGTTCTGATGAAGTGGAATGAGAGATTTCATCTGCAAAGTAACAACAAAATTCTCTCAGTGGCAAAAGAGCGATTCTGTAAAAAAAAAAAAAAAGGGCACATCTACTTGGGCCACCTTCTGTCAACAGAACTCGCAGAGCATCCACACACTACACAGGCTCTGTCCAGAGTTTGTCAGAAAAACCCAGCTGTTAGCTGACAGCATTATACCTGCCCCCCCCGAGGACTCCCCTTCCCCTCCTGAACCAGCTGAGGCTCCCACACTTCTGTACCTCCCCATTCTCCCTGACCCATCAGCACCCCAACAAGGACCCCAGACCCAGAGTGGGAGAGGTTCCTGTGGCTGGCACAGCTCGCAGCCATTCACCCCCTCCCTTGAATAGGGCCCCCTTCCAAGTTAGGAAGGACCCCCCCCCCACCATATCCAGATATAACTTTGTATATAGTTCACCACAAACATTTATTATTGCACAGTTATATTTTTGTTATGGTCTTCAATTTCTTGATATATGTTTTGTATGCACACAGGTGGTTATTGTTAGGAAAGTTCACATTTACCAGCCGCACTTCTCTCTTTGTGCGGTGGTGTTCGGAGGAAGGGAGGGCTAGGGGCTGTGAGCCTGGAAGCGGTAGCTGTCAGGGGTTGCCAATTTCCACAGGGTGATTGCGACCCTCTTCTTGACAGGGATGATGGGCTGCATATTGGTGTCCTGCTGTCGTAGGGCTGGAGCAAGCCAGGTGCACAATTCAAGGAACGTGTCCTTGTGCATTGTGAAATTTTGTAACCACTGCTCATCACCCCATTGCCCCATCACCAGCAGCTTCCGCCAGTCGGAGCTGGTGGGGTGGCACCAGATCCACTGGTGCACGCGGGGACTGAGCACGGCTAGGGCACAATCCCAGGTGGGGAGGGAAGACTACTATGTAGGCCATCTCTCTGTGTTGGCCCCCCGCCTGCCTCCCAGATGTGGTCAGAGAGTGATGATGGCCAGCGGCAAGGCCGTCAGGAGCAGACCCACATTCCCAGGCAAAGCCAGAGACTGCTCTGCCATGGTCAGAGTAGGGAAGAGTGGGGGTCAGGTTGTGGGGGCAGGGGAAGGTGTTGGGTGAGGGGGATTAGCAGTCAGGTTTGGAAAGAGCAGCATCTCTCACAAACAGCAAGGAACCCTAGAACAGCTTAGCATTCCCTGCAAGAGGTAGGCCAGCCTCCGCCTGGGCAGGGAGCATGGGTGGAGAGGGCGAGGGGGAGTCTTTAAGGGCACATGGAGGCAGTGTCCCAGAAAAGGTTTTCCCTCCATGCACACCTGCTCTCCAGGGTTAAGAGGCCAGTTCTGGCAACAGAGCAGCCGGCACAGGTGGATGCTCTCTGTCAATCTGTCAGAGGTGCTGTCAGGTAACTTCTGTCAACAAACTGTCTCTGTAGACATGGCCTAAGTGAAAGAAACATGGATTAACTGTGCTATCTAGTGCCTGGTGCATTTTTTTGGTGTTTTGCAAATGACTTGGGGGAGTGGGGAAACTGAGGCAAAAAGGGGGTCACATGTGGCCCAAAGGATAGAACCTTTGCTGGGAACCTCAGATTCCTGGCTCTGCCCCTGGCCTGCTGGGTAACCTTGGACAAGTTTCTTCATTACTCAGTGCCTCAATTTCCTCATCTGTAAAATACAGCAAAATACACAAACTTCCCTTTGTGAGCTTCTCTGCGCTTTGCAACTAATGCTTTAGCTTTCTGCATTATACCACCTAATACTATGGTATCCAACACACTAGCCACAGGTGACTGTCGGGCCCATTGAGCATGACTACTTGCCTTGGACAATAAATATATTGTATATATTTATATTGTATAAGTATAATATATTGTATATAAATATAAATATATATTTATAGTGGCTACTCATTCAGACCTAGTTGGACACCACAGATAGATGGAGGGGGAAGGAAAGGAGAACATCCAGTCCCCATTCAGAGCCCCAAAAGCTCCAATTTTCTTTGGTTTATACCCATCCGTGCAAGTCCCTACATTGCCATGACCTTCCCTAACAAAGGAGGGGGATTGAGCAAGCATTCCAGCAACAGTCCTGTGACCAAATGAAGTGAAATCAGGACAGAATGTCTGTCTCCCCTTCTAAGGGCAGTTAAACTTGAGGAGAATCAAATTCATGTCTCTCACATAGCAGTGGTATACGGAGGGCTTCAGGTTCTATGTATTCACATTGAACTGGCCCCACTTGTTAGAAATTTATGTGGGTACATTGATTTAAAGAATTCAAGGTTAGGTTGAGTTTCACCTAGAAGATGTATGACCTGAAATAAAGAAAACACTATTATGGACTTTTCTTCCTAGTTCAAATCCACCTTTCAGGCCGTAGGATATCAGGGCATCTGCTACTGTTCTGCACACATCATTTAACACCTATAATGAGAAAACATTCTGATGGGGCTGTTCACTTTCTAGAGTGAGAGTCGCAGAAGTGAAACATTCAGAGACTACTAGGCTGTTCCCAATGACCACGATAAATGAGTACACTCCCCGCAAAACAGAGAGAAAACAAGATTAGTATGTGAAGCTGAAAGACCTTTCAAAGCACCAGTATCCCACATGGTAGCGAACAGATGCACACACCCAAGTACCATTAGAAGCACTTCGGCCATGCCATAGATTTATATCACGTTATTAAAGGAAAAATTAAATTATTTAAATCATAGTTGACTCCTGCGAGCTTCCTAAACATCAAGGAAACATAACAGCTCAATGCCAGATTGGGGACACAAGCAATTCCAACTTCCATAAAATTAGATTGCCTAAAGCAAAGGGTAAGTTGCATAAAGAAGTGCTTAATGCTTTACAGTACAACTGAAAAGACAAGGAGCCTGTCTGAAGAGAGTTGAAATACAATTTATCTTCTCTTGTGGTAGATCACTGGACTGAGACTCAGAAAAAACTTCAATTATCTTCCTGGCTCAGCCACTGGTCTGCTGGGCATCCTTGGGCAACTCACATCGCCACTCCTTTTCTCTAGCTAGAAAATGGTGATACTTCTTTTGTAAAGTGCTTTGAAGGCTATTAAAGGACAGTGCTAGGAGATCTGGGCCTTATCATAACTAAGTTTTGAGCACCTGAACATCCCAGTGACATGGAGTGGGGGCTTGGGGGATTTCATACTGAAAGTTCCCAGCTATGCTTTAAATATAGTGCTCCAGAAGGCTACCCCGCCTGGCCCCCCACACACATTGTGAACACTGCCATACTGTGTAGACAGAACCAGAGTCATATCACTTAATGCACTACTGAAATGTGCTCAGATACCATATTAGGGCAAGATAGGAACCTCTACAGGCTAGAATAGAATATCCAGTGTTTTTCAAACTTACAAGGACAAAAAGATTCCTACCCCAATCTAACAATATGGAAATCCTACAGTCATGGATGGTTCAAATATGAAACATGTCTCCCAGCCATGCTTACCTATTTTGAAATGAAACATTTGGGGCTGTTTTTTTTTTTTCTTTTGGGAGGGTAGTGGGAATCAAAGAAAACAAAAAGCAGCTGTGGAAGAAAGGTAGGCTACCACCCAGAAGTACAGTACTTTTTCCCTTTTCTTTCTCTGAACAAACACACACACACACAAAAATTCAGGATTCACATTTAAATTCAATAACCAGTCAGGATATACAGAAATACTAGTCTTATAACATTGTACAAGGTAACCAAATACTTAACTGCAACTACTAAAATAATAAAACTCTGATTGCATGAATGAAAATGCTAAACTCTGCTCACATGAAAGTCAAAACTTGGAAGATTTTTAAACCCTTTGTTTATAAAATATGAAATTCCAGTTTTTGACCCTTGTAAGCCAACCTGAGACAGAAATTAAGGTTTCACGATGCTGTGAGAAATGCAATACTAACCAGAAAAGAGAGAGATCAAGCTCCTTTGATTCATCTAGCTTCACTGCAGAGTCACTCCTTTTCCATGCCATTTTTTCAAAAAGTTACTTAAGAAACAAAGGCAGAAACAGCATAATTTGCATACTGTGCTGTATCTCAAGAGATTTGTTAGCAGCTCCTGTGATTAAATCTGGAATCCAACCATGTTAACACCTGTTACATAATGATGTGAAAAAGACCTAGACATCTAGAGTAAGAGCAAAGAGTCTTAGTGAATTTACCTTTACAGACAATGTAACTTCAATCTCACAGCTGTTTCATTAGAATTTAAGGCATTGGGGGTGTGCCTCCTGCATTGCTCAGGAGTTAAAACACCTTTCACCTGTAGGTCAACAGTTAGAACCCTGCCCAGCTCAGCAGGGATTAAAAGCTGTCCCCATTTAGTGGTTATTTGCTAGTCTTCATATAAGAGGTTTTTGGTGAGACTCAGTTCTAATATCAGTAATTTATTGCCATGCTCAGTGTGGAAAATCTTCAGGGCAGGGACTTTCTTACTCAGTGCTTGCACAATGCCTGGTAGTGTTCAAAAGGCACGAAATCCATCTAGATTCACTAACTTTGGAGTTGATTGGAGATGATTGAGCTTGCTCTGTAGTTGGCTTGGTATGTTATTGCTAGACACATCTTGGAACCCTAAGGCCCTGGGTTAAGCTGAAAAGTTTTCCACTAACTCTCTCCTTCTGCCCTCAAAAATGAGACTTTTGATTAAAAGAAAACTGACTGTCTGCTTTCCTTGCAAGATATTTTTATTGGAAAGTTCCCCACCCTCAACTCCCCTCCCCTCCGCCCACCAGTTTCTGGCAGTTTTCAATCCAAAAAGACAGCTTATAGCCATTTTGAATTCTCAATATGAAATTATTTTCTTTAGAAAATGACAAACTTTTTAATTAGAATCAAAATTTTCTGAGGGGGAGAAAATTCCCAACCTTTTTCTAGCCAGCTCCACTATGACATTATCTGCATTATAGCTTCTCCACTGTTAGGAATCCTTTTTTAAAGATAGTTTAAAAAATAGCAGCTGCAAACAGCACTGGTTACAGGACGCATCTTGCCGATCACCTCTTCTTAACAGATGCAAAAAAATTCTGAGAACCAGCTTCAGATGGAAGTCCAAGAGGGGCCGATTCTCTGTTGTGCTGTGTTCTCTTTACATGACTCTGGTGTTTTAATGGGGGAAAGTAGAGATGGAGTGGGGGTGGAACACAAGCAGCTCTGTCCCTAAGAGAATCCTCCTGAATAAAAGGAGGTACTTTGGGACTTGTTTTTAAACTCTCAACAAAGAGGGCAGGAGAAGCATGAAAAAAGCACCAACACACCTGTATAGCCCTAAAAGTAATTAATCCCTAGTACAAGTAGGTGCACCTCCCATTAATTTCTATAGAACTTTTACGTATTCTAGGAGCCAGTGTTTCCCTATGGAATAAAAATTAGTATTTACCACTTTTTAACTTGTGTCACTGCTCACATCACTGCTGTGAGGTGGCTGTATTTATACCTCTCTTTTGAAACAAGTTGGTGAGTTTGTGTGTATGCCAGCTTTTGACCCTTGTCAGCCAACCTGAGACAGAAATGAAGGTTTCAAGACCCTGTGAGAGTTCGTGAGCATTTGTTTCTAGGGCACAGTTACATGCTAATTTCAGTGACAGTTTTGTTCTAATGAGAGCTGAATAAGGGTTGGAGAAATCCTCAAATCTGAAGTAATCTAATGGCTATACAACACACATGGAACGTTAACAGCTGCTTTAGTTTTGGCTATGAATCAAGAAGTTCTCTGGTAGGAAGTAAACCTGCAGTATAGGTGTAGTTCAAAAGAAATGTTGCTTCTGTTCTTTTGTAATAAAATTACTGCTTGTTTCATAAAAAGAAAGAAGAGGCCGCAAGTGTCATTTCCTTTTCCAAGAGGCATTTTTCAGAGCTGACAACTGAAGCCATTGGCTATCTCCTGGTTGGTTGTTGGTTGTCTTTTTTAAGTGGCTTATCTGCCTGAGCCTCCCTGCATGAAGGTGCTGGGTAATCAAAATGTGTGTGAAATAGAACTCTTCATTCATGGTGGGTGGTGTGGTGTGGGGGAATAGGATAAAACACAAGGGAAATTATTGAAGAAGGGCAACAAAATGCAAGAGTGGGGTCTGACTGGGAGGCTCCCTGGCATGGTCTCTTCATGTGAGTGTGACACCATAGCTATCCTATTGTTTACCTAGTGGGAGTGGGATGAAATTTCAGGCAAGTGAGATAACACAAGAGCTTCGTGAAGAGAACTATTTAGTGCTGGTTAAAAGGCATGAATTTACTCCTGGTAAGTTTGGGCTGCAGCAGAGAAGCCCATATTCCACCGCAGGTAGACATCCGCATGTCATCACGCTAGCTCTGCTTCTTGAAAGAGCAGCATGGCTGCAGCTGCACAGACAATGGATCTCACTGGCCGTCCAAGCACTTACAAGGTCAGGCAGAATCAGGCCATGTTTAGGGGTAGGCAACACTTACTCGGGTTGCCTGCTTTCTAATTGCACAAAACCAAACACTGTTGCCCCACACCCAATCCCACCCTTTCTCCATGGTCCCATCTCCAAATCTCCAGCTCACCTTCCTCCGTTGCTTCCTCTCTCCCGTCCTCGTTCAGCTCCACTGGACTGAGGCGCATGGTTGGGGAGCAGAAGAAGGTGAGGGCGCCCACTGAGGTGCAGCCTCTGGTGGGTTTGCTGTGCAGGGGGGGCTCTGGACTGGGTCCGGGGGTAACAGCGCAGAGTTGGGTGAGGGCTCTGGCTGTATTTATACCTCTCTTGGCTCTGAGGTAGGGCCAGGGGTGAGGGCTTTGGGGTGCAGAAGGGGGAGCAGGGCAGGGTTTGGTGTGTGGATGCAGGCTCCAGGAAGCAGTTCAGGTGCAGGAGGGGGTTCTGACCTAGGTAAGGGGGTTTGAGGCGTGGGCTCCAGCCAGGCAGTGCTTACCTCAGGCAGTGCCACAGGGCTAAGGCTGGCTGGCTGCCTACTCTGGCTCCACCCAGCTCCTAGGAGTGCCTAACATGTCCACTGCTGGGCACAGTCCCATTGCCTGCAGGTGCTACCACTACAGTTCCCACTGGTGCCAGTGGGAGCTGGGGAGCCTGCACTTGAGTGGACTCAGGGCACAGAGCTTCCCTGCTTGGCCCTGTGCCTAGGGGCAGGAGGGACATGCTGGGCATTTCTGGGAGGCCCAGGTAGACAGAGTAGGCAGGGAGCCTGCCTGAGCCTCACTCTGCTGCTGTCTAAACTTTTAATGGCCCTGGACAGCGGTGCTTCAGTCAGATGTTCTGGCTGAAAACTGAACACTTGGCAACACTAAACCCAGGCGCCTACCTGCGGTGCTGGTTTGGGGGGCACTGGGTTCAGGGTGCTGGTTCTGTTGTTTGTGACAAAAGGGAATATAGAATATCTGCAGTAAAATGTTTTTGATATTACATATGTAGTACCCAGAGGCACCTCATACTAGGGTGAGTGAAGTCTCAGTGCCTCTGGGTACTACACATACAGGATGTCATTTTTCACTAACCTCTTGGAGTGTTCTTGTTCTCTGTAGAATCTCCATACTTCCTGAGAACTACATTTTCCTTGGACCTCCTGCTACGCTGTCACGGGTATCAGAGTGGCTAGAAGTCACCTGTTAGTGAGATAGCAGAACAAAGTGAAGTGACAGCAAAGCTGTGATGTAGGGACCCTTGTTTTACTCTGTGATTGTAAGCAACCTTTTGACCTAAAGGACTAGGTCAATACTCTAAGGTCATTGTGTACTCTAAGCCTATGTCCACACTAGGGAAAGAACAGCAATTGCAAATAAGCAATTCGAGCTACAGAAATTGCATAGCTGGAATAAAACTAGCTGCAATCCACTTACCTGGCCATCCACACTGAAGAAGATCAACAGAGGAGTTTCTCCCCGAGACCTCGCTTACTCCTCGCATCTCATGAGGAGTAAAAGAGTCGACTGTGACCCCTGAGAAGTCGCTTTTGCGTGTCCCTACTAAACGTGCAAACCTGCCAGGGCCAGTGTAGACATTGCCTAACGCTACTTAATACTGGCCCATCCAATAATGTTGGTACCATTTCATTTTTTTTATATTTCAGTTATCATTAAAATAAGCATAGCAGAAATGCATTGTATTTGACTACATTTGGCATGAATAAATAAAGATTTACAGGTCCTAGCATGCACATTTATTTTCTTTTATGACAGGGATAAATCACACGTGCAAATTATGCATCAAAGTCATGAAACGGGCTACAAATGCAATAGAAAATAAAGTATTCAAAAGCTTAACAAATGGAAGGAGGGATACTGAAGATGCTCCTTGCCTGGGACATAGGTTTGTCTAGAGCCAGCCCTGGGCTAAATTATACCCTGGTAGGTAACCCCATTCACTGCTCATGCCGCTGCAGTCGTGATGATATTTTTAGGCACTAGCTTGAACAGGGTTCGTATACATATGTCTACCTTTACACCTCCCAGCAATTGTGTAGTCTTGCCCTCAGTTTTGCAACACCCCATTGATGTACTGTGGGTAGCCTTATGCCACATTTTACAGATGGCTAATATCGGGCATACACGAAGTGAAGCCACTTACCCAAGGTCACACATTAACTCAGTGAATGAGGCTTTGTCTACATTATGCAGCTTTTAACCACAAGGCTGTGGTGGGAACCTCCATGTGCCTAGAAGATGGGCAATATAGCAATGGGTGGTGGGTGCACACCTAGGCTGGGGAAGGTGAGCCACAGCCCTGCCCCTTCCACCCAAACCCCTCCTCCCCATGTCCACAGCCTGCCCCCACATGGAGCCAAGCCTGGCCACCACAACATTGGCTCACCCCCACACCAGATTACTGCCCAATGCACATGAAAATCCCCAGGCCCTTTAATCTCCCTCACCCTAGTGGGTGTCACAGACTCATCCTTCCCCGCCAGCCAGAGTACATGGCAGCTGGAGACCTGAACAGCCGCACCAAAGCAAATCCCTTGTGACAAGCTGGAGGGCAGGCCAGCTTGTGGGCAGTTTGGGGAAGGCAATGCCTTCCCTGTCTTACCTGCCACGCTCGAGCGTAGTCTCTGTTTGTGGGCACTTTCACCAACAAAACACTTCTACCTCTCACGAGCAGCGTTCGCTTTGTTGGCAGGGCTGTGTTCTTACTGACAACGTGCTGTTCACTCCAGCACTTGCTGTACCAACACTTTTGTCTTGGGGGTAGTGGGTGGGTTAGCACCTCTGAGCAATAACATTTTTGTCGCTCGGCTGCCAGCATAGGCATAGCCTGAGTCTGAGCAAAGCCCTGGAGGGGCCAGAATTCAAGTGCCATGTTCAAGTGCTGTTCTTGTGGTATGACTATGAGATGTGCTGAGCACATATAACACATACGCACAACAAGGTGTGGGTCACTGCCCCACGTAGTGGCACCTAGGCTGCTTGCACAGAGAAAGACTGAGCCTCTTCTACAGCCTTAGCTGAGCGGCCGCTGGCTTTTAGCTCAAACTGTAGAAACTCCTGCACTAAGCTCCAGAGGCCCTGGGTTCAAGTGTGACTGTGGCTGCATGCACACCTAACCACTCACGTTAGTGGAAACTGCAGGGGCTTCACTGAAACATTAGGTCGTAATTGATTGTTGAAGGCTCATCTGACTGAAACAGCCTCAGTTAAGTAGTAGAAACACTGCAAGAGTCCTCCTCCCCGCAACAGAGAAAAGGTTGCTCTATAACCTGCTGCCTTAAGGCAGTGTGGGGCTATTCAGCAGTTTCAGGAAACCCAATCTGTGTTTAGGCAGTTATATTTATACTGCAACATGGTACTCTAATTCAGTTCCCAGAGGACAGTCTGTGCTGTTTCTGTTGCTCTAGTAGAAGTGAACAGTTGTTTTATCTATTTCCCGAAGTCCCTGTGCAAACTAAACCCTTCCATCTCCTCTTGCTTTGAAAGACCAGGTACTCTTGGGTGGTCGGTTGATGGGGAGCACAGCATTTTTTCTGCTGTGGCTTTTGTGTTTTCTTCAGGGCCAATTTTTAAACTGTAACACTAGTGAATGAAAAATGTCACCAGTCACACAGCAAAGAACTGCCGTATCGCAGAAATGTCATGTGTTGAGGCCTTTCCCCATTTGAGCAGCAAAGTTCGCCGTCCCCCGTGAATCCTTCACTAAACTGAAGGGAAAGAGAAGGGGCTGAGGGAAGATTTGTGTAAAAATAAATAAATTCCTTTTCTGCCCAAGAAAAGAAATTGAAAGCAAATGATATAGATTGAACCTGGGCCAGTAGCCTGCCATTCATCAGGATAAGGTCACGACTGAATCAGTGTTTCCATTACACCTCCCGTTCACCAGGGTTGACACAGCCATGCTGATTTAACGCATTCCAGGCTGGAACCTGGCATCAAACCAAGAAGGGCCAATTTTTAGATCTAAAGAGGTCAAGAAAATAGTCTGGAGGGGTCTTTTCAGGTTCATTTGATTTCTGGCTGCTTCTAATTTTAAAAGCCAAGACTGCAGTCTTTGGACTCTCTCAAGGAGAGAGCTGAAGGCTGCAGCTCCATGAACTTTTAGTCTTCCCCCTTCTATCAGTTTCATACACCCCTTACCCTTCTGTCAGAATATTTTTATGTCACATCCCTATAGTATAGTGGTGTCCAAAAGAAACTTAATGGCTTGCCCCGAGCACCGCCCCCACCAATCAACCACCCCCTCTCCGATTTCTCACTGACACCCCACTGCACAAGCCACCCCAGGCTGGAGCTGCAGCAGGCTGGAGCCCATCAGGGCCAGGGGAGCTGGTTGTGCTGCAGCTGCCATGCACTTGTTCCACCATGTGGTGGGGCACATGCACCGAATGGCCGGAGGGGCACCCCGCATGTGTGGCTCTCCTGAGCCGCAGTTTGCCACTCTCTGCTGCCATGATCACCAGCATATTGGTCACTGCACCTAGACTAGCTGGGGGTAGTGGAAGTTGAGGCACATTGGTGAACCACGAAAGAAGCTTGTACTATCAGTGCTTTGGACAGAGAAGACAAGTATCCAGGACTGTCAGCTGGACACCTTTCACCAACCACTGATACGTTTACTCATCTATGGGCTTTCATTTTTCATACAAGAATAGGACCCATATACCAACCCAATCAACTAACACACTGTCTGCCTCAGGTCCTGTGCCTTTGTTTCACCATAGTCACATGAACCGGGAAAATCTGCAGTGCTTTATCAGTTCTGACTTGTTGGCTTGGCTGCATACTGCTGAATATCCAAATTCTATTCAGGTTTAACAGATCCACAAGCCACCTCTTATTGCATAAATAATAAGCCACACACATGCATGTGCCTACATGTATAAATACATACACTTATGCAAACACACACACACCTCACCCGCACAGATATGCTAATGCACACACACACTGTATGCTACACACATACTTCTGACAGACACATATAAGTACATATTACATAATATTAGTTCAATAGCCTCCATCCTCTTAAGCCATTATCCTGAATAATCCATTGTATCCCTATGGTACTTAAAGCAATTTTAAACCTCTTCTTGAAGATCAAATGACTCTTTAATCCATTTATTTACAACTTACTGAATTATAAAAAAAAAAAATCAATCAGAAGCATAAGTTAGCTACTGCAGCCAGGTACTTCAGAAGCCTGAAATTTTGATTTAAATAGTAATTCTCAAAGCATCAAAGGAAAGGGTGAAGAAAGGAACAAATCTCCTGATGCCTGTTCCTGTTGTCATCCTTTATCCATGGCCACCTCCCTATGGTCTCTGCTGGGTCAGTCTTTACTTTCACTCAAACCAATTATGTGAATTAGCATCCCTAAGGTAATCAGATAGCTAATTTCAGAGTGAATACTTCTTTCACCATCTTCCAGTGTCTGTCCTGACAAGTTAGTGGGGTTTGCTGAAGCTACTTAGGGTTAATTTCGCAACTCCTGCAGGCCGACTACTATTCAAAGAGAAACCACATTCCACTGCAAAGCTCTCCTTTTATTTTTCCAAATTTTCACAGCCATGTCTCCCTTTTCCTGCAAATTTCTCTACCGGCAACATGACAGAAAACGTTAAACTGTCAACTTGGTAGATTTAACCACTACTAAACAACTATTGTTAGTCAAGGTTCCACAAAGCTCTTTAGAGCAGTTTCTGTTGCTATTATGCATCCATAATAATTCACACATATCCTGGGCACTGACTCTTGCCCATTCCTCCACTGGCAAGGGAAACTCTGACTTGGAGAAACTGCAGTAGGAATGGGCAAAATAGATTATCTTCTATATAGCTTTTGTTAATCCCAAAAAAACCCAACAGCCCTTTGTGAATATTATAAAATGTATATACAGAAATCACATCACCTACACTAAAATGAAACCACCTCTGTTATGTAATATTGGAGGAGATACATACAGCATCAATACTTATCAATTTAGGATGTGAAGTGCAATAAAAAAAAATAAGAATGGACACTGTGGGTGAGTTTCACTAGACAAATTGTCATTACACAAAAACAGAATTTGGCCAGGTTTGGGGGATTTAATTTCCCAGCTACACTCTATGGCCATTTCTACACAAGCCACTTCCTTCGGAAGTGGAATGCTAATACACAGAGCAAAAGATGCTAATGAGGCACAGATGCAAATTCCCCGCACCTCATTAGCATAGCATCACGTGATTTGGAGTCCAGAAGACTGTTCTTCTGGACTCCAAAATGCCATGTAGATGCACGGCCCTTGGGGGGGGTGGGGCTTCCGGAAGGAAGTCCTTCTTCCGGAGGCCCCTTCTTCCCAAATATTTTTGGGAAGAAGGGGCCTCCGGAAGGAGGACTTCCTTCCGGAAGCACCGCCCCCAGCCCCCCAGGGCTGCGCTTCTACATGGCATTTTGGAGTCCGGAAGAACAGTCTTCCAGACTCCAAATCACGTGATGTTATGCTAATGAGGCACAGAGAATTTGCAGTCCTGCCTCATTAGCATCTTTCACCCCATGTATTAGCATGCTACTTCCGAAGGAAGTGGCCTGTTTAGAGACAGCCTATGAGGAAAAAAAAAAACAAAAAACACAATGGCAAAAATGAGCCATTGTCACCCAACAGAAAGGAACTAAAAACATGACTGAGCCTTCCTGCCTATAAATATAAGAACTTGCAATAGCATAAGCACAGTGAAGAATCACAATCAGTTCACAGACTAGAACACCAGATACAAACATCTAACACTACAGCAGATTTTGAAATGCATTTTCTCCAGTTATTCATGCTAATCACATCTTCATTTCCAATTAGTTGTATGTTTAAGAGATGGTAATTGGACTAGCATATTGTCATAAGGTAATGATCCTCTGCATCTAAAACATGTCCAGTGGCTTCATTACTATTATCTCAACTGATTAAACAGGTAGGCACTGACATTTTGCCTGGTGAATGTTGAAATGTGCAAGACAATTGGCTGCTGTGCCATTATTGCAAAGCTGTGCTTGTATTTATATTACCACTAATCAGATGCCAGTGTACAGTAGGGTCGCAACATTTGCCAGGGTTCCATGCTCAGAACCCTCATGAATGTTGATTTTCATGAATGTGGGGGAGGCTTGGAGCCCCAGGAAAGTGGCATTCACGAATAACTGAATTTGCGAATGTCACACCCACAAATGTGGTGACCTTGTTGTATTCACCAATGTGTTATGTGATATTTTTTAATTCATCCTTATACATATCACAGATTATGAGGCCAGAAAAGACTGTTATGATTATCTAGTCTGACCTTCTGTATAACACAGGCATCAGAACTTCCCTAGAATGACTCTTAGGACAGACCTTTTAGAAAAAACATCCATGCTATGTCCCCTTTCGGAGGGGCGATGGTAATGTTGCACTTCAGAATATGCTAATGAGGTGCTCTGACTGGTTAAAAACATATGCCTCATTGCCACTCTGAATCTGTCTACCTCCAACTTCCAGACATTGGATTATTTTTTAACTTTTCTGTGCTAGATTGAAGAGCTCATTGTGAAATATGTGTTCCCCATACCAAAGCATTTATAGATTGCAAGGCTCCTTAGCCCTTCTCTTTGCTGAGCTGAATTGACTGAAGTAGCTCAAGCTATCGCTGTAAGGCAGATTTGCTAATTCTTTAATCATGCTCATGGCTCTTTTCTGAGCCCTCTCCAATTTAGCAACATCCTTCTTGAACTGCGGACAGCAGAACTGGACACCGTATTTCAGCCACAGCAGCGCCAGTGCCACATAGAGGTAAAATAATCTCTATTCCTAGCAGAGATTCTCCTGTTTTTGCATTCAGGAGCTCTTTTGGCCATAGCATCACCCTGAGAGTTCATATCCAACTGATCTATGACCCCAAATCTTCTTCAGAGTCACTGCTTCTCATGAAAGAGTTCCCCCACCCTGAAAGTCTGGCCTACCTTCTTTGTTCCTAGATGTACCTATTTACATTTAGACATCTTAAAGTGCATATTGCTTGCTTAGGCCGAGTGGTCCAGATGGATCTGACTTGGTGACCTGTCCTTTTAATTACTTCCTGCTCGCCCAATTTGTGTATCAGCCACATACTTCAGTAGTGATCCTTTTCCATTTTGTTCCATGTCCTTGATAAAAATGCTCAATAGTGTATGGCCAAGAACATTCCCTGTGGGATCAAACTATAATTTCATCAAAAAAAAAATCAAACTAGTTTGACACAATCTGTTTTCAGTAAACCCATGCTGATTTGCATTAATTAAATTACTGTCCTTCGTTTTTTTATTAATCAAGTCCTGTATCAGCTGCTCCGTTATTTTGCAAGGTATCAATGTCTGCCTGACAAGCGTATAATTACCAGGGTCAGTCACCCTGTGTACCCTTTTTAACAGTTGACAAATTAGCTTTCTTTCCGTCTTCTGGAACTTCCTCAGTGCTCCAAGACTTATTGAAAATCAATATCAATGGCCCAAAAAGCTCTCTGAAAATTCCTAGTTGCAAATTATACGGATCCAATTATTTGAAAATATCCAGCTTCAGTCGTTGCTGTTTACTATCCACCACAGCTGTTAGTGGAATAGAAAGAGTGACACTTTTTAACCTGGTTTTCCTCAAATACAGAATAGAAATACTTATTTTTAACTTCTGCCTTTTCTGTACTATTGCTAATTCTATAATTTCAATCTAGTAATCAACCAGTAACATTGTCACAATTCTTTTTGCTCCTAATATATTGAAGTATTTCCTTGTTGGCCTTAACTCTGCTGACCACTGAGTCTTCCTTTTATCCCTTGGCTTCCCCTATCAATCTTCTATAACTCCAACTTCTCATTTATATTTGTTACTATCAGATTCCTCTTTTTCCCCTCTTGCTGGTTTTTGCTGGTTTGTTTTAACATTGCTGTCTTCACTTTCACGCTTAGCCAGGTTATTTATTTAACTAACACAATTTTCCTCCTCCTCGAGTAAGGAGCTCTGAAACAATTTCCAATTGTCATTCCCATTTTTTCTGATTACTTTCTTCCTCCCAGATAATTCGGCTCACAATTGTTTCCAGCTTTTTGAAACTAGTCCTATTAAAGCACTAGGTATTTTCATTGTTGGGCCGGACTTTATTCTTCGTGTACATTCTAAATGTCATCTAATCAGAATCTGACAGAAATAACACAATTTTACACTTGTATTCACAGTCAGTGAAAGAAGGTACAGCTGGGAAAAGCAAACCCCAGCCCTGCTTCTCCTATCCTTGTGCCCCACCCCTTCCTCCCTCAAGGCCCTGCCCCTTCCACAACCTTACCTCCTGGGTGGCCTGCAAGTCAGGCTGCCATGCCACAGCCTCAGCTTTGCTGGGGGGTGGGAAATGTAGGTAATTTTGGGAAGTCAGTGCCTCCCGTTGCCTACATTACCCGCTGCCCATGATTGTATTGATAAGAGCCATGTAAGCAATCACTCTGGTTAATATTCTTTTGGCTAAATCATTAAGTAATAGTAGTGAAACAAATTCAAGAGCTGTTGCAGAAGGAAAAAGTTAAAGTAAGTTATCCCTTAATTTATCTAACACCTTCTTTGGACAAGTTATACCAGTTTAGATTCCTGTATACCCACATCAAGAAGTGTCTGAAAGTAAGTCTAAGGGGTCAGATTCTCCTGTCAATTACACAACTGTACCTCCATAACGCCTTTGACTGAAGAAGAATTATTCCTGTTTTACACCAGTGAAAGGAATCAGGCCCCGGGAGTCTAGCTGGGTGCAGTCCACCTCATTCTGCTCTTACTTGCATTGCCGTAAACCAGGAGTGACTATCAAAATATTGGAGCTTATCTTGTAAATCTCAGGGCATTTAACTTATGTCACTTTGTATATTTTTTCTAACTACAATCAGATCAATTAGATCATCTCACAGAAGATCAAAGTCTTAAATCTGGCAGTAAGTTTAAGTAGATTTTAGCTACCTCAAGAGAGATTTCATTAACCAATCTTAACCAAAAAAAAAGCACTAGCCTTTATCATAGAACAGACAGAATCTATGTTGCCCTGTTGAATTAGAGACTCCCATGCTGGAATATATCTGACACAGAATCTCTCCATTCTCCCAGTCTCATGAACTGCACCACTGGCTCCCACCCTCCTGACAGCCCCCAAAACCTTTCCTTAATGAAAACACACTAGAGGTGGAAAAGTGAGAAAGTCTCACAACTCATTTCAAATGTAAAATGGGAAAGGCTCATGGATTAGAGGTTTTAGGAACTTCCAGGACAGTTAGATTTACAGTGTACTGTGCACACCACAATGTTCAGTACCCAATTTTCTCATTATCAAATGCTAAAGGATTTAATGTTTATTTTCTATATCTTTTCATATGGGAAGGACAGTAGCCGAACACTTGGGAAACCTCAGTTCAATTCCCTACTTTGCCACAGACTTCCTGTGTAACCTTAGGCAAGTCATTTAGACTCTCTGTGCCTCAAATCAGCATCTGTAAAATGGGAATAATTGCACTTTCCCTACCTCCCAGGGGTACTGTGAGTATAAATATATTGTGAAGCATTAAGTATGGCTATAGTGATGGGCCATCACCCTTCAGATGGACCATCACCTCGTCGTGGTTGGGGGGCTTGTGTGTCTCAATGACCCAGAGAGCTTTGCTGGCTGGAGCTTTACACTCCTGGTAGGGTCTCCCTTGTCAAGCAGGTCAACAGGTAGAGACCAGACAAAGAGTGATGCAACCTCTCCTTGAGGATAAGGGGTTGGCGTAGGGCTAACAACCCTGCCCATAAAAAGAAACCTGTTACAGAAACATCCACAAGGAAAACCTTAACTTGTCATGTCTGGGGAAGAGCAGGAAATCCAGCTGGAATGATTATGAAGCGGGGCAGCAAAAACCAAGAGGAGGCTGCATCTCAGATGACCCTTCTCTCACCCAGAACTACAACTCAGACTGGAACATGGAATGTTAGAACAATGCATGAGGCTGGCAAGACAGCACAAATAGCAGCAGAAATGTGACAATACAAGCTGGCAGTTTTGGGGCTGTGCGAAACAAGGTGGATACAAATCAGGACAACTGCATCTAGCAACAGGTGAAACCCTTATTTATTCAGGGCATGAGGAGGATGATGCGCCACACATGGAAGGAGTAGGTACGCTGTTGTCCAAGGATGCAATTGGATCTCTAATTGAGTGGACAGCAGTGTCAGCACGGATCATTACAGCCAGGTTTTACACCAAGATAAACAAGATTCTGATTATACAGTGTTATGCCCCACAAATGATGCTGATGACAATATTAAAACAGGGTTCTGTGAGACTCTCCAAAGTATTATGAACAAGAAAGGTAAGAAAGATATATTGATTCTGATGGGTGACTTCAATGCCAAAATCAGAAGTGACAACACAGGAAAGGAGCAGTACGTGGGTACAGAAGGGTTAAGAAAAGCCAATGAGAATGGCAACCTCTTCAGTGACTTCTGTGTACTTAATGGATTGGTGATTGGTAGGAGTATCTTTCCACACAAAAGAATCCATAAAGCAACATGGGTTTCACCAGACGGAAAATCAGATTGACCATATCTGTATCAGCAGCACCTTCAGACGTTCTGTGCAAGATGTATGCACAAGAAGAGAGGCGGATGTGGGATCCGACCACTACCTTGTCTTAGCAAAGTTCAGGCTGAAAGTGAAAAAGCACCACATACAAGTAAACAGGCCAGGGCCGAGATATAACACAGAACTCCTGAGAGATCAGATAACAAAATCACAGTTCCAGTTAGAACTGTTAGATCTCTGAGGACTGTATATCTGTTTAAGATCAGATGTAGCGGTAGAGCAAATATGGGAAAGCTCTAAATCAGCATGGGAAGAAGCTTGTGAGAAAATCCTGGGCAAAGAACAAGACAACAGAAAGAATGGATACCTCCAGAGACTCTGAGGAAGATAAAGGATAGAAAAGACAAGAAGGCAGTTGTCAACAGCAGCAAGACCAGAGCTATCAAGGCAGAAGCGCTGCGATTGTATGCAGAAGCTAACAAGGAAGTGAAGAAAAGTATAAAAAGGGACAAAAAGTACTTCGTGGAAGCACTAGCACAACAAGCCGAGCAAGCTGTAGGCCAGAAGAATCTAAAAGAACTGTATAATATCACAAGGAAGTTAGCAGGTGCAAGACAGACAGTAGATTGTTCCGTGAAAGACAAGGATGGGAGAGTCTTGTCAAATCCAGCCGAACAACTTACTTGATGGAAAGGACATTTCAAGGATCTCTTAAACCGCCCAGCACCAATAGATCCACCAGCCTTACCCTCAGCTCCAGTACCACTACCAATAAATACAGACAGACCAACTAAGGAGGAGACAAGGAAGGCCATTTCTCTGCTGAAAAGTGGAAAAGCTCCAGGGCCAGACTGCATCCCCTCAGGAGCAGTGAAGGTGGACCTTGAAACCTTCACAGACATGCTGCGCGAACTCTTTGGCAGAATATGGGACACCGAGGAAATACCACAAGACTGGAAACATGGACATATAATTACAATACCCAAGAAAGGAAGTTTGAATGAATGCAGAAACTGGAGAGGTATCACTCTGCTGTCTATTCCTGGGAAAGTCTTTAACAGGATCCTGTTGGAGAGAATGAAAGCAGAGACTGACAGGCTGTTGAGGGACGAACAAGCTGGTTTTCAGAGTGAAAGATCACGTGTAGACCAGATAACGACCTTGAGGTTCATCATAGAACAGTCACTGGAACGGAACTCCCCACTGTATATAACTTTCATAGACCTCGAACAGGCCTTTGATAGTGTAGACAGAAATACACTGTGGAGACTGTTGCAGTATCATGGCATTCCCCAGAAGATCATTAATCTCATTTGAGCCAATTACAAACCCTCCACTTGCCAGGTTGTACATAATGGCACTCTGACGGAATCTTTCACTGTCCAAACAGGTGTGAGACAGGGATGTCTACTCTTACCATTCGTTTTCCTTATAGTTATGGATTGGATTATGCTACAAACAACAAGCGAACACCAGAGAGGTATTCAGTGGACCTTCTCTCGTCAACTAGAGGATAACAATTTTGCTGATGACATTGCTCTCCTGGCACATCGGCATGAGCATATGGGCAGCAAAGTTGCAGCACTGCGTAGCGCTGCCTCAAAGGCAGGCCTGCAAATCAGTAGATGTGAAACTAGAACTATGAGGGTCAACCACACTAAACAAGACAACATCACTTTAGGGGGAGAGACCCTCGAAGACGTCAAACAATTTACTTATCTCGGTAGTATTGTGAATAAAGATGGTGGTACTGACCTAGACATCAAATCCAGGACTGGCAAAGCCACAGCAGCATTTCAAACTCTGTGGCCAGTATGGAGATCACACAACATCTCTGTTGAAACAAAGCTGAGAATCTTCAATTCAAATGTAAAGTCCGTCCTGCTGTGTGCCTGTGAATCATGGCGCACCACAAAGTCCTCAACACACAAACTGCAGACGTTTTTGAATAGATGCCTGAGGTACATATTACAAATAAGATGACAAGACAAAGTTACGAATGAACATCTGTGGACACGAACAGGCCAAGAGCCAGGGGGGATCCAAATAAAAAGGAGAAAATGGGGATGGCTGGGACATACTTTGAGGAAATCCCCATCCAGCATTGTTCGACGTGCCCTAAAATGGAATCCTCAGGGGAAACGCAGCCGAGGAAGACCCCGAATAACATGGAGGAGATCTAAAGTCACGGAAGCACGAGAACTGGGATATTCATGGGGCCAGATTGAAGCCATTGCCCAAGACAGAACCAGGTGGAGGAGCCTTGTGGATGACCTATGCTCCACTTGGGGCTCACGGGTTTAACTTAACTATAGTGATGGGGGCCATAAAAGTTTCTCAGCTGGATGGATACTGTCCTCATCAGCACAGTATCAGAGCACCTTTCAGGAATGTACTCAGGGATGTGACAGAAATTCCAAGGCCCTGTACAAGGACGGCATGTGCTTAGAGTGGGGGGGCTCCAGGGCCATGGAAGGGGCAAGGCTTTGGGTGGAAGGGGTTGGGGCTAAGGCTAGCTTCCCCCAGCCAGACATTCAGCACTGCCTGACCTGCACCACCTGGAGCTCTGGTGGTGATTTAAAGGGCCTGAGACCATGTTTCCAGACACAGCAGCAGCACCAGCAACTAGGAGCCCTGGGCCCTTTTAAATCACTGGACCCCAGGGCAGCTGCACCTTTCCCTGCTCTCAGTCGTGGCCCTGAGTGTGTTAAGCAACACCACAAACATCTCTCATGTGTGCTCCTCTCTCACCCCCTCCTCCATAGAAGAGCTGTTCATGCAGTGCACCTGCTGGGGAGAGAAGAAAGCAAAACAGTCCATTGCTTTTTAAAATGATTAAATAGCTGCAGGAATAATACTTAAATATGGGGTGTGATTCTTCTGAATTCCTGATACTATTTACAGTGTAAATGCCAAACACCCATAAAATACACAGTATTGTCAGAGCAAATCACCATTACTCTCATGCCCCAACCGCCCATGTAAAGTAGAAAAACAATAATCAATTCTGTCCCCAAGCTGCCACAAGATGGTAGTGTTTCAGAACGTTACAGTCATGTCTGCCTACAAACATGCAGCTGGTCATTTTGTTTCTAGCCACTGCTATATATATTGCAGTATTCATAAAGTTTCTGAGTCAACTAAGATGTAGTTCTGTAACTTGGTGGGTAGAAAAACTAATTAAAATGGCTCTATGCCACTGTGCAAGGTCAGTTGTTCAATTAAAAAGTGACCTACAACAAGGGTAATAATACCCAACTGCAGTAACTTTACCAACGAGATCTGACTGTGCCCACGGGCTCAGAGGCACAGTCAAATCCGTGATCTATGGGGGAGGTTGGGTGCGGAGGGAAGGGGAAATTTTTATACGTGCATAATGCTTGTTTTTCAAGGGCACTTTTCTATGTGCCAGTTTTGTTTTCCAGATGGGTTCTTTTATATCTGTGATTATCGCACACCTCAACAAAAATGGAGCTGACCTGCCAGCCAACATTGATTGAGGTAGATGGAAAGGGACCGGAAATAAGAAGGAGAAAGAGGTGTTTTAAGTAATACTCTGAATAACCCTCTTAGATTACCTACAGAGAGGTGGGGAATTCTGCATATAGTGGTAACATCAATGAATTTGGTACTAAATGTCTGGAGGCCACCTTAGCATTTAGTAGGTGCCTTTTCTATCACTGAGGTAGCCAATCATACTATAAAGCTAGGGTCAGCAACCCCTGGCACAGGCGCCAAGAGTGGCACATGAGCCAATTTCCATCCGCACATGAGGTGGGAGCTCAACCCTGCCCCACCTCCCAGATACAGCTGGGAGCTTGCTCATAGCCATGCTGCCTGTGAATTAACAAAGACCAGCTAATGCTACTAACCACCACCTAAACCTAAACCTCTGCATCTTACTGTATTTATTAATGAGCTGTAGTATGTAGGACTAGTAGAGGCTTTAAAAAGTATCACCAGCACTTGGACTGTACAAAGAGGTTAAAAGGTCAAATTTCCACACACCTCCTCGGAAAGGTTGCTGACCCCTGCTACAGAGATATAGACAAGTTGTCATCATAGCAATCCACTGCCATCCTTTTTACCTGCACCTGGAGAACTCTTGCATAATGCCTGTCTGCTCCTTTGAAATTTACAATGGCAGTGAGCTGCAAGAACACCAAAGACCACTGAGTAGGCTTGGAATTGTTTCTGCACTTTGGATCTGATCCAACAGGGTGCTCTATAACCTCATCTTCCACTCTTCTTGCACATTGCAGGATCAGGCCCTGAGTGCTGAAGAGGTATACAAGGAGCAACGAAAGAGTTGTTGTGTATTTGTTTCTGACCTTCCCATAGAATGGCCTTGTTCTCCTTTCAGCTTGATCAGGAATTAACCTTGTTGATTCCATGTGACCCATATCTGGGGGCTTGTGCTAAAAGGTGATGAGTGCCCTCAACTTCCCCATGTAATTGATAGGTACAGCCCGTAAGTATTTCACACCATGAAATTTACTACAGAATCCACCCATTAGTATTGTCATCTGTATTGCACTAAGTGTCCCAGCCCCACAGTGCAAGGTCCTGTGCAAAGACAAAGACTCAATGTGTACTTTGAAGATCTTACCCCCTGCCCCAGAATTCTGCTCCAGAATCCAAGCGATTGCATAAACACGTGTGAGGCTGTATGTTCCGGAATCATCAAAAACCTTCCTTATCAGAACCCAGTGCAAACCAATAGTGTGTCTTCCTGAATCCATCCAGAGCCTAAAACAAAAGCTTTAAGAGTGATGTGAACTTGCCCATTCATCCCATCTGGCTCGCTAACTATGAAGCTTAATGACAGCAATAAAATGCCTGTGGTGTTAACCATTTATGCCAGTCATTTTAGTGCAGCAGAGGGTGTGCTGGTCCTATAGGCCCTGTTTCCAAAATTCCCAAAAGGCCCCCATCCAGCTGCTAAAAATCTCCAATTTTCTCCTCAAAAACATCAACATAACAGGCAACGAACTGTATACTGAGTTGATTCAATTTAAAAAAAAATCTCTTTAAGTCACCTGATGCCAAGCTAGAATTTCCAGTTCACTGTAACAGTTACATAAGTTTGGGGTGCAGCAGAAGCTACATCCAGCTTGCTGTAGAATACCCAAGGCCTTGTCAATAGAAGTTGGGAAGCACTCAGCACTCAGGAGATGCTTTAAAGGGAGAGCCATTTGGAACCTGCACTTCTCCCACAGGCTTTCCTATTACAACTCCCCACTGAAGTGGATCCACGCTTAAAGAGTCACTGGGCCAGAGTGAGACAGAGATTGACTCAAAAGCCTTGTGACCGGAGCACCTGAGTCCCATTCCCCCTGCACCAGTGATAAGAAGCGACCCCTATAACTAAGACTGGTTGACACTTTCCATGAACAGGAATAAGTAAGCCACTCTAAGAGTCCTGCCTTGTCAGCACAGAGAATTCAGGCTCTCATGATGAGATTTCAGGTCTCAGCAATTTCAGACAGGAAAACATGAGTGTTCTGCAAGCAACTAGCAATATTTAAAGATGAGTTCCTTATACAATGCCAAATGTTAACCACTTGGGTTGAAGCTTTCCATGCTGGGGGTCTGCCTCACACCTGAATTTTAAATCTCAGCTAACACAACCTGTGACCAGGAATAGGGGAAAATAGTATGTGTGCCCTCGTTAACATGTGTATGTGCAATGCCCTGAAGAGCAAATTAGCACGCCGGGGATGTGGTACTGAGCAGTACTCTCCCAGAAATTACTTCTCCTGGCTGCTAGGGGCCAGTCACAGCAGCTAGGAAACTTCCTGTGCCCCCCACTGTGGAGCAAAAGATGATACACATACACATCTCATAGAGCTGGAAGGGACCTCAGGAGGTCATCAAGTCCAGTCCCCTGCCCTCTTGGCAGGACCAAGCACCATCCCTCTGACTTTTTTTTTTAAATCTATTTGCCCCAGATCCTTAAATGACCCCTTCAAGGGCTGAACTCTCAATCCTGGGTTTAGGAGGCCAATGGGCAAACCACTGAGCTACGACAGTCTGATTGAAGAGCAGAGGGGTGAGGAACAGGGAGAAAGTCACCTGCAGGAATGGATTATATGAAAATCGTCATCTGAGTTAAAAACAGTTATGAGGCTGTGCTACAATCCACAGATTAAACACTAGAATCCTGTTATGCAAGATTATTTGTTCAGCTAAAGACACGTTCAATTTATCTTTGGCCATCATGTCTAGCATTTGGTATTTTTCAGCATCAACAAGGCTGCCACTAGGGGCTCAGATGGGATAAACCGTCTCAAAATCAAATGCAATTAATTATGCCAGTGCAGAATGGACGTTGTGTTCAACATCATCACTTCCTCATCAGAATTCTTTAATTATTTCTAAACTCTCTATTTTGAGGGTAATCCCATTAGAAACTGAGCCATAGCAGCTCAAGCAAAGTTTAATGCTTGAAAAGTCAAAGGTGAGATTAAAAGCAAAATTCAATATTCTTTATCAGCCTTTTTCATTAGACATGAAGCACTGAGGGGCAGAGTCTATTGCTGATGCTAGGATGAAATGGTATGTATGTGATGAAGCCCATAATTCCTCTCTTTCTGAAAGGCTCAGTCCCTTCCTTTGCTTATAGGGTCTATACTTTGAAATATAACAGCTTGAGCCCATAAACTTTACAGGGACCAAACAAAACATTGAAATCAACAACGCCAGGTTGTCTGTGTAATGCCTTCCAGATTTACCCTATGTGAACAGACATAACATTCCTATTTGTGGAAGGAGTGGCCACTACTAATTCTCCTTTCTAGCTTTGATGAGCCAGTGATCTGATGCAGTGCAGCAAATCTTCCCCCACCCAACCCCCACCCCTCTGGGTTTACTTATACTAGTGTAAGCAGCATGAAACTTCTCTTTTTCTCTTTTACCTGTCATGCCATAGGGGCATATAAGCACGTGCAAATTTATTGTATATTTTCACAGAATGTTCTACTATAACACATTCTTCTCTCTAATTAGATGTTGGAAGACTGACAAAATTCCCCCTTATTTATGAGGGGAGTTAAGCATTATCTTGTCACTACATAATTGTCACCTCCCATGGAAAAGCCTTGGAAAAGGATTGGGAGGGAATATATTTAGCCTGTTGCTCCCCTTCTTGCAGTGTTTCCTAATATTTTTCCCCATGGGAGAGGAGAATGGGGTTTGCCATCCCTCCCTGCCACAGAAGGAGTAGCTAGTTCATCTCAATCCCCACACCTGTAATGATCAAACAGAGGCAGATTGGACTCACCTTTCTGTGGCCAACAGCCCTTGGAACTGCCCTATAAAGCCCTCAGCTTCTGAGCAGATTCCCCATAACTATGGTGGCAGGACATGTTTCCTCCCTTCCCTAAGCCCTGCCCCTGCCCTCCTATTGCTCCCAGCGCCTCAGCCGTGAATCCTTATCAAGCAGAGGCTCTCCAAGCAGCCTGGGAAATGGAAAGGATGCTGAGGAGAGGCGTGAGCTGTAAGGAATGAAATCTGCAGATGGCAATTCCCAACAGTGCTTATAATAGGTCAGTTGAGCTCCTCCAGGTACTTTTTGAATCATAATCCATAACTGTTTGGATCAGAACATCTCTCATACCGTTCCTGTGCTGAGCCCCTGAGCCTGTTTTCCTTCAGCTATGCCTCCATTTCTGTTTCAACAATAATGGCAGCATTTTTTGTTTTCTTTCAGCGCCACATACACTGAATAATAACAGGCTTCACATGGAGGCGAATGGAACAGAATGTTTTGTTTCACTCTTGACAATAGTTTATTAAAAGGTTCTCCCTCTTTGAGCATCACCCTGACCTTAGCCATTGTCTAGTTAATTTCCTCCGCCTGCACAGAATCTCTTTTTTTCTCTTTCCCACTTCATTATGTAAACCTTGTAATGAAGTTCACAGACCTAGCCACAATGCTGTCTCACTTTAAGAAGAAATGTTTAGGGCTATGTGCTGCTCTCAAGCCAGGCACATGACCTCCAGTGGGACTTCTGCTACTAATTGATAGCAATCTCAAACTCTAAACCACAATTTCTTTTTGTCTCAAAAGCCAAACAAAGCCCGGACACCCCACCATAATTCTAGTTAAAATTTCTGCTTCATTACGCACATTTAGGGCTGAGCTTGCCATTGATCTGCACTCAAAGGAACAGAGTCTCTTCTCTTGTTCCAGCCATTTTACACAGTTTGGGTGGCACAAAGTAGTCAAAACTTGGCCCTATCTGGCCAGCCAAAGCAAAGAATTTCACCTACACAGGGGAGCTCACCTGGCATAAAGTGGTGTTGCCAGTTCCCACACGATCCGTGTGCCCACTGGCATGGAGGGCAAGTCAGGGCTCAGTGGATAGGTTCGCCATCCACCATTTCTCAATGTGTGATCACAACCAGTCCTAAATTGCCTTGTCTTATGCTAAACTAGGACCAAGCAGCCTAACCCATTTCCCTAGCTCTTCACCACCCTGATTACCATGCTCCCTTCAAAGCTGGGGCAAGTTTAGACCCAGCCAATGAGGACCAAAATGTCATTGGCTCCACTTGAAAAGTTTTGCACACAGACAAATAGCAGGACCAGGCTTTCGAGCAAGTAGGGAAACCTTGGAAAAATCTTAAAACATGTTATTGAAATAGAAATTCCCAGAGGAAAAGCTGCTAAACTGGTGGTGATGTTGAGAGCACATACTACTAGTTTAAAGGTAAAAAAATATTGCAAGAACTTTTCACTTATCCTTAAGGATATGGGAGAAACATTGCAACCCAGAAAATTCAGAGTCAAAAATAAAAGGACCTCAAGGATGTTGAGGCATGGAAGCCACCCTTTCAGAAATGTAGCATGAAATAATTACCATAATGCTAACCTGGACACTCAGCTGTACTGGCAAATGCAATAGAAATTAGTCAGCCAGAAAATAACTCTCTTGGATCGTGGATGTGAACTCTTAATAGTAAAAAATAGCCATGATGATATATTATTAATTTACTTGCATCCAGAAGGCTCTATTTATAATTCACACAGAGAACTTAGTTCTAAGTGATTCAGTAAGGATTTCAAAATATCCAGTTCTTCATCACTAATAAAAGTGGTCATCAGGCCATATGTAAATCAGTTTTGCTCCTCTGAAATGATGATTGCCACACTGATTTACACCAGCTGAGGATCTAGCCTGGCACTTGTTCAATGCTTATGTAAGATTTGATTTTTGCTTTCCTAAGCTGTAAGCTTGTATCGCTTGAGAAACATTTCTATAGCAAAAGACACTTGAGTGAGGGTTCAGTCTGGCTCCCGTTGAAGTCAATAGACACTTTGTCACAATCTAACCCTTATTCCTACATTTTAGTTGGTGATTTCTCCATAAACAAGACAGCTTTTAAAATAAATTAACATATAACAGGCCAAAGAAATCTACACATAAACAAGACTAACCATTGCATTGGCACATTATGGCGTTCTGGAAGCTCAGCCTATTATTAAAGTTGCCCAAAGCTTCCCATTAAAATATCCTGCTTATTGGTTGCTTACAACTTTGTGGGACACCAAGTCATTGGGTTGAATTTTCCATTCCATTAATTTCTTTTTCATTATAGTCAAAGCAATTGAGAAAGGGATTAGTGGGCGGAAAGGCTGATTTTCCCTTGTTACAAAGTAGCATCACCTCTCTTCAAAGGCGGTCTTCATTGCCAGGAACTCCATATACACCATTCCATAGTTCTGCTCTGCTCAGCCAGTTGTGGACATCTCACACCTTGCACATATCCATCCTCATTCCTTCCAGGGGCAGGATAAGCAAAGGAACTTGGCTGAGGCCTGATCAAATGCACACTTCTCACGTGCGATGGACACAGCACATTGTCACTGTCTCTACAGGAATGTGCAGTCATACGTGGTACGCCCAGTTTTTTTAAACCTTTCTTCACAGATCACATTTTCTAAACATTTATCATCTGTGTTGCTCTCCTCTGGTCACACCACACTTTATTTGCAAATTTCCTAAAATGGGGTGCCCAGAATTGGACAAAGTAGTTTAGCAGGAGCCTCGCCACAGTAGAGCAGAGTGGGATAGTTGCCTTCTGTTTCTTACTTACTTCTGTTAATACACCTTATCGTATTAGTCTTGGCTAAACTGCACCATGGTGTTGACTCGTATCCGATTTGTGATCCACTCTAGATCCTTTTCAGTAGTACAACTGCCTAACCTGTTATTCCACACTTTGTATTTGCACACTTGGTTTTTCTTTCTACAAGAAGTACTTTGCATGTTCTTGAATTTTGTCTTTTGATTTCAGCCAATGCTCCAGTTTCAGTTCTAATCCTTCCCTCCACAGCGTTTGCAAACCCTCTTCACTTGGTGTCATTTGCAAATTTTATAAGCAGACTGTCCACTCCCTTAGCCAAGTCATTAATGAAAATATTGACTAGTAGCTGCACTCATTGCTGCAGCACTCCACTAGATACAACCTCCCAGTTTGGCAGCAAGCCATTAATAAGTCCGCTTGAAGTACAGTTTTTCAACCAGTAGTACACAAAGCTTACGGTAATTTCACGTTGACCACATTTCCCTAGTTTGCTTATGAGAATGCCACATGGCTATTTGAATTAAAATAACTCAGTTTAATTACAAACACGTAGGGCCCAAACCTGCCTTTGATTTACATCAATATGATCAATGTGCCAAAAGCCTTACTAAAATTAAGATATATCATATCAACAGCTTCTCCCATCCACTATCTAACCAACCCGAACAGAGAAAGATATTAGGTTAGTTTGGCAACCCCATAAACAACAGTGAAAACTGAGGGGACCCTACAGCTCATAAATCATAGGCCCTCTGAGCCTGAGATGGGAAATAGTTCCCCAGAGGAAGTCTGGACTTCAGGGTTCTATTCCTTCTCTTGCCTGGACAGGGAGGGTGCTGTTTGTTGAAACCAAAGGAAAGTCTTTCTAGCTGTCCTACTGCTCCCAAAGGATTGGATTCCCTTCGTGAGAGATTACCAGGGATAGTGAGGGAGAACTCTTGCAGAAGTTCACCCCATATGCCCCTACCATCATATGTAGCTTCTAGTCCCTTTGCGGCGGCACAGTGTAAGGGGGAGAAACTCCAGCTGAGGTGGAGGGGCAGAAAGGCCCCTTAAGGACAAGCTACATTGAGTCCAGACTCTGAAGCCATGCAGGTGGCCCCAGAGCCTGATGGAGCCAGCTACCAGCTTTTCCAAGTGAGCAGGGAAACAACTTCCAGGCACACCAGAAGGTGGAAGTTCCCTGCTGTCTGGGGGAGAAAACCAGCTCCTAGGGCAGATACTGACACAACAGCTGAGTCAAAGCACAGGTGGCCCAGGATGTGGCTGGGCTGGTAGGACACAGCAGAGGACAGGAGCTGGGTGGCTCTGGGGCTGTTTCTCCAGGAAGCACAGGAGTCAGGAGCTCAGCCCTGAAGCCCAACAGGAGTCATCAGCCTGCCCAGCCAATAAAGAGCTCCAATCCTCCCCAGGGAAGGGGATGGAGGGCTCCCTGCCGCCACACTAGTAGTTCAACCTGGGGAGTGTGAGGAGAATGATAGCTCCTTGGTGTCTGGGAGCCTGGAGGCTGATGGCTTGTCCTCCAAGTGAGGGAGGGCCGTGGCTACAGGGGTTGGGGGCATAAGATGCTGGTGACACTCTACACTCAGTGGCTCTATCAGCGTTAACGGGGGAGGTATACCAGCCGAGGCATCCAGCCTGAGCCAAGAGAGCCACAGGCTGCACAAGGCATGCAGGAAGGATGACAGGGGATCCCTCGTCAATTAGGTCCTGAATGCAGGTGGAGAGCATGTCCCAGCACACATGTAGGCCATGGCTCCCTGAGGCTAGTGGGGCTCAGTGCCTCTCAGCAAGGACAACAGGGGCCCTCTCTGTCATGGGATCCTTTTGGGGAGGAAAGGGGGAACATTAACCCCTTACTCCCCCTTGCACCCCTGGCCTGGCCCCCTCTCACAGCCGGCACCCCATACCCCGCTGTCACCCCGACCCCATTTGCAGAGACAGCACCCAGTATCCTCTCCTGCACATCAACCATCTGCCGGAAGGCAGACCCCGCAATCTTTCCTGCACCCCAAACTTCTTCTTCAGCCTAGGGACCCTACAAAGCCCAACAGCCCTGGGCACAACAGAGAGTTAATCCATGCCTACTATATAACTATAAACTTGTGGGCTGAACTTCACATGCTGTGTGGAATTCCACCGGTCGTTGGAAATGCACAAGCAGTTAGCTTTTGGGGGGCAAGAGGGCGAGTTAAGCCTATTAATTTGGAGATGACTGGATGGAAGGCACAATAACCCGTTCAGCCCCGCCTCCCCACCCAGGTGGCTTAGTATTACCCCCATTATCTAGGATGGCAAGATGGAAAGTGAAGGCTGTACACAACACCACTGACACAAAAAGGATTAAATCCCCAGTCCAGCTCTACCCACTTCCACAGCTGTAGAACCCAGGAGCTCTGACTCTGAGACCAGTGCCTTAAATCGCAACCCCAAATATTCTCCCATTCAGACACGAGCAGGGAAGTCCCTGGAGAGACTCCTTCACAGTCAGGTTTCACTGTGGAGCCCTGGAGAGCCCTGCAAAGAAAGAAATGTTCTGCCTCTAACACAAGATTTCTTCTCTCCAGGGAATCAGCCAGTGATGCCTATTGGAGCTGTGGAAGAGCCATTGGGTGATGGGCCGCATGATTCATGATGTAGGGGGCAGCAGCTGCAGTGACTGGAGTCACCGTGGGCCAAACCCTCCAGTCCTGGCTACCTAGGCCGTAGTCTCCCGCTGTTCTCAATGGGAGTGTGACTCAGGGACTTGACGGCTGCTGATTGTGTTTGTAGACAGAAGATGGGGGGGTTGGATGAGGCTCTGTACAAAGGAATGAAAAATGTATATAAAGGAGCAAAGAGTGAAGATACAACATCTGCTGAGCTCCTGCAATCAAGTGACTGCAGCCAAGAAAGATGATGGGAAACTAAATTAGCGGGCAGCGACCCTGTGAGAAAAGTGGTTTGGCTGCTAGGAGACCAGCCCTGACAAGTGAACATGTTTCCTTTGCTACCAAACTGAACTTAAATTTACCTTTGTATAACTGAAGGGAGGAGGCCTATACCAGTAATAAAGCATTTTAGGATGGTGTGGTGTGGCGATTTCACCAACTGAGTGTGCCTAGTTGGCTTGAACAATAAATATATTTTCAGAATCATGCGGCTAGTTCACTATAGCAGTTGCCACTATAGTCTGGAAGTATCAGACAGGTAGCCGTGTTAGTCTGTATGTTTGAGAACAACAAGAAGTCCTGTGGCACCTTATAGCCTAACAGATATTTTGGAGCATAATCTTTCATGGGCAAAAGTCATTCATCCACTGATCCTCTATTCCTGTGATGTCCAACCAGTGATGACGCAGTAGCAGTAGCTATAGTGACTACTGCTTCAGAACTGGTTGAACAACACTGCTTTTGGACCTCAATGGCTCAGATTCAGTCCCTATGCACTGGCACATTCTTCTACCCCTGAGCTCACCTAAACAAGTCCCTCAGAGGGTAACAGTAGCAAGTGCTTTTCCTCATGGGAGATTGTCTGCCAAAGATGTCTATAATGCATGGGGATGAGGAAACAGAGAGGCCCATGGGTCACCCTGCAGAATTGCCTGTTAGTGCTGCCCTCATGGACAGCACAGCAGTGTCCTGGGGACTGGGTCTGCCAAACCTGCTTGGCTGGAGTAACCCAAGATCCCAAACTTCCCCAGACCTTCTAAAAGTGCACCTGGGCTCTCCCCATCCTCTAGAAGCACAGAAGAAGCTGTTTGTAGACATTTTCTGCAACACTCACCTGAAGGTCACTGAGACATTCGTGGTGTCCAAGTCACATGCCAAGTTTTCATCTGGGGCCACAGGAAGCAGGAAATCTTGAACCACAGTTGATTCTCCTGAGTGCCAGCTGAGCAGACAACCTCTCTGCTCCCTTTGCTGGATTCCAACCTACAGGGTGTGCAGAAGGGTAAGGAGGGGGTGATGGACTTGGCCTAGAGGTTGATGTTGGAAGAAGTTAAGAGAGGAGTGGCTGAGCATTCCAGAACATCCTCCTTAGATACACTCCAGCCATCATCTGGGCGCTTTCATAACATAAGCCCCATGCCTTAGGTTCCCACGGTTATTCCATGTTCCCCCTTTACAATCTGCCTTTGGCTCTCTGCAGGATCTACCACTGCCCTGTTTAAGTATGGTAAGGAATGAGCTCCTGCCTCCCACGACTGCTCAAGGGAGTCTTCACAGCACAATCAATGTATGGTAGCCAAGAAGGTACAACCTATAACATAATATTTGTGAAGCACTCAGAGAGCGTACTCATGAGTGCCACAAAAAGCCGAGGAGCTAATCAATAAATTGGTCTTCAGAACGGGTGTGAATAAAATACAACAAATAAGCCCTGGGGGCCAAGAACGAACACTGAGGATAATACAAAATATTCCATAGCTGCTCACTAAGTGAGCACTATCCATTTTGTGCACTGAGTGAGACAGGAGTCCCATGGGGAAACAGTTTGTGATCAAGGAATTAAAGATGGTATCATGTTGCAGGGGCTGCTTTAAAACAGCAGAGATTACATTAATTTTGGCATTTCCTACCTTCTGAGAGCTTAACTTTGCAACTGTTTTATGAAGCTTTGTGTAATTAATGATGCACAAAAATAATTAATACTACAGCACAGCTTTGATAAACAAAATGTAATCGTGTGTGGGAGGATTACATAAAATCTTGATTACATTAATTTATGTAATCTTGGGAATGGTTAATATAATTAACAAACATCATGAGGCGTGGAAAACAGGGGGCTTGAAATAAATGAAAGTTTGGCTAGTGGCACAGTTGTCATTTACACAGCAACATCGTTCAACTCACCCCTTAACAAGATTGAATGAAATATATTTCCTGTCTGTAGGTAATATCCTAGGTTCTAGCCATACTGTATAGTGGCTCCAATGAGAAAAACTCTACCACTCATCACTGTGTAATAGTGGGAGAATCACATTCTGTTAGAAAAGTCCAAAGAGAATTCATGCCTTCACCTTTTCCTGGAGTTCTCAATTGTCTCAGGATTCCTGTTATGGATGGTTTGAATGTTGTCTTTGAGCAGGGCTGTTATTTTTCTCTTTGTCCAAGTTTATATGCTCCCCTTACTTTCCATGTTAGTTAGTGGTTTAAACTGCACTGCAGCAATAAGGAAAGAAGGCACAAAACCTTCACTACTGAATAAGAAAAATAGTGGGCCTGACATAAAGGCCACTGTAGTTAAAGGAAAGGCTCTCACTGTCTTTGATGGACTGCGGTTTGGCTCTATCTAGAACCAAGCAGTACAGCAAGAGGATTTTTTTTTTAATTTCCCTTCAGATTTTCACGTTAACATCTCCAGATTCTCTGATGTCCGCTTTTTGACTATAATCATCTTGAAACAAGAGAGGAGGCAGGTTAACAAGTAGCAAAGCCAAGCATAAAGCGTAACCCTGAATGTTTCAACCATTAACAGCCTAGAATTATCATAAAGAACCATGGCAACAACAGGCAATTAATTCACAATTATTCAGATTGCCATAGAAACTGGACGAACGTACCAGGAGTTATCTATAATTTCTCACTCCAAATATTCAAGCATAGTCTATAATTTCTGTAGTAATTGCCTACTTGTAATAACCACCGAAATCATATAAAATCTCTATAAAAATGCTAGGAATTTATAAATACTTATATATTTATATATATAAATACACATACCCACACACAAAAGAAATCCTGCACACAGCCTTAGTCTGCCCTATGATTCACTGTATGGAGGCCAAAAAGCTTTAATTGCATTATACAGTTTTAGCGTAGCAATTGTGTCCTACATCCTAGCTGACCTCAGCATTCTCCTCTCACACTTAGATATAACTTCACAACCTCCAATCACTACACCACAAGGGAAATCTCATTATGGACTTAATCCAGTCCAATCTGAAGGAAGATGAAGCTAGCAGAATGACAAAGCACAACAAAAAGGAATTGCCAGATTGGAGCTGTGTATTTTTAAGTCTCTCTTTGGGGTCAATCATTGTTTACCTTCCCTGCCTTGTACAGAATTTCCACAAGGCAACTCCTTGGTCTGATTAGCTGCCCCACAGAGGGGTAGATTTTAACAAAAATTTCCTACCTTATGGGATTCTATATAAGGGGGCACAAAGGGGCATGGTGGCCACACACACTCATAGGTGGGAACCAGAGAAACATGGCTGGGAGCCAGGAGAGCAAAGGGGGCTAGGGCAGGATCTCTCTGCTTCCCCCTGCTGCCACCAATGACTGCAGAGGGGTCTGAGCCCTGCTGCCAGCACCTCCGCTACTCCCTTAGGCCATGTTGCTAGCGGGAGAGAGATTGAGGGGGAAGAGACAGTGGCACAGAGCAGGGGTGGGGCAGGGAGTAGGGGAGGAGCAGGCATGGGGCAAGACTGGAGAAGAGGAGAAAGCTGTCCTGGAGGGTGAGGAGGGAGGAGGATGGTCATGTGTGGTATTATTTTCTTAGTAATCTGCTTTGCTGTCTGTTATTTCTTTAAATCAGTTTAAATGAATGTATCACCTATGAAAACATTTATGTCTGGTTCATATAATAACCCAGTTTATATAATTTCTAATGCGGGGTGTGGGCAAAAGGCTGCATGTACCTTCCTTCCCACAGAAGGAGGAGGCAAACTTCATATCAGTTTGGGCTGGTATCTGAGTAGGGAGGGGAGGTGAACAGCTGTGTGCCAGAGTAAATCCCTTTAGATAAATTTTCCCAGAGTTGATCTTAATGCCTATTTTCTGCAGCTAAGCGTTGCCCTGTCTCTGTGCTTTGCTAGAGGAAGCCTCAGTGCATGGCTCAGCAAGATGGAGTTAAAGGGCAACCCCTACTGGCAGAACGGGTTGACTCAGTGATATCTCAGCACCTCAGCTGACATCCCAGGGGTCCCAACCCATCATTCACAGCTTCTCTAAGTCCCTAACTACAGAAAGCTCTACTGAAGCAGCTACCATAGGGCTGCCAAAGTATCAGAGCAGATGGTCTATTCCACTACGACTGTTCCTAAGTATACTTGGGAGCAAATTATGGACTCTCTGGTGGTAGTGTTGTGCATCTACTACTGTTAAAGAATTATTTTCAGTAAAAGATTCTGCAAAGCCAGTTTCACATGATCATTGCAACTGGCAAAAGGTGAGAAACTGCTGATACAAAAGGCATTTTGAAAGTACCAAACACTGAGAAAATTATAACCAAAAAAGTGAATTCAAATTACTAACGATGCTGGGAAAGCAAATAAAAAAGCAAGCCCTTGGTCTTCTATTTTTTTAAAAAAATAAAAGAACAGTTTAATGCATCAGACCCCAAACTATGGGCCACAACACTACATGAGGTTGGGTCATCAGTGGCTGGGGTAGCAATCCCACGTGCAAAGCACTCCCTTGTGTTCTACAAAATGCTGTTCTCCATGCTGCCTGGGTCACAGGAGGCATTAAATCGGAACAGGAGTTTCTGCTGGCAACTAGTTTGGGAACCACTGATCTTATGCATTTTCTGGGGATGTGAACTAGTACCTACTGGTGGGTGTCCATGAGTGGGACACAGACAGTTCTACCCAGTAGCTGGAGCAGACATCAGGCCTCATGGGTATAACTGGTGTCAGTAGTCAGGAACTGGACTCAGAAGCCTGGCACCAGAGCCAAAGTCAGAAGCCGGGAATCAGAGACACAGTGAGACATCAGGAAATGAAGTGGGGGGGTCACAGTCAGGTTACCTGAAGTATGGCAAAGCCAGCCCCCAGGCTAGCAAAGAGCAGGCACAGGAGATAATGTAGCCACAGTCAAGTGTCTAGAGCAGCCACTTTGCTGCTCGTGCTACTCCTGAGGCTTAGAAGCCAGGCTACTGTCTCTTGCAACCAGTCAGGCAGGTATAGCAAATCAGGCAACCTACTACACACAGCTGCTCTTTACATTGCCCAGACTTTATCCAGACTTGATCTACTGTAGCCCCTGATTCTTGACAGTGGGTTTTATTACAGTGGTTCTCAACCAGGGGTCTAGAGGCCCCAAGAGGACCATGAGCAGGTTTGGGTGCAGTGGGGGAAAGGTACTAAGCAGGACTGCCGTACTTGCTGCCTCCTAACTCTGTCCTTGGCTTTTATATGCAGATAAATTGTTGTAGGGCATGCAACTTTTAAGCATGTTGGCACTTTGGTTCAGGTAAACATCAATGTTTAGTGTTTTCCCACTTCTTGACCAATTGCACAGAATGCCCAACTCTGACAAATAGAATTGGAAAATGCACTGGTATAGTTTCATCACTTCCTGCTTCCAGTGTTTTCTAATTAGTGCAAGATCATTCTATCAGGCAGTATTCTTGCACCTTTGCTTTCGGTCATGTTCTAATTAGGAAGTTTAGAAGCATAATGTAAAAAAATACATGACAATAGTTAATTTAAACTTAATTAAATTTCAGCAACAGTTTGCTTCTTGGTTCTGAGTTCTGGATGAACAATTCCACTAATGCAGCAATGTAATCTAGTAGGTCTGGAAGTCACATGCCCTGAGTTGAAGTCCTAACTCATGGTATAAACTCTTAACTTATACAGGGGATGGTCTAATATAAAATATATATGCTTACCCTACAGAGATGCAGTAAGGCTTACGTAACTGATGCTTGCTAAACACTTTGGCTGTGTCTACACTAGCCCCAAACTTCGAAATGGCCATTTGCATGGCCATTTCGAAGTTTACTAATGAAGCACTGAAATACATACTCAGCGCTTCATTAGCATGCGGGCGGCCGCGGCACTTCGAAATTGACGCGCCTCGCTGCCGCGCGGCTCGTCCCAACCAGTCTTCTTTTCAAAAGGACCCCGCCTGCTTCGAAGTCCCCTTATTCCCATGAGCAGATAGGAATAAGGGGACTTCGAAGTAGGCAGGGTCCTTTCAAAAAGGAGCCTGGTTGGGACAAGCCGTGCGGCAGCGAGGCACATCAATTTCGAAGTGCCGCGGCTGCCTGAATGCTAATGAAGCGCTGAATATGTATTTCAGCGCTTCATTAGTAAACTTTGAAATAGCCATTTGCATGGCAATTTCAAAGTTTGGAGCTAGTGTAGACACAGCCTTTGAGAGACATCGGTAAAACCACTATATAAATGCAGAATAATTAGTTTTATCAGAACTAGGGTCAGCCCTTTTGCTCTCTAACATTAATTTACAATAGAGCTTAAGAATTCTGTGGTGAAGGTACAGTTCTTTTCTGACTACAAATGCTCAGAGTTGATCTTCCAGGGTTTTATTTCACACACATGCAAAATAATGCTTTCAGAGGTCCAAGTCGACCCCAGAACTCCTCACAAGAGATGAAGAATAAGGAAGATTGATGGGAGAGCTGCTCCCATCGACCTTCTTCCGAGCAGACAGACATGGAAGTTGACCACCGATTAAGTCAATTCAGGTATGCAACTGGCATAGCGAAAATGTCATATTGGCAGTCCATTTCTAAATCTAGTGTAGACATAGCTTTTGATGCTTAAGAACTGTGCTTGAATGCAGAAACAAAAAATTAATCTATCTATATTTATACACTTCCCATTACCATAGTTTACAAACATCTCACAATGTTCTGTGTAAACTGTGCCATAAAAGAGCTTTTGTGAGTTGTTTGAATACATTACAATTCAGCAGCTGCACTGGTCTTCACAGCCAATAGCTACATTGCATCTGATAGCCATCAGCTACAATTCAGGTTCTTGTTCAACACTACTAGGCCCTACCACTGTAGTGAAAGGCATTGTCACTAGCTCTAAAACAAGGATTAAACAGGGTTTGAACATGTAGGTGATATTTAAGTGTAAGGGAGCAAGGGGCAGATCATCAGCTGGTATAAACTCTCACAGCTCTACAGCCTTCAATAGCTCCATGAAAATTTCCACCAGTGGAGGATCAGTCCCCAGGTTTTGAGGCTCATAGCCCCTTTCAGAAAAGTACTAAACTACGCACATAGGTCTAGGGCATCCATGTGTCTCAGTTTAGGCAGGACAGTCCCTTTTTTTAAGCCCATTTTCATCTGTCCAGACTTCTTTGGCAAAAGCAGATGTTTCTCCCATTTGCTCCTGACAATTCGATCAGATGGTCATTCTTGGCAAAAAAGGTGGGCTGCAAAGGAGCATGTGGTCGGTGGTGGGGGAGCAGTGATGCCAGGCCCACATGGGGAAAGATGCAGGGCACAGGTAAGCAGCAACCCCAGGTCAAGTCTTGGGAAAAGGGGCAGAGAGGGCTTGAGCCAGTGGCTAACACTAGCCTGACAAGGTGTCCCATTTTCCCTTTGGGAAATACATTCACCCAGTGCATGACTTTAAGTACATAAGCAGTTCCCGGTGAAGTCACATGATTAACATTTCGTCCATGTTACCTTGGCAAGGTATTTGAGCACACAAGTAATAGGACTATACACATGCTTAATGCTACACACTTGTTTAAATGTTTTGTTGGCTCAGTGACCATAATCCTTTGCGAATATAACACTAGAGAACATGATTCCCACTTAATCAGGTCTAATACCTCCTCCAGAAGTAGGCAGTGATAACTCTCACCACATAGCCTATTACAGGGCCATCAGAATTCCCCAATGCATTTTCACAGGGTTTTTCATAAACTAGAAAAGCAGCTTTCAATGGAAATTCAGAAGATGAGCTAAATCCTGAACGAGAAAGATTTGGACAATGAAAATAATTATCAAACCCTTACCTTTCTTGGGCTTTTGATGAGAGCTGGGGCCATTTCTCAGAACTTTTCCTGGCTCTTGGAAACCTTTATAACAGCTATCAGATTAACTGCTAGGCCTAGTAAATGGCAGGAGTTTGATAGCTTATTTGATCTCACAGAGATCAGTCCACTTCTCACTTTTATCACTAGCAAAAGGCAAGTGTTTGTGTTCAGTGTGACCCTGGGATTATACCCACAGCAGCGCTGAGAGATATGTGGAAAACAAGCACACATGATCTCATCCTTCTTTTGCCTTCACTTATGCAAGTCATAAGTAAATCCACTGAAAGAATTACACTGATCTAAAACCATTGTGTCTTAGAAAAATAGGCCTATGGGAGCTGAAAATATTTCTCACACAGTAGAAAAAGGAACATTCAAAAACAAACCTCTTCATATATGGGCAAATGACTACAAAGGTCAGCCAGTAGTCAGCACAGTTTCTAAGCAAAATTCCTGATCTCTGTGGCCCAGAGCCTCAAAGGTATTTAGGTTCCTAACTTCTACTGAAAGTAGGAGCTTAAGCACATCTGAGAATCTGCCGCTGTGCAGGGTCACAGACAGCAGCAGCAGGGTCCTATCAACATGATATGGACATACAGACCTTAATCTCTAATAAGAACAGAACTTGACCACTGATGTCAAAACTATTGTATAGATAGAATTATACTAAGGGATCAGGATAGGCTGAAATTATAGAGTGGATGAAAGAATAAACCCTCTCTCTCAGCTCACTCTAAAGTGGAGTTGTAAGTTACCCGAGTGGAAAAATCGTTGAAGATGCTCCTTTGTTTCTTCTATTCCTAGGGTTCCTATTTGAGGTTTTGCGGAACAGGGAGAACTTACAGTGAGCAAGCCCGCACTCAGTACTGCTGTGACTGGATGGGGAGGGATCACTTGATATTTATTTGTTCTTTTCATTCCCTCTGGGACACTTGGCGCTGGCCACTGTCAGAAGACAGGATACTGGGATGGACGGACCTTTGGTCTGACCCAGTATGTTAACTTATCTAGTTACTGATTTTGAGCAGTGATATTTGACAGTGAGTCTGGTTAAGTCCACCATTGTCAAGAATCAACCTACAGTCACCTCCACTGGCTCAATGGCTCCCGTAATCCGTATGCCTGATGCTGTAACTTCTTACGCCTTGCACCCCTGCAGGAAGGGCTTGACCCTGGAAGATGCTGAGCCCACTCAACTCTGGGGGTGCATCTACACTTGCATTCCTCTTTCAAAAGAGGCATACAAATGAGGTAAATTGAAAATGCAAATTAGGTATAAATTTGCATATTTGGCACCTCGTTTGCATATTCTAATTTCAAAAGAGCCTCTTTCGAAAGAAGAAAGCCAGTGTAGGCACTGCTCTTTTGAAAGTAAACCCATCTTCAAAAGAATCCTTCTTCCTATCCCCACCATGGGAGGTCAACAGGAGAAGCTCTACTGTCAACTTCCCTTACTCCTCATAACTATGAGGCGTACCGAAGTCAGTGGCCAGTGCATCAGTCTTCTGGTAAGCATTAACATACCCTGAGTAATTTGCTGCAGAGCTCCTTGCTGTGGATACCATACACAAGTAAATCCTATTGAGTGCATTATAAAACTTTATCCAACACACACGAATTTCAGCGGGAGACCTTTAATTTACTTCCCCATGCTTTGGACCGGTCTCTTTACGTAGGCCTCCTCAGAAGACTCTTAAACCAGCTATAAATTTATACACATTTTCACCTGAATGTTGACTGGTTCAATGAAATCTTTTGTTTTAGATGTTTTTCTTAGAGATTACAAATCTCTCTCTCTGATAAAAATTTGTAAAGGATCCACAAAAGAGCTTGTGATGAATGGGGGTGTTAGTACCTTTGTTCTGGACATTCTGGACATTCATTAACTGATGCCTTTCCACAGGTTTTTTAAGAGTTAACCGCTAACCCTAACTGCCTTGTCTGTAAGGATTAAAGCCATAGTGCATCCTAGAGAGTCTCCAGGAATGCTAGAGAAGAAGGAAGTGAGCTGGCAGGAGGCCAGGAGAGCCAACGGAAACAGAATGTGGTCCTTTGAATTGGAAGCAGCGACCTTTCCATTCCTGTCTTTCTGTGACCAGAGCACAGCTGGGACATGTGAATTAAGCCAGGAAGCTAGGCATGGAGTATGGTATGGGGGTAATCAGGAAAGCAAAAGCACAATAGGAATTGTGGCTAGCAAGGAATGTGAAGGGCAACAAGAAGGGATTCTACAGGCATGTTAACAATAAAAGGATTATCAGGGACCATGTGGGACCATTACTGGATGATGGAGGTAACCTGAGGACAGATGATATGGAAAAGGCTAGAGAACTCAATGTTTTTTCTTTTTTTTTTTTTGCCTCAGTCTTCACGGATAAGGTCAGCTCCCAGACCACGGCACTAGGCAATGCAGTATTGGAAGCAGATGGGCAGCCCTGAGTGGGTAAAGAACAGGTTAAGAGCTATTTAGAAAAGCTAAACACACACAAATCTATGGGTCTGGATTTAATGCATCCAAGGATACTGAGGGGATTGGCAGATATCACTGCTGAGCCTTTGGCCATTATCTTTGAAAACTCATGGAGGTTGGAAGAGGGCTCAGATTATTGGAAAAAGGAAAATGTAGTGCCCATCTTTAAACAAGGACAATCCAGGGAACTATAGACTGATCAGCCTTACCTCAGTCCCCAGAAAAATCATGGAGGGGATCCTCAAGGAATCCATTTTGAAGTAGTTGGAAATGAGGGAAGTCACCAAGAGAAATCAACATAGATTCATCAAGGGCAAGTCATGCCTAACCAATCTGATTAGCTTCTATGGCCCTGTGGACATGGAGAAGTCAATGGATGTGATATACCTTGACATTAGCAAAGCTTTTGATACAGTCTCCCACTACATTCTTGCCCATAAGTTAAGGAACTATGGATTGGATATATGGACTGTAAGATGGACAGAAAGCTGGCTTGATGGTCAGGCCCAACGGATAGTGGTCAATGGCTCAATGTGTGGTTGGAAGTCTGTTTCAAGTGGGATGCCACAAGGATTGGTTCTAGAGCTGGTATTTATTAATGACCTGAATACATTGCACTCTTGGCAAATTTGCAGCTGATACTAAGCTAGTTGGTCAGGTAGATATATTGGAGGGTAAGGATAGGGTCCAGAGTGACCGAGAGAAATTGGAGGATTGGACCAAAAGAAATCTGATAAGGTTCAACAAGGACAAGTGCAGAGTCCCACACTTGGGAAGAAAGACTCCCAAGCATCATTACAGGCTGAGGACCGACTGGCTAAGTAGCAGCGCAGAAGAAAAGGACCTGTGGATTGTGGTGGATGAGAGACTAGATATGAGTTAACAATGTAACCTTGCAGCCAAGAAGGCTAACAACCTATTGGGGTGCATTAGGAGAAACATTTCCAGCAGATTTAGAGAAGTTATTATTCCCTTCTATTTGGCACTGGTGAAGCCTCATCTGGAGTATTGCGTCCAGTTCTGTGCCTCCCAGTATAGAAATGATGTGGACGTATTGAAGTGGGTTCAGCAGAAGGCAACAAAAATAATTAGAGGGCTGGAGCACATGACCTATGATAAGCAGCTGAGGGACCTGGGCTTATTTAGTTTGCAGAAGAGAAGACTGAGGGGTGATTTGATAGCTGCCTTCAACTTCCTGAAGAGGAACTCTAATGAGAATGAAGACAGCTGTTCTCAGTAGTGACAGAGGGCAGAACAAGGAGCAATGGTCTGAAGTTACAGAAGGAGAGGAGTAGGTTGGATATTAGGAAAAACTATTTCACCAGGAGGGTGGTGAAGCACTGGGATGTGTTACCTAGACAGGTGGTGAAATCTCCATCCCTAGAAGTTTTTAAGTCCTGGCTTGACAAAATCCTGGCTCAGATGATTCACTTAGGGTTGATCCTGCTTCAGGCAGGGTGCTGGACTGGATGACCTCCTAAGGTCCCTTCCAGCCCTAGGATTCAATGTTTCTATCCAGTTATATCCATGCCTAGGGAAGGACTACATCTTGGAACAACAGATATATGAGTAGAACAGAGAATGTTTAGTTAGAAGCAATCAGGTTATTCTCTTTATTTTGAGGTTTGTTGGATTTCTCTGTGCTGAGACATACAACTACTCCCTTACTCTGTAACCTTCCAAACTGAATCCCAAGGAAGCAATTCTCTGGGTTAATACTTGTTTTAATTGTTCTATAATACCTAGCAACCAAGTAATGTTTCACCAACTATGTTTTCTTTGGTTTATTAATAAGAATCCCATTTTTAAGACCAGGATCTTAGTCCTGTTTCCTAGAGTGCAGGAGGATCTCCGTGCATGTGCCATAGACTGAAAGCCATACTAGTGGGAGGAATACATTTTTTCAAGTTCTCTCCAGATCAACAATTAAAAGAGCTTGAGGGTATGTAGTGAGCTACTGTGGCCTCCCACTGACTCAGAGGCAGAGGAGGCTGCGCAGAAGCCCTGGTGGGTGGGCTCAGAGCCAGAACACCAGTGGCCTGCCCCTCAGAGGGCGGGGCCTAAAGCCAGAAGGGCGAAGGGCAGAGCACAGGACCCATTAAAGCCTGGGCCTCCAGGCAGGGAGGGAGTGCCTTCTCGGGCTCCCAGACACCAGGGGCAGAGAATCTGCTGCCGCCTGGCCGGTCGGGAGGAGCAAGCCCCCAGTGGCCCGGACCAGCCTGGACAGCTACGGATCCGGATGCCCCAGGGGACCTACCCGGACTTCCCAGATCTGCCAGGACCCTCCTGCCGGTGGAGGACCCCCTCCTTGGAGGAAACCCCAGGCCCAGCCAGACAGGCAGGGGCTAGCAACCACGAGGCCCCAGGATCAGCCTTCCCCAGAGTTCCAGTGGACCCCTGCAGCCCCCAAACCCAGGATTGCCTCGGACCCACTGTGCTACCACCGCTGGACTACCCCAACAATGTGGAGATGACCGACTGGCCGGAGCCCCCAAAGGTAGATGATTTGGAGCGGGCTGACCCCATGGGACCCCTGACCAGAGGGACTGGGACCTTCCCCCAACAGAGGTGGAGGTAGGAAGTGGCCCGGGGAACACTGCACCAGAACCCATGGCGGTGTGTTGCGGCCTGGATCCCCACCACTGTGGCCGTGTGTAAGCGACCCACAGGGCCCCGGGCCAGGTCGCAGTGGTGTGGGAGGGCCTGCCACCCCCTACCCCTCCCTCACGGGGTAAGCCCTTGCTAGGCTTGTTCCTCAACCCTTGTGCTGCTGCCCTGCCCTGAACTGAAGGCTGGGCTTGTGTCACAAACTGTGAGCTGCTGCCCCGCCCTAAACTGAGGGCTGTGCTGGTGCTACAAACCTTGGGTTTCCCGGGACAGCCAGTGTGGCTGTGGTCCCGCCCAGAGCTACGGGCACTGCCATAGCCCCGGGCGCCTACAGGGTACCTCTCAGGAAGGAATTCCCAAATGCACCTTCCTGGGCTTTCAAAGGGGTTTTTGCATTTGCGTGGTGGCAACAATGTCAGTCAAAGACCAGGGAATCTGTTACCTTGGGCAGTTTTTAAACAAGAGCCTTTAGTGGCAAGATATTTTAAAGCTTCTTGAGGGCCCCTCTCATTCTGCACTTGGATTGCCAAACTGGGTAACAGCCTTGACAGAGCTGCATGAAAATGATTCTGATGTGGAAAACATGACACATATGTTGTTTGTCTAAGAGAAGATTAAACGTTGAGTTGATCTCTGTCTACAAGCACCTACCTAGGGAAGAGGTTTCTGATTGCAAACAGCTCTTCAAGTTACCATAAGAAGGCAGAATGATATACAATGGCTGAAATCTGAAATTAAACTAAATTCAGACTAGTGAAACCTTTTAACAGTGGATCCACTCAGAATCTTATTCCCTGGCCATGACCATGGTATCTGAGAACCCAAATCAAGCCCTTACTCCACATAAAGCCATTTCTGCTGAAATAAGTTATTTCTCTTTCCTTCCTTACTTTTACCATGTTCTTTCTTTTCCAAAAGGCTATCCAATCAACTTCCTTACAGAAAAAGAGTGACTAAGTCACTTACACAAGCAATTTAGCTGACATATTCTTTGCCTAAAAAACAATTCAAACTAGTTTTTTACAAAACAACATCTCCTAAGCTTCTCTTGAAAGAATACTAGATTACAGACATATCATTGCAACAAACTGGTCCATCAGTTATTCTGAAGACTGAACAATACTGCATAGTAGCTTTCCAGAGCTGTGGATTTTTTTCTTTGTTTTGTTTTCATAAATTAGCCTTTTGATGGGTGTTATGGTAGGGTTAGCGGTACAATAGATTTACAAATTAGCCAGAATAAATCCAACTATTCTTCTACTAAAAACCAAAGAGAAGACAAAGAATGATTCATCTCCTATCATGAATAACAAAGCTCTGTCATTCCAAATGGAAAATGGACTGGCTGATGATACATGTTGCTGGGATATTAATCAGGAATATGGTCAACATAGACGTGTAGTAGATTTGATTTATCAGTTGATGAACTGGAGACCTTTATGGAAAGAAAGTAGTGAGGGAATTGAATATTCCCAAGAGAAAATGATATACTGTAGAACCCTAACCAAACTCACTCTTGCTCTCTGGTTTATTTTTTTCAAACTTAAACATAAAAACCCCAGCCACATGCACATTCTTTGTAGAAGGCAGCAAGACATCAAATGCCCGTTTGTGATTACATGGTTCACTTATGTAATAGCAATTAAGTTGCTGAGTTAAGTGATTGCCAGCAAAGTAAAAATTTACTATGGTTACTTATTGGCCACAGTGCCTTACCATAACTAGCAGAATTCAAAAACAAGCAACAGTGGATTACAGACGTGTCAGAATCACACTGCCCAATACACATACTACCTTAACCATCAAGAAAATACCCCTAGCTACCCAGATGACCTGACTTACTGGTTACCTGTAAAAAGTCTTAGGGTAGGCCTACACTACCAAGTTTTGTCAAGGAATGCAGAAATCAATAAGCAGAAGTCACCAAAAAAAAGTCATTCAAGTGAGCTCAAAATTGTTCCCTCTCTCCACAGATCATGTTCACACTGGGAGCTCCCCCCATCAGCAGCCGGAGCAATGCAGTTTGGGTATGAATCCCACAGTGCCATATATCAGTAGATGTTATAGGGCCCACTGAACAGAGAATGGGGCCTCTTGAGACCATGCAAAATGTCCCATCAGGCACCACTTTGTTCAGGGATACCTGGGTTCTTTCCATGCCTTTTTCCAAACTTCCATTCCCTATTGGACACTCCAGCACCTGCAGTGAGAAAGAATGGCTCCTGCACTTCTCTTGCTTGCTCTAATAAGCGTTGTAAGGATCTCACTCATTGCAACAGAGATCCTCTTGAAATTACTGGTAAAGGAAGAAGATTCAAAAAAGCCTGTCCATGTGCATGATATTTAGCCATCACAGAACGGCTATAGACTTAGAATGGCATTTTTGGCCTAGAGAAACCAGCACTGATTTCTGGGATCACATCATCATGCAGGTTTGGAATGAAAACAATGGCTACAGAACTCTAGAATGTCTAAAGCAACCTTCCTGGAACTGTGAGCTGATCTGGCCCTGGGAACTGGCACAGGGACTCCAAATGAGACCTGCTCTGTTGGTTGAGAAGTATGTGGCAACTGCTGCGTGGAAGAGGATGACTCTCAATTACTACCAGTCAGTTGCAAATTAGTTTGGAGCTGGGAAGGCTACGGTTGGTGCTGTACTGCTACAAGTATGGAGGACAATGAATCATATTCTACTACACAGGCTCATGACTCTTGGAAATGTGTATGACATAGTGGCTGGCTTTGCAGACGTGAGCTTTCCCAACTGGGAAGAGGGGGAAGGGATAGATGGCACACACAGTCCAATTCTAGCACCAGCCCACCTTGTCACCAAGGCCATCCACAGAAATGGATATTTCTCAATGGTGTTGCAAGTGCTTGTGGATCACCATGGGCATTTCACAGACATCAGTGCAGGGTGGTCTGGAAAGAGGCATGATGCGCACAGCTTCAGAAACACTGACCTGTACAGAAAGTTTCAGACAGGGACCTTCTTTCCAGAGCACAAGATTACAGTATGGGATGCCCATTGTGATTCTGGGAGACCCAGCTTACACACTGAAGCCCCAGCTCATGAAACTGTACACAGGGCACCTGCACAGCCATAATGGGCATTTTAAAAACAGGCAGAGCAAGTGGTCAAATGTGCCTTGGGAGAGTGAAGGCAAGATAGAGCTGTCTCTATGGCAGACTAGACCTCACAGATGACAATTTTCCCCTGGTTATTGCAACTTGTTGCACTTTACATAATTTGTGTGAAAATAAGGGGGAACTGTCTGCTCAGAGGTGGACCACTGAGGTGTTGTGCTTGGCTGCAGAGTTGGAGCAGCCAGACACTAGAGGTGTCAGAGGAGCTCAAACAACTGCTGTTAACATCAGGGAGTCTGAGGCTGTAATGTGAAAATAAGGGGTATTGAAATAAAATTCTGTTACAGTTACTTCTAGGCTGCACCCCACCCCTCGAATGCAACATGTAGCCAGGAACATGCCTTCATAGCCTGCACTTGGGATCACAGAGACTGGTCTGTGAGATTCTTAAACAGTAAATAAAAGCATAGAACCATTATAAAAGTGCACCTTTACTCACCAGAAAATATTGCATTGAAACTCAGTAGTTACAACTCCCACATGTGTGTAGGTCCAGATACCATATCAAAGTTAGGAGAAGGGATGGAGTGCATGGGAAACAAGGACTCACAGAAAGTAAAAAGGAATATGAGAGTATAGAGGGTGGTTAGGCAGACCAAGAATTTGAACCTGCTGTGGGAGGGGAGAAACCTGCATTGGCTCACTATGTTGCTTGACAACCATATACTTGAGGTTCTCAGTCTGTTCCTCCATCATCCTGATCGTGCCCCCTGTGGTCTGTCTGGCAAAGGCCTGGCTGTCCTTGTGCAGCTCCCTTTCCAAGCATTGTTCCTGATGGCTGCACTCACTCCTTGATTCATTTAGCAATTTGTGAACCAAATCCACCCTGGTTTTTTTAGGTTGTTTCTTAACCTGTTGCAACCTTTCCGACATGGTACATGGAAGGACTATCAAGATCTCTGCTGTTCAGCACAATGCACAAAAATAAGTCTGTTAATATCAAGTTCTACATTGTAACATTTCACATACAACCCCCTTTTCCAACATTTCCACTCACTTTGCCTCTGACCCTTACAAGGAATTTAACTCAATAAGCACCGTAATTGTGGTGAGGAGAAGGGGAAGGCAGCTGTGCATATAAACAAAAGAAATTCCATCCAGAGCTAGAAAATTCCCTTTGAAAGAACAACCATGTTTCTAATTATGCCACAGGTGGCTAACATCCTGCTCAGGGTAAGCAAGGAAACCAAAACACAACTTCCCTAGGTTTGTGGCTTTCGCACTGCACCATACGTAACCCAGCTATGTTCATAAGCAACTAAGAACATAAGAATGGCCACTACTGGGTCAGACCAAAGGTCCATCTAGCCCAGCATCCTGTCTGCCAACAGTGGCCAGTGCCAGGTGCCCCAGAGGGGTGGACTAAAGACAATGATCAAGCGACTTGTCTCCTGCCACCCTCTCCAGCCCCTGACAAACAGAGCCCAGAGACACCATTCCTACCCCCTGGCTAATAGCCTTCTATGGACCTAACCTCCATGAATTTATCTAGGTCTTGCCTAAACTCTCTTATAGTCCTAGCCCTCACATCCTCCTCTGGCAAGAAGTTCCACAGGTTGACTGTGCACTGTGTGAAAAAGAATTTTCTTTTATTAGTTTTAAACCTGCTACCCATTATTTCATTTGGCGTCCTCTAGTTCTTACATTATTTTATTAGTCTTAAACTTGCTACCCATTAATTACATTTGATATCCTCTAGTTCTTATATTATGGGAACAAGTAAATAATTTCTCTTTATTCACCCTCTCCATACCACTCATAATTTTGTATACCTCCATCATATGCCCCCCAGTCTCCTCTTTTCCAAACTGAAAAGTCCCAGTCTCTTTAACCTCTCCTCAGATGGGATCTGTTCCAAACCCCTAATCATTTTAGTCGCCCTTTTCTGAACCTTTTCTAAGGTAAGGAGACCACACCTGTACTCAGTATTCAAGATGTGGGTGTATCATAGTTTTAGAAAGGGGCAGTAAAATATTCTTTGTCTTATTTTCTATTCCTTTTTTTTAATAATTCTGAACATCCTATTTGCTTTTTTGACTGCTGCTGCACACTGTGTGGATGTTTTCAGAGAACTATCCCCACAATAACCCTGAGGTCTCTTTCCTGATTCATTGCAGCTAAATTAGCCCCCTTCATATTGAATGTATACCTGGGGTTATTTTTTCCAAATGTGTATTACTTTACGCTTATCCACATTAAATTTCATTTGCCATTTTGTTGCCCAGTCACTCAGTTTGGTGAGATCTTTTTGAAGTTCCTCACAGTCTGCCTTTGTCTTGACTATCGTGAACTGTTTAGTAATATCTGCAAACTTTACCACCTCACTATTTGTGAATAAGTTGAATAGGATTGGTCCTAGGACTGACCCTTGTGGAACACCACTCGTTACACTTCTCCATTCAGAAAATTTACCCTTCCTACCCTTTGTTTCCTGTCTTTTATCCAGTTGTCAAACAATGAAAGGATCTTCCTTCTTATCCCATAACAACTTAATTTACACAAGAGCCTTTGGTGAGGGACTTTGTCAAAGGCTTTCTGGAAATCTAAGTATTACAATATCTACTGGATCGCCCTTGCCTGCATGTTTGTTAACCCCTTCAAAGAATTCTAATAGATTAGTAAGACACTGACAACTGAGTGGCAAATCTTTTGTTATTTATAGGTGTTTAACTCCCCACCAATGACAAAAGCTTTGCCAGGACAAGTACTAGTGTAAACAGTGCTTTGCTGGCAGGCATGTTTTCCCTGCCAGAAAGGCAAATGCCACTTCTAAAGTGTGAAAGGTTTTTTTGTCAGAAAAAGCGCCAACAAACAAGTTTACACGACCTGACCTTTAGTGACACCACTATGGTGACACAGTCATGTCACTAAAAGCTGGGTAGTGCAGACATACCGTGGTAGTATCTTTTCCAGACCTGAAAAGGAGCTCTGTGTAGCTTAAATGCTTGGTTGTCTCACCAACAGCAGTTGTTCCAGTAAGAGATATTACTTCATCCACCTTCTCTCTGGGTTCACAGTAGATGCTTTTGTTGCAGCAGAGCCTGACTGCAGAAAAGGAGATAGTATCTGATGGAGCAGGCCCAGTCCACTGACTGTTTTCTCCATCCTAAATCAGTCATTGCTATGATACAGCAGGAACTGATTAAGGACAAAGGTAGCCCAGGCTGACTAAAACCATGAAAGCACTAGCCATTAGAATCCCTGTCCACTAATTTTGTCACATAAGGCCAGTGGGCTACATTTTTACCATTGTTGAATATTTTCTTTTAAAAGATAAAAAATATATTTAAATTTGAAGGAAATAAATTTTTCTCTAATTCTGAAATATTCTGATGCATTTACCAATCAAAATGATAAAGGTGCAGGCAGGAGGGATTTTTTTGTTTTATGTTGGCTTATTAGAACCAAAATATTTTTCTTTGTTTCCCATTTTTTCCCCGAGGAGTGGATTATGTTTTCTAGGAAAAAGTGAGATACAGAGAACAAAAAGCTTTTAAAATGTCAGTTTGAAAAACCGAAATGAAGATTTTCAGTTTGAAATAAAACAAACATTTTCATTTGTATTCATTTAATTTAAAAAAAAGTCTGAAATTTTTCCACTACTATTTCCCTACGGAGTTGAACGTCTAGTGATCCATAGCAAAGCGGGTCAATTTCAACAAATCTCTGATATTTCAATCCATTTATATCACACCTATTCCTTAATAACAGAGGGGGAACTATGCTAGTCTATATACTATCAAAACAAAAAGCAGTCAAGTAGCACTTTAAAGACTAGCAAAATAATTTATTAGGTGAGCTTTCATGGGACAGACTGGTATGGCTATGATCCGAAGAAGTGGGTCTGTCCCACGAAAGCCCACCTAATAAATTATTTTGCTAGTCTTTAAAGTGCTGCTTGACTGCTTTTTGTTTTTCTATTCCTTAATAAACTGGATTAGCAGAAAAGTCTTGTAAATACCAAAGAACTTGCTTCTTAAAAATCGATACATATATCTGGAAAATTAACTCCCTGCTGGGTTAAAAAGATTTATATTTAAAATGGTTAGATGATTACAACTGACTTTACAATGCTTTTCAGGGATAATTCATTCAGAGATATGAGGGCAGAAGACAAAAATGTAAGTCTCAAAACCACTGGTTTCTTCACCCGAAAGACTACTCACCTAAAGTAGGTCCAAAAGAACTTAATTCCAGGAAAGCAGAATGGAGGAAACACCAGACCAACAATACTAAACAGTGAATCCCTTTGCAAGTGGGAGAGAATCCTAAATTTCAGAACAGAATGCAGCTGAAAACCTGCCATGGTAATAGAGACGCTTTATCATGGTTTACCAAACTGAGGGACATGAAGACATTCCAGGAGCGGGTGTGAGGCAACCCAGCCCTCCCCCCGTCGTTTCCCTCCCGTGAAGAAAAAAACGTCTCTCAGCCCCTGCCATTTACCCAGTGCGGCTGCTATAAAAACTAGGCAGCCAGCGAAGACCCATATGGAGCTAGCTACCTCCTGCAAACATGAGTGTGGGCTGGGGACGGGGAGGAAGATGGAGTTAGATGGGTATCTGGGGTGCCTGGCTCAGGGGAGGGGGATGGGGTGAGAATGGGGGGCTGGTGGTGCCTGGCTTTCAGGGAGCGGAGGGGTTTGAGCGGGGCGGTTGCGGGGCTGGGTGGCCAGCTTGCAGGATTCCTGGGACTTAGGTGGCTAGCCCCAGCATCACAGGACTCAGGCAGGTGGGTGGGCAGCTGGTCCTGGCAGCACAGGGCTTGGGCTTGGGCTGGTGAGCAGGTGGCTGGCCTTGACAGCGTGGGGCTCGAGCAGGCAGCTGGTGGCTGGGCAGATGGCTAGCCCCAGTGGTGGGTGAGTGGGTGGGTGGCTGGCCTGGGCAGTGCAGGACTTGGGCGGCTCAGATGGGCCGCTCAGGCAGCGCAGGGCTCAGGCAGGCGGACAGCTGGTGTGGGCAGCTCTGGCAGCTGGCCTGGGCCTCAGGCAGCTGGCCAGCTGGGACCACACTGGGCACCTACAAGGGGCCAAGAAAAACTATTTGTACTTATTTTTAATGTTACATAATTTTATATCAAGTTTGGGTTTGTTTTTTTTTTAAATTACGAATTGAATTTTTTGTTAAAAGGGGAGTTGGATGATGGGGAAGAACAGGTGGGGGGCATGAGGGTTTCTCAAAAATCCAAAGGTGGGGCATGATGCCAAAAAGTTTGGGAACCACTGCACTATATACACCAACGTCTTACATCATAAGTATTGCTGAGCCCCAAACTTAGCAGATGAGATAAAACAAGCTCACAGAGGACACTGGTTCTCGGCTTCCTTAAGATTATTGTAATGCTATGGATGGTGCTCCTGGGTTAACAGAAGTATCACACCTATTGCCCATCCAGACATTGCCAATGAAACACACCAAGAGCAGCACCACAGATCCACTTCCCCAGCCAAACAGACCATTGCAGATAATGTGACCATGAGAGCAGAAAGCCACTGAAGTACAAAGATGATACCCTAGTTACCCTCACCTCCATTCCGAATGAATATAGCAGCTGTGCTTTATTAAAGAGCTGTAATAATTCTGGGTTTGGCTTCATATCCCATATCAGTTTCCCATGTGACTATCTGAGGCTATGTGGAATGTAAATCATATATTATACAAATCAGACTATTATTAATTGGAGTCACTACAGTGCCTACAAAAGGTCCATTTAATATGTTGCCATGGCTCTGTATAAGAATCAAGGGAACCTGACAAGTCTTGAGTGATTTGCCACAGAGAAGGCAAACAATGTGCTGTCTCTGCAGACTGTAACCCACTGCACCCTTTCACCCCAGCTGCATCTTTGAGTACCCTGGCTCAAAGTCCCTCCAAAATTTCTACTCTCTAGCAAGCTAGAGCCCTCTGATGGTGTTAGCTTCTTCTGCAGTTAGAACGATGCAGTGGTTTGTAGGGACATGATGAGGTTATCCAGCCTCAGCTTAGTACTGGACCTTCTGGTTATGTGGATCTTCAATTGATTCATGCTCCCCTGCCCCAGATATATGGCACCACCATAACTGGATCTCACAACACCTCTAATTCTCTCTGCAGTGAAAACCTGGCTGTCATTAGGAAACGACCTGAAATGGTATTGAGCGGCTAGTCTTGCAGGTATTGGTCTTTGAATGAATTTTGACACAGACTGTCAGCCAGCAGCACAAATGCTTATGGTTCTAGTCCACACCCTCAACTACTAACACAGGCAGTGAAAAGGAGCTGGGGAGTATGGCTGAATATATTCCCGTGTTCACACCGTACATACCGCTGTAATAATCTTTATACTAGACATGCCCCGTAAAGTATCAATTGAAAACTTACAGTTTTCTAGTCAGTATTATCCTGATTAAATATGTGGCAACACTGTGTGTGAAGTGATAAGACCCCCCAGTATGATATTATTAAACACATTTCTAAACCCGAGATCCCTGCTCAGAAGTTGGTAAAAAGGTCTGTCCTACACAAAGGAACATAGGCCCTGCTTACTTTGCGTTAATCAGTCAACAGAGTCATCAAGCCTGGAGTGAAAGAAAAAAAATCTCAAAACGCATGAGAAAAAGCCAACAGGGAACATCCTTCTACACAGACTCATCATCTCCTAGTGCCCAGCTGGAAATGCTTTTGGGGGTGGGGAGACACTGAAATTATAAAAAAGAGGGACAAAACGCTCTGAGGAACCCCATCTCACACCCTGCCCAGCTCATCATTCACTACGCCTAAAGACAAAAAGGAAGTAATTGTTGGACATTGTTGGGGGCATCCTGACCTACCAATTTTGTTCAGAAAGACTGCTGAATGTGCACGGGGAGAGGTTTTGCCTGAATATGATACAGTCTGCAAGATAGGCGTCAGCAAAAGTTCTCTTTATTTTTTCATCAGCCCTTTCTGACTTTTATGCCTCATTACTTGCACACGCTCAGATTTTTCCTCTAAGTAGCTAATAAACATTTGTACTGTTTTATCTAATACAGGATGTTTAAACTGAAGCACCTGAATAATTATTTGAGACATGCTGGCATATTAAGGAATAGTGGACTTAAAATATTTTGCACTGGCCACAAGACATCTGGGCAGCACAGGACATACGCTTCCAGGGGAAATCTGGGCCTGAGTGTATCGGGATAACTCTTCAGTACAACCAAGGCTGTTGAGAAACCAAGCCTGCCTAGCAGGCTGCAGTTATATGCAGCCACTCAGGTTGTGGTTTGCATGCTTGAAGAGTGCTTGTGTCAACCCAGGTGGGAGCTATTTCAGCAAGGCATTACAAAGTACCCAAGGTTGCAGGGCTGGAGTGACCTAGATGCTCATTAATGTAAATTGTACCCTGGTATGTCACAGAGTGCTTGGTGGAACGTGTATAATAATAATAATTTTTAAAAAAAAATCAAACCCTTACATGTAATCATGCCACTATTCAAAAGCAAGCTAGTCACTCATGTTGTCATTCAGCATGATACTGTTCCATAGGCAAAAAAGTCTGAGCAGGAAAAGAAGTAGGATGCCTTGTCATGTTTATTTTTTTTAACAAAGCTTATTTTTTAACAAATGCCTTATGAACGAGTGATTAAAATGTAGTGTTCCTTATAAATGAAAACAAGAGGAACTCTAATTACATTACAATAGGAATACAGTTCTTCTCCTCTATGGGAGACTGGGAGCTGTTCTATTGGACTTCAGTGGTTGAATAACAGAACCAAATAACAGAACCAAATAACATACGAAGCTTATATAGTAAAACAGATCTTTGTTCAGAGTTAAGAGTCTATAGATGGGTTTTAGGTTTTTCTGAAGTAGAACCTACATAGCAATGTGGTTTCCACAGTAGGGCCCTTATGAACAAGAATATGATGCAGATATCTCCAGGTAGTACAGTAAGCATTGGATGCAGGTTAGACTGCAAATAAATAGCATCCTCTTGACATAAAACAAGTCCAGATGAGTCAGAAAAGCTAAAATTGTTAAAAGAATCTAGAGATCTATCTCTAGTGGAGGTGAAATGCAGTGAGTACTTTAAGGTGATAGCATTGTATTGCTAATTTTTTTGCTATGGGCAGCTAACCATCTGAAATCATGGCCTTGTTTATGGCTCTAAGACCCATACACAGACAAAGCCCCCTCACTGACTTCTTGGCCATAACATTAGAGACCTTACTTTCCTGAAAGATAGATCTTATTTTCCCCAGTGGGAGAATGACTCTCCTTTTGAAGGAAATTGGTGTACATTTCTTAATGCAAAAACAAAAGTAGTCGATATGGAGGCTAGCAAGTGCTTGGCTCTGTTTTCTGTTTCCCCTATTGAAGGTATGAACAATATAAGACAAACAAGAAGAGCTTTGTTTTCTTTTAGCCAGACTTCTGTTTTTTGGAGAGATGGAAGAACACCAAGAAACAGTACTGGTAAGAAGAGGAGCTCAGTGTCATGGCCTGCAAACATAGCTCTAGCTGAGAGCATAACAATGACTTTGTTTTGTTGCACGCAGCAGAGGCAGAAGATGATGTCATCATAATAAAACTGATTAACACACACCCAAAATATTTTTGCTTCTCTTTCTTCCTTTCCACCCTTAGGTCAAATTCATTGCTGGCATAAGCAATCAGGACTCAGGAGATTACTCCTTCTAAAGAGTGAAGGCTGCCTATCTCAAAGGGTCATTTTCCAACTTCCTTGTAAGTTTTATTTTATGTTTTTATAGCTCTCTGCCCTATGTACTTCTTGCTGCTTCTTGTTTTTTCTGTAAGCCATAGAAGCAAAAACATTGGAAAAAAATGCACAAGGACCACTAGCTCTGCGCCCCCCTCCCCCCCCGGGAAACAGTGGTGACCTTCATTTGCAAGGATTTGGACCACAAGAGAGTCAGAAGGCAGAGAGAGGCTGAACCTTCTTATCAAAAAGGGTGATGTAATATCTTTTATTGGGCTGCTGGGGAAAGACACACAAGCTTTTGAGCTACACAGAACTCTTCTTCAGGTCTTGGAAAGGTACTTGGAGCATCACAGCTAATACAAGACTGGAATGGGAAGAAGCAGAGCAGGCATCAGGGTTTGGGGGAAGGGGTGGAGTCAGGACAGGGCCTGGGGCAGAGTCCCAATCACAATAACCACTAGCCAAGCTGGGTCACCTCCTCAATGTAACAAGCAGAGCTTCTCTTTCATCTGCTAGGACTGGACCTGCAGTAAGCTGTGCTGAGGCAAATCATGGCTTATAGTTGTTTATCGTGTCTACATTAGAGGGCTGAACCACTGCAGCTGCATTGGTGCATGGCTACAGTTGGGGAAAATTCCCATTGTAGATGAGAGTTTGTGCATAACTTAACATGTCAACACCCCGCCTGCGTATCACAAGTCCTACTCTCTTGTTGATCTTTGAGAAAAAATGCTGTTGGTATTTTTATCATAAAAATCTGATTGCCCTATTTCCCCTACAACAGGGGAGATCCCTGTCTGGTGAAGCTCAGTAACAGCTTTGTTCAAAGGATTCTGTTTTGTGTGAATGCACTTCAGGGGCCCAAGCCAGTAGGCAGCCTCTGAGCATGTCTCTTGGGTTGGCCTGACGCACGTTTGCTCCTGAACACTTGTCCTCCCTAGTTTGTAAATCACTCTGGGGCTTCAGTAGACAAGAAGTGTGCAAACACCTTAACTGAGGCAGCGGTATGGGTCGCCCAGAGACAGAAATACAGGAACCAGTGGAATTTTTTACTGCAAGAACTAGGTATCTAGGGAGTTTAGATGCCTGCAGGGTTCTGCCAGCGTTTTGTGAATCACAGCAAAGCCCAAAACTGGGATTTTGAGGGGGAAATAGAGGAGGCAGTGAACAGGTCAAAGTTTGCATCCCAGAACGAGAGCAGAGTGGCATCTTCTCACATGGCAAAAATCAAACCACTTTTGGCACTACTGTAATCAACAGTACTATCATTTATGCACAGGTACCCTAAAGGAGAGATTTTAATGCAAACACCTTGCCAGCTGGCTAAAGGCATGAGCTATGTGGTATGATATGGCCCATCTCCCAGTACAAACCTCCCTACCATTCTTTAGGTAGGGGGCAAGGAGGGTTTTCCATCTGACAACATAAAGACAAACAACAAGAAGGGCCAGGATATTGACGCGTTCAACAACATACAGCCCACAGATAAAACCTCTCCAGCACATCATCAATGACCCACAACCCATCCTGGACAAGGATCTTTCACTCTCACAGGCCTTGGGAGGCAGGGAGATATGGGAGGGAGGAGCGGTTCCTCCTGGCCCCACCAAGCCTGGGGAGCTGGAGTTTCCACTCCCCAGAGACCGAGGGAAGTGGTGGCCATGGGCACTCTCCAGCCAGAGCCCTGGGGAAGCAGCAGTTGCAGGCGTCCTGCCGCCTCCCCTGCCCCAGCGCTTGATGGCCTAAATATGCGACACTTCATCCCTTTTAAAAATAAGTAGGGATGCCTTTTTGGCATCCAAATATGGGACCAGCCCACCCAATGTGGGATGGTTGGTCACCCTAGCCAGCCCTCGCCTACAGACAGCCTGCCAGCCTTAAACATATTCTCACCAGCAGCTATAGACCACAACACAGTAACTCCAAACCTGGAACGAATCCCTGCAAAAAACCTCGCTGCCAACTCTGCTCACATAGCTACACCAGCAATATCATTACAGGACCTAACCACATCAGCCACATCATCAGGGGCTCTTTCACCTGCACATTTACCAATCTAGTATATGCCATCATGTGCCAGCAATGCCCCACTGCAATTTACATTGGCCAAACTGGACAGTCTCTATGTAAAAGAATAAATGTACACAAATCAGACATCAGAAATGGTAACATACAAAAAACATGTAGTAGAACATTTCAGGCTATGTCTACATCAGAAATGGTAACATACAAAAAACATGTAGAAGAACAACTCAGGCTGTGTCTACACTAGCATCCCCCTTTCGAAGAGGGGGGTGCTAAAGAGACACTTAGGGATATGCTAATGTGGCGCTGCAATGAATATGAAGAGCTTTATTAGCATAATGGTGGCCGCAGCACTTTGAAAGTGCCACTTTTGATTGTGCACGGCTCATCCACACGAGGTCCTTTTCAAAAGGACTCTGCACACTTCAAAATTCCCTTATTCCTATAACCAAATAGGAATAAGGGGATTTCAAAGTATGCGGAGTCATTTCGAAAAGGACCCCGTGTGGATGAGCCTCACGTGATTGTAAGCAGCACTTTCGAAGTGCTGCGGCAGCCATTATGCTATTGAGGTGCTGCATATTCATTCCAGTGCCTCATTATCATATCCCAAAGTATCTCAATAGCATCTCCCTTTCACAAGGGGTGTGCTAGTGTAGACACAGCCCTGGTAACAGACTTAAACGCAGCAATCCTACCAAAAAAACAAAAAACTTTCAAAAACAAACTCCAAAGAGAAACTGCAGAGCTGCAGCTCATTTGTAAATTTGACACCATCAACCAATGATTGAACAGAGAGCGGGGGTGGCTGGCCCATTACAAAAGCAGTTTATCTGCTCTTGATGTTCACACCTCCACATCAGCTGCTGCTAATGGGCTACATCTTCTCTGACTGAACTGATCTGATTCCTCCTCTCTTGATGTTCACAACTCCACCTTAACTGCTGATAGTGGACCACATCCTCTGTGACTGAACAGACCTTGTAAACTCTGGCCCTCCCCTTGACTGAGATTCCCTCTTTAAACCCTCCTTTGGAACCCCCTCCCCACGCATCTGACAAAGCAGGTCTTTGCCCATGAAAACTTATGCTTCAAAATATCTGTTAGTCTATAAGGTGCCACAGGACTTCTTGCTATTCTCGAAGATACAGACTAACACAGCTACCTCTCTGATACTTATAAGCAAGTTTATACTTCATATTTCTAGCTTCAGATACAAGAATGACACATGCACACAAATAGAATACAGTAGGGTCTCAACACTCACAAGGGTTCTGCATCAGGGATGGTAATATGTCCTGCTGGGAGGGCAGGCAACTGGACTCTATGACCTCTGAAGGTCCCTTCCAGTTCTATGAGATAGGTATGTCTCCATATAGGACCTGGGCAGGTGTTTTGGCAGGACCAGTCATAGTCTAGGTTGGCATTCCCCAGCCCTGGAGCCCCAGGGAAGCAAGGCCACTTGGGAATAATTGAATTTGTGAATGTGGCACTCACAAATGGCAAGACCCTACTGTATACACATTTATCAGAGTATAAGCTCTCCAATGACAGGTTACATGCCACACATATAAAGAACATTCAAGTGAGGTATATTCATATTCAAAACATATTTCCAAAAATATATAGGGGCACAATTATCTCATTTCTATCAGAATAGCTATTACCATAATATCACATCACCTTCAATCTTTGATTATTGTCATACTACCCCTCTAAAGCATATTCTTTCCCCATTTTTACAAACGGAAATCAAGGCAGGGAGGCTAAGTGACTGCTCCAAGGTGATATTAGAAGACATCTGTGGCAAAATAGGGAATTAAATCTAAATCTCACGATCCCAGGCTAACTCCCTGAGTATTAAATTGTCCTTCATCTCCAGTCATAGACAGTAATATGCATAGCATCACGCAGCAGTCAGAGACAGATACAGGAAGAGATCCCAGGAGTACCCAACCTACCTGCTCGGTAACATTTCATTGAATACCGTTCAGTCTGAAGTGAAGAAGGAACTATTTTTTCCATTAATTACAAACTTATTTGCTTCGGAAAAAATACTTTTCAGTACCTACTTTTCATTTCACGTAGGATTACTTGACAGCATATGCATTTGTGTTGAGTGTAGCCTAGTAAGCACGAAAAACTTCTTTAAAAAAATAGAGAATTAAATAGGGAATTTACCTTCAAAATGTCCCTTGACACCTCACTGAGATCTGACTGTTGGCTTTCTTCTCAGGGGTTTTATTCTGAGGATTGAATGTCTATAAAACAGAAAACAAACAGTCATCTATATCAGGGGAGAGCAAAATTTTTATGTCAAGCCCCACTTTTCATCCCTGAAAATAGCAGGTCCCCCCAACCTGTCAAATGTAATCCAAACTGACGGAAATTTTGGTTATGTTCATAAGTATGGATTGGATCCATTGACTATAAGATGGATAGAAAGCTGGCTTGATGGTCAGGCCCAATGGGTAGTGGTCAACGGCTCAATGTCTGGATGGTGGTCGGTTTCAAGCGGAGTGCTGCAAGGCTCGGGTCTAGGGCTGGTGTTGTTCAACATCTTTATTAATGACCTGGATGAGGGAATGGACTGCACCCTCAGCAAGTTTGCAAACGACACAAAGCTAGAGGGAGAGGTAGATACATTGGAGGGTAGAGGTAGGATCCAGAGTGACCTGGATAAATTGGAGAATTGGGCCAAAAGAAATCTGATGCAGTTCTCAAGGACAAGCGTAGAGTCCTGCACTTGGGACAGAAGACTCCCAAGCATTGTTATAGGCTGGGGATTGACTGGCTAAGCAGCAGTACAGTGCAAAGGGACCTCGGGGTTATGGTGGATGAAAGGCTAGATATGAGTAAACATCTCTCTCTCTCGTAGCCAAGCAGGCTAATGGCATACTAGGGTGTATTAGGAGGAGTATATTGAGCGTATCTAGAGAAGTGGTTGTTTCTGTCTATTCAGCACTGGTGAGGCCACATCTGGAATATTGTGTCCAGTTTTGGGCCCCACAGTATAAAAAGGATGTGATTATGCTGGAGCAGGTTCAGCAGAGGGCAACAAAAATGATTAAGGGGCTGCAGCACATGAGCTATGAGGAGAGACTGAGGGAGTTGGGCTTCTTTAGCTTATATAAGAGAAGACTGGGGGGTGATTTAATAGCATCCTTCGACTTCCTGAAGGGGAGCTCTAACGAGGATGGTGAGAAAGTGTTCTCAGTGGTGTCAGATAGTAGAACAAGGAGCAAGGGTCTGAAGTTACAGAGGGAGAGGTGTAGGTTGGATATTAGGAAAAACTACTTCACTGGCAGGGTGGAGAAGCACTGGAATGTGTTGCCTAGAGAGGTGGTGGATTCTCCATCCCTAGAGGTTTTTAAGTCCCGGCTTGATAAGGTCCTGGCTGGAATGACTTAGTGGGGGTTGATCCTGCTTGAAGCAGGGAGCTGGACTAGATGACCTCCTGAGGTCCTTTCCAGCCCTATGATTCTATGATATGAAAAAAAAAAACAACCTACTTTCCGCACATGTAAGAAAGTAAAGTATGTAGAATGTAAAACTTCATTAATCGGTATATGAATATGAATGCACATACATAAAAACAGTAATATAGGTCTCCATTTTTAATGAGACAGATGAGCCTGAGACCCCAGAGCTGATCATGCTGCACCCCTTCCCCTGCTTTCAAAATTTCATGCCCCCTGAGAAAGCCCAACCCCTCCCACTTTTCTTACCCTGACCTATATGACCTTATAACACTCAGTGCAATGAACTCTATCTAGATAGATTTCTGCGCAGATCATGACAGGAGTCAATGGCTGGGTCTACACGTGCCCCTTACTTTCGAAAGGGGCATGTTAATGAGCGGGTTCAAAAGATGCTAATGAGGCACTGCAATGCATATGCAGCGCTTCATTAGCATAATGGTGGACGTGGCGATTCAAAAGTGCGGCTTTTTGAATCGCACGCTGCCCGTGGAGACGGGACCTTCAGAAAGGACACCCCCCCTAGTTTTTGAAAGCCCTTCTTCCTATCTGGTGATTGATAGAAGTGCTTTCGAAAACTAGGAGGGTCCTTTCGGAAGGTCTCATCTCCACGGGCAGTGCGCAATTCAAAAAGCCGCACTTTTGAATTGCCGTGGCCACCATTATGCTAATGAGGCGCTGCATATTCATTGCAGCACCTCATTAGCATATTTTTAACCTGCTCGTTAACGTGCCCCTTTTGAAAGGAAGGGGCATGTGTAGACACAGGGAATGAGTCTCTGAAAGCAATGGCACCTGGACAAATGGACCTCTTCATACCTTCACCAAATACTGAAAACTTATGAGCTAGGGCTCATAAAGAGCACGAGACATGAATAAATTCCTGAGAAAGGTCAACACTGTGTTGCAGGAATGGAGCCTATGGAACTTTGCACTGTAATGTGACCAACAATTTCTTTATTGTTTTCATAAAAGTGTCTGTTACAACTTTAAAAAAAATATATGCCTTGAGTATTTATTCTACAGCAGATTCTCCTGCTGTCTCCAAACAACTAATCATTTTTAAAATTAATTATTCAGGTTAGTCATTTCCTCTCTGCAAAGGGAGTTTCTTCTCAAATGGCACCACTCACCCCGCAGCCTTGGAAACAAAGCAAGAAATCCTATTTCATTTGATTCACACTCAGATTACATGCTGAAAACCACTTTAATATTACATACCGAAAAACACAAAGAAACCTCACCCACTGTAAAATGGCAAGCAAGGCAGTGCCAGTCTCATTCACCTCCCAGCGTCAGATAGAAAATTCAGCGTAGGAGGGCTGTCAGCACCTGGGGACATATGTCTAATTAAAAGGAGGGATTTTTAATGTAACATACAGCTGTCTTAGTAGAATTCCAAATATAGATCTGATAGTGTATGCCTGAGCCAGGGTACAAAGGGAAATGGCAAAAAACAAAACAACTGTTAAAGTATCAGAATTAGAACCAATCAGCATTGTATTCCTTTATTATTTATAAAACTTCTCTGCAGATAAATCCCTGATTAAACAATGAAGGTGTTAGATTAAGCTGCATAATTAAGGGGCAAGTGAAAAGCACAGAACGCTTGATGCATTTTGGGAAACATTCTGCTTTGAAAGCAGATGAATGAATACCTAAGCAGATGGCGTCAATGCAAGTGCTTTGGTTTCCTTGCCCATGGGATTCTGTTTTGGGAAGAAGAAAAGAGAAGTCCACTTAACCAAGAAATGAACTACCATCGTCATAAACTGTCTTGCCAATCTAGTGAGGAGAGCTTGAGACTAAGCGCAAAGTAGGCAGGTAAAAAAAAGCAAAGAAGTAAACACAAAAAGGTGAAATTAACAGAAAGGTAGATGTTGGGGGAGGGGGACAAATCAGAGGGTCGTAGAAGAGAGAAAACCAGTGTGGGGAAACTGCTCAACAAGTTAGATGTTGATACACGCATGCAAGGAGTATGGGGAACAAAAAGGACGTAATGGTAAAAAAAATCTAACTGATGACAATTGGCATCACAGGGAACTCTCATGGCTGGAACATTAATATAGACTAGGGGTGGGCAACAATTTTTGACTTGGGGGGAACACTCCAAGATTTTGATGAGTGGTCAAGAGCTGGACTTTTCTATGGGTGTGGTGCAGGGTCTGGAATAGAAGTTGGGTGCAGAATGGAGTGCAAGGTAGAGGACTGGGGTGCAAGAGAGGGTGTGGGGTCTGAGAGGGAGTTTGAATGAAGGAGAGAGGTGTGACCTGGGGCAGGAGATTGTAATGAAGTGTCTGGGAGGAAGTACATGTGCAGGAGAGGCTTCTGGCCTGGGGACGGGGTGTAGGAGGAAGTGAAGGGTCTGGGGAGGAGTTAGATGAACCAGGAAGGTGTGGTGCCAGAGGAAGGCTGTGGCCGGGAGGCACTTACCTAAGCAGCCCCCAGCCAGCCGCAGTCTCAGGCAAGCTTCCCTTCCCACCAGACACTCAAGTCCACTCAAAATGGGCTGGCTGTTTCATGTGGCTCTCTGTGCTGCAGAGGGAGATATTCATGCATTGTCTCCACACCACAGCAAAATCTCTCAGCAACTATTGGCTAGTTTCTGGGTTTAGATAGCAAATGAAGAGTACACAACCAAACTCTTGGTTGCAGTAATGAGAAGGGGTAACTCTCATGACCCAATGGTGTCTGAGGGGCAAATTACCTAACTGACCAGTGAATTTGGATGATGATAGTCATATGTTAAAGCCAGTCAGTGTCCATAAACATATGCCCTTTGTGATGGGGTGGGTTCAGGTCCCAGACCTCACTCAAATTTTCTGCCTGCTCTTGGGCAAAATCACTTTGCACCTTTTCCCCCTTTCCAGCCCATCTCTAAAATGTGGAAAACTACATTTCCCTTTCTCTACTTTTCAATGGTACAGATATAAAAGTAAACCATCGAACGGGTAGCTTAAATCTGTTACAATGAGCCGAGTATCTAGCAGAGTCTACCACCAGCCCTACTCACCAGTGTAATACAAGGAATAAGTTAACACCTCCTAAGGTGGGAGGGTCAGTGCTAAGCAAGCCAATCTCTTTAAAAGGCAACCTCAGGTCAAGAAAATGTTTCCTCATCAGTTTCAAAATACACAGTTTATTATAGTCTAAGTAGCACACTGTAAATGTGAGGCTACCCTAATAAATCCTGTGGTTTTGAGCCTGTGTAGTGGCTCCAGTGCCTTAGAGCACTGAGAAGCTGGTATGTTTCCTAAAGAATGCAACATGAGCCCTGACAAAGTAGACATACTGCAGAATCTGCAGCACATGTGCAATTGGAAGATATTAGAGATTGCAGTATACTTAGATAGATGTTTCTCAACTTCTGAGATGCCTGAGCAACAGTGCTTCCATAGCTGAATTATATACGTACTTCTTTATATGTGAGCACACACTGAAATGCAATAAGATGTAGGGAATAAAAAGAGATTGCAACAGGCAGTTTTTATTTTTTTCAATCAGGCAGAACAGCAGATGGTGTTACCCAGCCACCCCAAGAAGAGGCAGGTAGGGTTGGAACAAGGGAGAGGGTGGAGCGAGATGGGTGGGACAGGATAATGTGACCAGTGCCCCCCTGGAATCCCTGTACTAGTCACCGCTGCTGCCATCTCTGAGACTCTATGGAGAAATCACGTTGAAGTTTGGCTGCCCAAACAAGTTTGTCACCATTGTAAGACCCCCACCATGAACCAGTGACAGCCTCCATCTTGTGCAGTGGCTCTACCTTTGCCATCCAAACTTGTTCAAAACAAGCTTGTTACCGGCACTCACTCTTTCCTCCATTTTCTTAGCATCTATGCAAATATTAACCCAAGATGGTCTACCCTAAGGCATTGGCATCCAATACTGGGCTGACAGCAGTCTCTTCAACCCTTCTCATCTCTGTGCCAGAACTAAAGCAATAGTGGCAACCATAACAGAGTTCCAGTATGCAGATGTTTGTAGATCCTCCTCTGAAAGTGCAACTTTTTGCATAAATTGCCCTTAATTGTTTCTCGAAAGCTGACAAAAGCCTAGGGCTAACTCTGAATGTCAGCAAAACAAAAATTAACCACCCAGTCCCCTGGTCAGTTATCAGACCCAGCAATGAAGGTCTACACTGACAAAAAAGAGCTGTCTCGGCATCTGTCTCTCACAGAAGACAGACATAGATGTTAAGATTCAGCACAAAATCTGCTGGGCTGGCCTTGCCTTTGGCAAACTGTCTCACCAGGTGTTCAACAAATCACATCATCAGAACACGCGTTAGACTTTTAGTTCATAGAGTGGTGACAATCCCAACTCCTCCATGGCTGTGAAACTTGAGTGGCCTACAAAAAACACCTGAAAAACCAACACGAGCGCTTTCTTTGGAACACCTTCAATATAAAGTGGGAGGATCACATACTAATCTCACCGCCCCGGAGCCCCAGCGAAGGAGCCACTCGAAAATGATTGATTTCGCAATCTTTAAGTTTGTGAATGTGGGGACCTTGCTGTATATTACCAGAGTCAATGTGAATTTAAGGCATTTGCAGGTTGGCACAATTTATAGACAACGCCCTGCACTGCCAAATTGAAAGAAATTGCCCGACAGGCTCCATATTGGCTCTTTAGGAAGGCAACATCTGCTCCGGTCTCCCAACTCTTTGACAAGAGCAGTTTAGAGCAGCATTTCATTACAGCCGTCAAAATGACAGCGAGTGAGGACTAGGAATGCTTGTTATGTACTGCAGCCAGACTGCAGCTCAACTTCGATTAATATTTAGGCATCCACACTTGCAGAGGCAGCATTTTTTTTATTTTTTAACAACATTTGATATCATAGCCCAAAATTTAGCCAGAGGGGTTTTTTTTTCCTGCAAAATGCTTCCCCCACCACTTTAAGAATTTATGTTTTGTTTTGTCTTAGTGTTTGCCAGATGAAAGATTTTCCATAACTTTGTGAAAATTTTGAGGCAATCTTTATGGACACTGTGATCAAGCTCAGAGTGCTAGATTGATGCAAGCAGCTGCTCATTAAAAGCAATGGGGCTGATGTATTCTCACTGATTTGTCTTACCTGATATTTTGTGTGTTATAAAACCAAAAATACATGTAAGTCATCTAATCATACAATCATGGAATTCTAGGGCTGGCAGGGACCTCAGGAGGTCATCTAGTCCAGCCTCCTGCCTAAAGCAGGATCAGCCCCATCTAAGTCATCCCAGCCATGACTACATCAAGCTAGGACTTAAAAACTTCTAGGGATGAAGATTCCACCACCTCTCTTGGTAACACGTTCCAGTCCTTCACCACCCTCCTGGTGAAATAGTTTTTTCTAATATCCAAGCTACACCTCTCCCTCTGTAACTTCAGACCATTGATGCTTGTTCCGTCATCTATCACCTTTGAGAACAGTCTCTTTCCATCCGCTTTAGAGCCCCCTTTCAGGCAGTTGATAGGCTATCAAATTGCCCCTCACTCTTCTCTTCTGCAAACTAAAGAAGCCCAAGTCTCTCAGCCTCTCCTCATAGGTCATTTGTGCCAGATGCCTAATCATTTTCATTGCCCTCCACTGAACCCTCTCATCATCCACATACTGTCTATACTGGAGGGGTCCAGAGTTTGACTCAAGACTCACCAAAGCCACGTAAAGGGGAATAACAACTTCTCTAGATCTGCTGGAAATGCTCCTCCTAATGCACCCCAATATGCCATTAGCCTTCTTGGCTACAAGGGCACTGTTGACTCATATGTAGCCTCTCATCCACTGTAAGTCCTCTTCTGATGCACTGCTATTTAACCAGTCGGTCCCCAGCCTATAATAATGCTTGGGATTCTTCCATCCCAAGTGCAGGACCCTGCACTTGTCCTTTTTGAACCTGATCAAATTTCTTTTGGCCCAATCCTCCAACACTTCTAGGTCACTCTTAACCCTATTCCTACCCTCCAACTTATCTACCTGTCCTTAGTGCCATCTGCAAATTTGCTGAGGGTGCAATCCATCCCCTCCTCCAGGTCATTAATAAAGATGTTGAACAGTACTGACCCTAGAACTGATCCTCGGGGCACTCCACTTGAAAAGCCCACCAACCGGACACTGAGCCATTGACCACTACCACTTGGACCCATCTGTCAAGCCAGACTTCTATCCATCTTACAGTCCATGTATCCAATCCATATTTCCTTAACTTATGGGCAAGAATATTGTGGGAGACTGTATCAAAAGCTTTGCTAATGTCAAGGTATTGACTTCCGCATGTCCACGGCGCCAATTACCTCTCAAAGAAGCTAATCAGGTTGGTCAGGCACAAATTGCCTTTGGTGAATCCATGTTGACTACTCTTGATCACTTTCACCTCTTCCAAGTGCTCCAAAATGGACCCCATGATTTTTCCAGGGACTGAGGTGATTCTGATCGGTCTATAGTTCCCTGGATTTTCTTCCTTTCCTTTTTTAAACATGGGCACTACAGTTGCCTTTTGCCAATCATCCAGGACCTCTCCTGATCTCCAGGAGTTTTCAAAGATAATAGCCAATGGCTCTGCAATGATATCTAATAACACCGAGCAATTTATAATATTCTTAAAGATAACATTGCACCCTGAGCCATCCCAGCCACAGCATAGTTCAGGGCAGTTACACCAAGCCTTGCACTTGGGGAGGCCTCATGTTGGCCACCTCAAAATCATATGGGTGGGGCACAGAGGATTACCTTGGGGCCTGGAAGGGCACGGCAAAAGGGGTCACCCCCGCCAACTCACACACAACATGGTGGTAGGGTCCTGCTCTTCTCTTCTCTACCACCCTCTCCCAGATGCTGTGCTCCACTGCGGCAGCAGGAAGCAGAGTGCCCTGGTCCCAGGCTGCTTCACTTCCTGCTGCCTCAATGAAGCAGAGCACAGTGGGCTGTGGTGGAGCAGAGCAAAGGCTCCTCCTGCCGTGGTGAGTGCTGGGTTGGGAGTCGGGGGGGGTCAACCCTTGGTGCTGTCCTATGCCAAGCCCAGCCCCTCCACTCACCCACCCACCCACCCACACACCAGTAATCCCTGGAGCAACAGCAGGGCAGGATGGAGCAGAGATGGAGGCTGGGCCTGAGGCAGGGAGGTTGCCCTGCCCCCCCGCCACGGGGCATGGGTGGGGTGGTTGTCCCAGGCACTAATTGTACATGAACATGTTCCATGTAGTTATAGCACAAATGTACCTTGGCATGCTATGCATGGAACAAGACACCATCTAAGGCAGTTTCATGATATCTGTGGTACTCAGTTTGGGGTGGAGTCCAGCACCCTCAGCTGTTTTTGCTGCTCCTTACCTTCCAGGTTGATTACGTATTCCACAAGGTTTCAAAGCGTGACATGACATTTACAACATCTTGCCATCAATGTACACCATGAGTTCATTAATTGCCTCTGCTATGTGTTTCAATTTCCTTACCCTATGCAGAAGCTGCCCAACATAATTTTATTCCCCATTTCAGCAACCACATTTCCAAGTTTATAATAAGATGGCTACATTCAAATAATTCAATTTATATGGCTGTTGATGAAAAGAAAGGAAATAAAGAAGTCATCTGAAGACTAACTAAGCCAGTGAAGTCTATTTTCTTCATGCTTAGCTTGCTCACTTGATCTCACTGTGATATTTTAAGTCATATACAGCTATAAGGCTGAAACGTCAGCCTCAAAGCTGCACTTCCTGACTTGAAACTTTGATTCCACATCCTTCACATTTAAGTTTGACCGGTGACCACTTATTTACTCAACCTCAATGTTGCCATTAGTTACTGTTCTCTTTGAAAAGCCTTGCTTGTTTAATGAAAGAAAATAAAAGTAGCACCTGTAAATCCATGAATCTCAAATTATGTAGTATGATAACTTTCAAATAGGATGACTCTTAACTAACACTTTCCCTAATACGTTTAGGTCAGCACAGAGTTTAGTTCAATCAAAGCTCAAGAGCTGGAGTGTTTCAAAACAGCTCTAGTGTTTTTTCATTTCAAAATGATTAAATAATCCCAGACAATTCCAGTTTGTCCATGAAAATTTCCATTTTCAAAGCTTCACCATGGAACCAATTTTTTTCAGACTTGTAGCCTTATTATCTCTCAATTACCTTTCCAAAGCAATTGAAGTTTGAACAAAAAATTTTTTCTACCATTTTTGAATTTGGATTTTTACCCTCACCAAATTTCTGATTGGTACGTCTGAGCAGGGATGGATGGTTAATTTAATATGCACTTCCAGAACAAGTCAGTTGGTTTTGATTAGAATTTCTATCCCACCCTTCAAAACATGGCCTGCGGACCAAGACCGAATGCGGGAAAAATTAATATCAAGATAGGTTGTCTGAGAAAAGTATGAACTGCTAAAGAAGAAAGATTAGAACTGAAGTTGGAATTACTAAACTGCTTCCTCCTTAGCATAGGAAGTAACTCAGGAAAGTCTCAGGGAATGTATTGTACAGGAGGTCATCTTAGATGACCATAACAGTCCCTCCTGGTCTTATAAAGTATTAAGCTTACATTGCATTGCAAACAAAAGTTACTCATCTCCACAACTCCCCGATACAGTAGGTACGTATTATGAACCCTACTTTACAGCTTGGGAAACTGAAGGCAGAAAAAATAAATGACTTATCCAAGACACTTAATGTCAGAATGAAGATTAGACTGTTCAAGCCTTTGCTCTCAATCCCATGTTTAGAACACTGGAAAACACTCTTGTCATTTGAGCAGCACCCTTGGCAACATACACAGTCTCCACCAGTGGGGCTGATAGCCACCATAGGCACTGTACCAAGGTAGGAGGGGGTTCCAGCTCTGAGCCCCTGGAAGGGGAGGAGCCCAAGGACACAAGCGGAGGGGAGGCCCT